>NW_024704742.1:104665787-105265787 GCF_018977255.1 Callorhinchus milii | reverse complement strand
TTTAAAGGCAACAATTGATTCCAGGAACACATCCAATCTTCATTAATATTACACTTTGATGTAAAGCTTAGAAATAAACTAGCCTTCATAAATCTACACCTCAAAATAAATGTCACAAAGCTAGTCATTTTATAGTGGAGCAGACATCTGTTTGTGTTTCAGTTTGGGCTTTTGGAAAATTACTGAATCAGCTTTTGACCTGCATCTGAACAATATTTAACTAAGAAAGTCAAGGTGGCAGCAAAGCAGGAAATTGAACACTATAAAGTAAATAAAAACAAATCAGCCGGAAAGCTGCACATCAACACCACAGTTCAATTTTCCAGCTTATCCATTCTCAGCATATTGGCGCATTTCAACCTTTGAATGGTAGGAAGTCTCTGTTTATACAAATGATTTGCTTGTGTGATCGGGAAGGCAGATGAGGGGAAAACATTAGTTGCCAATATTTAGCTAAAACTATAACTAGCATAAAAACAGAGAAATACCTCCCACCACTGCGTGGACTCTGTTCAAAAAAAGGTGAAAAATATTTCTTCTATTTTGCTTCACACAGGATGTGCAGAAGTTTTACCATCCTTGCATTTGGTGTAGCTCCTTTCACATCTGTGGGACATCCCAAAACGTTTCACAAGATCTACTGTGAAGTGGAATGACTGCGTATTTGTGAGCAAACCCAGCAGACAATTTTGCATAGTAATGTCCCACAAATGGTCATGAAGTGAATGACAAATTTTATTTGAGGAAATGTTGACCAGGACACCAGAAAAAACTCCTTCCCTTTTCAAATATTGCCTTGGGATCTTTAACATCCACCTGAACAGGCAGATGGGACCTCGGTTTAATGTCTCATCCGAAGGACGTTGTTTGATTATACACTCTTTTCTAAACTCTCTTTTCAGTTGAAGATTTTTAGTATTCCTTCCCAATTCTCCACGTGATTGGTGAACTGACTCCGCACCCATTAGGAGCCCCCACCCCCCTACCCCATAACACAGAATACTTGAGAATCCATAACATCCGAACCACTGCTATAACAGGGGGTGTTCAGCGTTTCTGCATTCACTGTGCATGAGCACAGAAAGACATCTGACTCTATCAATGCTTGAGCAAGCAACACAAAGGAAGCCACGATGGCTGCCTTCCAGGTCATTTGGTCTCTGTCAATGTCACTTAATGCACGTTGGTTCTCAAGTCAGCTTTTTGAAGTGCTAATGAGTCTGCATATACATTTTCATCTTTTTTTCGGGTAAGTTAATTTCGAGGTCCACAACCCTGGAAGCAAAACCGACCTAAAATGAAGTACTCTTTATTGGGATTCTATTGTTGTAGGCAAAGTCCCTCGATGACTCAATGATTTCAACCAGTGAGGAGCTGAGCCGTATGGGCAGATCCCAGGTTCTAGCTCCTGTCTGTGCCAAAGTTGGCTGGCCTCAGCCAGGCCAGCAGTAAGATTGCTTTATGGACAAGGGAGACCAAATGAGCCAAAGTTCAAACTCAGCCAGGGTTCCCACTGCTGGAAGCTATCAAGCAACTGCTGCTGGAGGCATAAATATTTGGGTATCATACAAGGACAGGAATGGATATAGGCGCAATGCACTTCTCCAAAGTTGAATCGTCTGGCTATACTGAAGGTTGAAGTTCACACATGATCATGCTACCAAAGGGTATCTGGCTGCTGCAGAACCATACCACTGAAAAGATGAAAAAGTCAAAACTCGTTTAAGAGAGGAGAAGATCAAAATAGGCCTGACTCATCCTATAACATAACAATAATCATTCCATTTGATATAGTACTATATCACATCTTCAAGATGTCTCAAAAAGCTTCACTGAATATACTGTAAAGTGAATATTTTGTGGGCTAAACTTATACACTAAATTATCCATGAACATAAGGTAATAAATGCAACATAATAATATTATAATGAGTTAAATTTCTATTGCTACATAATAAAATAAGTTTGATGTTCGAAGTACCTAAGAAGCTGCTTTGGAGAATTCATACAATAGCGTTAAACAACAACAACAACAACAAGATTCCATTTATTGAGCGCCTTTCACGTTGGGAGGACGTCCCAAGGCGCTGTACAGTTGGGTCAGGACCCGAGCAGGGGGGAAATGGTCAGGGTGAGGGGAGGGAAGGGAGGGAGCGAGGAGGGGGTAGACAGTCGAGAGGGGAGCTGAAGGCACGGTCAAAGAGAAAGGTCTTGAGACCGGCCTTGAAGGAGGAAAGGGAGGAGGCGGCGAAGGCACTGGGGATAGAGTTCCAGAGCCTGGGGCTGAGAGGCTGAAGGCCCGACCACCGATAGTAGGGCGGTTGGGGCGGGGGATGTGGAGCAGACCGGAGCCAGAGGAACGGAGGGTACGGGCAGGTAGGTAGGGGGATAGTAGGTCGGAGAGGTAGGAGGGAGCAAGGCCGTGAATGGCCTTGTAGGTGAGGGTGAGGATCTTGAATTCGATCCTCTGGGGGATGGGGAGCCAGTGGAGGCGAGCGAGGGTGGGAGTGATGTGTTCCCGAAGCCTGGTGCGGGACGTACACGAGCTGCAGAGTTCTGAATGAACTGTTATGACCTATAGAAATGAATGTACACTTTTGTTACACAGTCCATATAGAAGTCTCAATCCAAGTACACAATTTTTATAAAGCTGAATTTGCCTTCCAAATTCATTTCTATGGCAGTTTAGGCATGTACTATAATATGTGTAATTTCCATTTCAAAAGCGTAGTTTGAGATGCTACGGAGAAGATACACTTAAGCAGCCAACTGAAATCCCTCTTCTCACCTCCGCAAATGCTATTCCAATAATGATTCATCTAAAAGGGTCAGTTAACATATTAATACCTGCTGTTCTATAATTATATCAATAAACCTTCCCATCACTGTAATTAAAGAACAGCTTTAACTCAATTCATTTTCTACTAGATAATCTCAACTGCACATCCAGTACATACTCTGGAGTGCACAACACAATAATAATAATAATAATCATCCTTGCATTTGATATTGCGCTTTTCATGTCTCAAAGCGCTTCACAGAATATACTGTAAAGTGAATTGACTGTATATTTGTGGGCGAAAAGCAGCAGCCAATTGCACACAGCAGTGTCCCACAAACAGTCGTGGATTGAATGACCAAATTATTATTACTTTTTTGAGGGATTATTATCCCCAAAAGAGCAATCTGCCAATCGACTAACAACCTGATTCCTACTTACTACTAGGTAAACAGAGGCGTGTGGAGTAAGGAAACTTGCCCAACATTTCGCCCTGCCTGGAATCAAACCCAGGTCTCTCGCTTGCGAGGCGAGTGCTCTAACCACTGAGCTACAGGATTCCAATGAATACAGGACAAGAATAAATCAGAAATCTCAGCAATTGCATTCTCCTCCAGAAAACCTCCAGAGCTAAGGCAGTGAGGTAATGCGTTCAAAAAGAGACAGAGGGCAGAATTCATCGCATTCTTCAGTCTGACTGCTTAATTTCCCCAGATCTGCTTGAATGTGGGCTATCATGTAGTTTGGTCGCATCAGCAAATTTTATAATATTTCAATTGCGGTGAGGAACTGTGAAAAGAACAGATCGTATTCAAATGGCATTCTGGCACCTGGTCTACATCTCTCAACTCAAATGGTTAGTTATCACCTTGTGTATGTTCAGTCATCTTTCCCCTCCCAAACCCCTTCAGCTCCCACCACCACCTCCACCCCCATCTTGTCTGACCATCCAGCAATGTAAAGAGCTTTGAGATGTCCTCTCGACATGAAAGGTGATATATAAATGTAAACTGTATTGTATTTAATTTCCAAGAAAGAAAACAGAAGGAAGTCTCTCCCAGCATCCTTACCAAAAATCCTTCAGATTTCATAATTCATTAATATTTACAGAACTTTGCTTACAACAAGTGGCTGCCATATTTGACTCAAGTCACTCATGAATTTTCCTTATCCCCAAACAGTTTCTTCTCTATGTTTGATTGGCAGCAAAACAAGACACCTTCTCACAATCTGGGATTTCCAATTCAAATAACTCCCACATTCTCAAACTTCAAGTAACATGTGTGGTGTTTGCCCGAGGTGAGCCAGGAGCTTGCATTGTGCAGCAGATGGGATCGTATTTCAGTTGTGCAAAACCCCAGATGGGAAAAAGTCAAGAAGCCTTTTTAAGATGTACAAGTTACGGGCTGGCAGGCTACAGCAGTTTAAGGATTTCTATTTATTCCCCAGCTTTTTGCCTCCAAAAAGTAGCACACACTTTGCATCAAAACAAAGCTGCAAAGTGGAGATCAAGACCCAGCTCTGCGCACATTGATTCTACTCACCATGAGCTCCTGATCTCAAACGTGCTACCCTGGGAAGCTGCCAAGTGCAGACCAGGCATGTTGTTCTGTTTGTTTGTATTATCAACTGTATATCTATAGCTAATTCTCTCACATGCAAGGCAGATCAAAAATGACAAAGGGAAGAAAACAAATTATTTGATGTCCCTTTTTTCCTCTTTTTGTTCTCACTCTCTCCCCTTGTTCACTGCTTTGCCTCTGTTCAGTCTGTTAATAAATAATAATAATCCTTGCATTTGATATAGCGCTTTTCACGTCTTCTAGACGTCCCAAAGCGCTTCACAGAATATACTGTAAAGTGAATTGACTGTATATTTGTGGGCGAACGCGGCAGCCAATTGCGCACAGCAGTGTCCCACAAACAGTCGTGGATTGAAAATGACCAATTTATTATTGTTTAGTTTTTTTGGAGGGATTATTATTAGGCGTGTGGAGTAAGGAAACTTGCCCAAGGTTTCGCCCTGCCTGGAATTGAACTCTCTCACTTGTAAAGCGAGTGCTCTAACCACTGAGCTACAGGACTCCACGACTGTTGACTGTAGAAGGTTGATGGTGCAGGAGCTCAGGCAATGCTGAGGATAGGAAAGAAGAGTACGGAAATCTTTAGCACACGTGCCCTAAGCAAACATTCTTGCTGTGGATTTTTTCTCACTGGGGAGCATGAGGAGGAAAAGACCAAAGGTGTTCAGTCACATTCACCAATTGACTGTTTCATACTGAGGCAGAGAGAGAAGCAAACCTGAATTGTGCACGTCATGTCCTACTGACAAGAGTCAACACAAGCTGTGTGCATCACATATCAACCCACTCGCTCAAGTGAAGGAGGCGGCAAGGTCCTGAGCAACCACATTAAAGGAATGGCAGAACGGATTTAAAATTATAGTATTTTTGAACCTGGTTATTTATGAGAATTAGCTTAATAAACTTCACATTTTCTAGGGATTACTGTAGGCACACACCCAGAATATCAGACATGCATGAAGTCCTGTAGCTCAGTGGTTACAGCACTCGACTCACAAGCGAGACTTGGGTTCGATTCCTGGCAGGGGGATATCTTGGGCAAGTTTCCTTACTCAACACGCCTGTTTACCAAGTAGTAGGAAGTAGTAGGAATGTTAGTTGACTGACGGATCGCTTTTTCGGGAGTAATAATTCCTTTAAAAAAAAATTGATTACTTGAATCCACGACTGTTTGCGGGACACTGCTGTGCGCACAAAATATACAGTCAATTCACTTTACAGTATATTCTGCAAAGCTCTTTGAGACGTCTCGAAGAGGCGATAAGGCGCTATATCAAATGCAGGGATTATTATTATGTAACGTTGGACACGTGAGCAAAAAACAGTGTTCTGGGTACTGTAAAGAAATAAGCAAATATTTCCTTCCTCTGTCAAAATAGTTTACGTATATAACTTATATGACATATATCTTGACACCTGCTTCCTTTCTTGCTAATAACAATTACAAACAATGGTGTATTGACTTTCTTTGAGTATCACAACTGCACAATTTCATACCTGCTGTCGCCCACTGAGGTCTAGCTGTTTCCAAAACTGAAAATCTAAACCAAGATCACGCCAGTACTTGCAGACTAAAGATGCTGAAAGGCACCGTTCCTTCAACGACAAATGAGAGAAGACCTGAAATGCAAAAAATGACAAATTAGTACCTGTAATGCTGGCAATATTAAGGAAGTGAGTTTTTCTGCCCTGTTTAGGACAGGACATTTTTCACCAATGTTTATTCGAATAATGTTGCAGTCTAGAAATTTAAGCTAAATTGAGTCCTGAACAGGCTATACAACAAGAATATTTTGACAGTACAAAGGATTACAGAATATCACACCTGCTAAATTTCTAGACTGCAAAATTATTTGAATAAACATTGGTGAGGCAGGTGCATTACAAAAATTGCGTATATACAACAAAACAACAAAATTACATTTGTTTAGCACCTTTCACGTCAGGAGGACATCCAAGGTGCTGGATAGTCAGTGTTTCGGACCCGAGCTGGGGATCGAGATCGGGGAGGGAGAAAGGCAGGGGGAGAAGGAGGGTGATCGAAGGCACAATCAAAGAGGAGGGTCTTGAGACTGGTCTTGAAGGAGGCAAGATAGGGGGTGAGGCGGAGGGACTGTGGGATGGAGTTCCAGAGAGCGGGGGGGCAGAGTGGCTGAAGGCTTGCCCGCCAATGGTGGGCGGGCGAGGTGGGGGAACGTGAAGCAGGCCAGAGCCTGCTGGGCGGAGGGAGGGGTAGGTTGGTAGGGGTTAAGGAGGTCGCAGAGGTAGTGGGGAGCAAGACCATGAGGGCTTTGAAGGTGAGGACCAGCATCTTGAACTGTATCCTCTGTGTGATGGAAAGTGGAGTCAGGCAAGGATGGGGGTTATAGGATCATGGAGCCTGGTGCAGGAGAGGACACATGCTGCAGAGTTCTGGATGATCTGCAGTCTATGGAGGGAGGAGTTGGGGAGGCCGACAAGCACGAAGTTTGCATAGTCATATCGAGTACCTTGCCTTGTTGGGAGGATCTCCCAAGGCGCTGAGATGTCGGAAACCCATCACCATGCTTAAGAGTATCCAAACTAGACAAAGTTCCGCATACTCGCATAAAAACATTCCCATTTTGCAATGAATTATGCACTCTCTCACGGAAATATGCAACCTGCTAATTCCAGAAATCATCAGGCACCGGTTGAAAGAGTCAAAGCTTGGTCACCCCAGAGTGTACATTGGGGTATTGCTGGAGTTTACTTCTCCGAGACACCAGCCCGCTTGAAGGGTACTATATAAGTGCAACTTCTTGTTGTTTAACCAGCTAAACCTGCATAACTTGCCATTGAGAGCACTGTCCAAACTAACAGTACTCTACTCATTGGTACTTTGACTTGCAGGATTAACAGGAGTCAAGTCTGAAGAATCCCTGCGCTAAGGGACTACTCTGCCTCTCCGATACTGGCAGTGAGCCAGATAGGCTGGTCTATCATCATCAGTGGCTTTGATCACTGAGGACCCATTGTCTCAGGAACCTGCCTCCAATACCGCTTACCTCCCAACTCCATTTCCCAGGACTCATCCAAAACCAACAACAATAATAATAATAATCCTTGTATTTGATATAGCGCTTTTCACGTCGGGAGGACGTCCCAAAGCACTTCACAGAACACACTGTAAAGTGAATTGACGGTATATTTGTGGGCGAACGCGGCAGCCAATTGCGCACAGCAATGTCCCACAAACAGTCGTAGATTGAAAATGACCAATTTATTATTTTTTGTTTTTTGGAGGGATTATTATTAGGTGTGTGGAGTAAGGAAACTTGCCCAAGATTTCGCCCTCTGCCTGGAATTGAACTCAGGTCTCTCGCTTGCAAAGCGAGTGCTCTAACCACTGAGTTACAGGACTGCACAAGACTGATACACAACTCTTTTCTGACCTAAATAAATGATCGTTCTAATCTATTGCAGATCACGAGGAGGGAAAGTTGGCATCATTCTTGTATAGAAGAAGACATTTTCCTTTGGTAATAGAATCCTAATTCCTCCTCTGAATCAAGTCATGCCTGTGGAAACACACACTTCTGTAACAAACTCTAAAGCTCTGGAGAAGAAAAATCTGGGAGAAGACTTGACAACGAGATAGTCAGATAATGAAGGAAAGGGTACACCAACACAGAGGTAAACCTGCCTCAAGACAGCTATTCCTTCAGGGAAACTGCCAAATTCACCCTGGGTTTGTACTGTGTTAGACTAGATTAGCTACCTCGTGCAAATCATCCAGGAGAAACAAATCCCACAGAGGAATAGGAAGCACTTACACTACATTGCTTGACTGTTAGTATGTGCAAGGCAGCCCACCCACTGGTTACTGAGAAGTACAGAATTCCCCTGATAAGATGTGTGCTGACAGCAAATGGACAGGGATGGAAGTTGCTTATTAAACGAATACTCCAAGGAGCTGCTGAGCGATCAAAACCGCACTGATTTTTTGTACATCAGACATCTTATCTTACTGATCTTTTTCCAATGCTCGTCATAGCTTTCATTACTCTTGTCGTGCACCAATGTCCAAATCACATCTCCCGTGACTGCCGGTGCTCAGCAGTGTTCTGAGGTGATGCTGCATGCTATGCCATCACCCTGCTGGGCCATCCATTGAAACAGTAGCTTTGCACAGCACCAACTCGCAACAGAAGTTAATAGCAGCCATTTAATTCAGCATTATTACACAAATAACCAATTTGAATAGATAAAACCTTGTATACTTTCCAGTTTTCTTTCCGGATGAAACCCTACTGCAAAGGAAAGCCACACTTGTATCAATAATAATAATCCTGATATGATATAGCACCTTATCACGTCATTGAGATGTCTTGGAGGACTTCACAGAATATATTGTAAAGTGGATTGACTATGTATTTTGTGGGCAAAACGAGGCTGCCAATTGTGCACAGCAGTGTCAAGTAGTGATGGATTGGAAAAGTGTTCATCCTTCAGGCTCTATCCCTAGAAATTCTGGAACTTTTTCCCCAAATTCCTTCACCTCGTGCCTTCAAAACGTTCCCCAAAATAACTCCGGCTGTGACCAACGTCATCAAACTTTCCCTCCATTTCTCTGGACTGTAAACTTCTCGAGGGTTTCCCTGCTGGGTTTTCCCCATAGTCACCGTGACGCACCTCGGGACATTAATCAAACAAGAAAGGATAAATTCAAATACAAGTTACTATAATTGATACTTTCTTTTTTAAGTTTGACAATTGGGGCTACATGTCTGATGGCCAACCACAGCAATGTCCCACAAACAGTCATAGATTGAAAATGACCAATTTATTATTGTTTTGTTTTGGAGGGATTATTATTAGGTGTGTGGAGCAAGGAAACTTGCCCAAGGTTTCACCCTGACCTGCCTGGAATTGAACTCAGGTCTCTCGCTTGCAAAGCGAGTGCTCTAACCACTGAGCTACAGGACTCCACTATTTTGCACTAGTTACAATTCAACATCTGTCTAAGCATCAATAGCAGCAGATGTGAAAAAAAATCACACCAGCAACTTTCTATTTGCATTGGCATTATAGTAATAATAATAATCCTTGTATTATATATATTTGTGGGCGAAATGCGGCAGCCAATTGCGCACAGCAGTGTCCCACAAACAGTCGTGGATTGAAATGACCAATTTATTATTGTTTTTTTTGAGGGAATATTATCAGGCGTGTGGAGTAAGGAAACTTGCCCAAAGTTCACCCTGCTGGGAATCGAACTCAGGTCTCTCGCTTGCAAAGCGAGTGCTCTAACCACTGAGCTACAGGTCTCCACTCAATGTAAAATTGTCATTGATAAAATTATCAATGTAAAATTGCTGGGAAAGAAGAAATAACTTTTTATTTAATAGCAGCATATGTTGAAATGAAAACAAAATCTGATTTAATCAATAATCTACACTACGCATGCGTAATTCACTGCAGCAGCCGGTAAGTGCATATGTGGTAGTTCATCACTGCAGCTGGTAAGTGCACATGCAATGACGGGTCAAAACTATGTTTCCCGTGATTCAATGCAACCAATAATTCAATCCTACCCTCCATTACTACTGCAAGGTAGGATAGCGCCATTACAAGTTAGTAGGTGATAAATGCCACCAATGCAAAGAAATCAAAATGGTTTTGATAGGAAACTGAATGGGACTCGGGTGAATGTGCAGGCGATTATATGATTTATAAAGATAAGACTTATGCAAGTTTTACTGTATCCTTTATCCATTATACTGTATCCGTTTCACCCACAAAATATATATTCAATTCACATTACAGTATATTCTGTGAAGCACTTTGAGATGTCTAGAAGACATGAAAAGCGCTACATCAGCTAAAATGTGCAGGCATATGGAGGCGCCTACAGAAAATGCTCAATAAAACCAAAATAGTTTAATCCATAATTGCAAAACTAATTCTGAACTTCTTCAACACAGATATGACTTGTAAGACAAGGCATTGAGGTATTCCATTACTTTCAATAAACAAGTAATCCACTTCCCACTTACACTGAAATTCCCCATGTTCTATCACTACCTTGTGTTTCCTACTGAGATTATATAGTTCTATAGTTTTAGAATAGCACTCTTCCTGCTGCTGCTCGCTGCGTCACACCAAGTTGCATAACAACAACTTGCATTTATATAGCGCCCTTCACATGGGGTAGCGTCATAGAGGCAGCGCGAAACGTGACTGAGAGGGCCGGGGCTCTTTACCCTCCACTCTGTATCTCTTCCTCTGGCCCTGGCGTTCCTGGCAGGACATGACTTGGATGAAGGATGAGGAAGTTTTATATCCAAGTTTGCAGACGACACTAAGCTAGGAAGCTCAGTAAATTGTGTAGATGGGAGTAAGAAGTGTGGAGTCCTGTAGCTCAGTGGTTAGAGCACTCGCTTTGCAAGTGAGAGACCTGAGTTCAATTCCAGACAGAGGGCGAAACCTTGGGCAGTTTCCTTACTCCACACAGAGCCTAATAATAATCCCTCCAAAACCAAAAACAATAATAAATTGGTCATTTTCAATCTACAACTGTTTGTGGGATATTGCTGTGCGCAATTGGCTGCCGCATTCGCCCACAAATATACAGTCAATTCACTTTACAGTGTGTTCTGTGAAGTGCTTTGGGACGTCCTCCCGACGTGAAAAGCGCTATATCAAATGCAAGGATTATTATTATAAGAAGTTACCAAGGGATTTAGATAGATTAAGTGAGTGGGCAAAGCTATGGCAAATGGAGTTCAATGTAGCGAAGTGCGAGGTCATCCACTATGGAAAGAAAAAAGATGAAGCAGGATATTTTCTTAATGCAGAGAAATTAAGAACTGTGGAGACACAAAGAGATTTGGGTGCCCATATCCACAAATCACTAAAATCTAGTTCCCAGATGCAAAAAGTAATCAAAAAGGCGAATGGATTATTGGCCTTTATCTCAAGGGGCCTGGAATACAAAGGGGAAGAAATGATGCTTCAGCTGCATAAAGCATCAGTCAGACTTCATCTGGAGACTGTGTTCAGCTTTGGGCACCACATCTCAGGAAAGATATATTGGCACTGGAGGGGGTGCAGCGCAGGTTCACCAGAATGTTAACAGGCCTAAAAGGGTTAAGTTACGAGAAAAGGCTGTGAAAACTTGGATTGTATTCCCTTGAGTTTAGAAGGTTGAGGGGTGATTTGATTGAGGTATTTAAGATGGTAAGGTATAGGGTAGATACAGAGAAGCTATTTCCTCTGGTGGTGGAATCCAAAACAAGGGGCATAGTCTTAAATTTAAAACCAGGCCATTTAAGAGTGAAATCAGGAAGCACTTTTTCACTCAAAGGGCGGTAGAAATCTGGAATTCTCTTTCCAAAAAGGCCGTGGGTGCTGGATCCATCCACACCTTCCAAAGTGAGGTTGATAGATTATTGTAGGTCAGGGTATTAAGGGATATGGGGAGAAAGCGGGAAATTGGAATTGAAAGGATTAGTTCAGGTACAGATCAGCCATGATCTACTTAAATGTTGGAACAGGCTCGAAGGGCTGAACGGCCTCTCCTGTTCCGATTTTCCTAGGTCCCTGTTGGACTAAGCGGAATTCAACCAACAGGAGTCTAAAATTCCAGTTATTCTGAGATGACTATAAGCAATTTGCTGGAATTTTAACATACCGGTAAATAGTTTATTAGCACACAAATGGATTTCAGTGCACAGCACCATAGGGTTTGGTCTAGATTACTTGTCAATAATATTTACCAGTCAATATTATCAATAGTCAAGAGGATAATGGAAGCTTCACATCATTCCACCTTCGAGTAAAATCAGGCAACATAAACAGAGCTGTGGGCCCTAAGTACCATCCTCCAGCACCTGGGATCATCCTCCCGATGTGAAAGCATTATAGAAATGTAATTTTGTATTGTATAATCCACGGTGATTTTGGGCAGTGCATTTAACCACCCACAGATCACTCTGGGTTGGCATCCAGTCCGATTACATTCATGAATACATCAGTGACACCATATGTGCAACATCATGCTGCTCAACTCCTCCTATAAATCAGGCCTGCAGCAAAACAAAGTTAATGGAGTTTGAGAACAGAGCCTGCACAGTCCAGGAGTCAGGTCAACAACAATTTGCATTTATATAGCGCCCTTCACACGGTAGCGTCCCAGAGCACTTGACAGTGGAGGAGTCTGACATCAAGCCAGGGGGAAGGAGGAGGGGGAGGTGACTGTAGCATGATCAAAAAGGTCTTTAGGTGGGATTGAAAACGGGGCGGGAGGAGGCAAGGCAGAGGGATTGAGGGAGAGAGTTATAGAGTTTCAGGGCATAGTGGCTGAAGGCACAGCCACCAATGGTGAAGCGGAGGGCATGAGGGACAAACAGGAGGCCGGAGCCAGCCGAGCGGGGGTGAGAGGAAAAAATATTTGCCAATATGTATTCTTGGCGGTTTGTTAAGTAGGTTCATACTCGAACCATGTGAGTGCAGTCCCATTAAGATGCATGAGGGAGGAGAGGCGGTGGAGGAGGATGGCATGATCAACTATGTCGAACAAGGTGGAAGGGTCGAGGAGGCAGAGAGAGAGGATGTCATTTATTGCTTTGACAAGCTCTGTCTCTGTGCCTTGGGCAAGGCAAAAAAACAGACTCGAGAGGTTTGAGTAGAGTGGAGGAGGAGGTGTAAACAAAGTGGTTTTGCAACGACATGTTCGAAACTTTGGCCAGAGATGGCAGGTTTGTGATGGGTCTGAAGTTTGTGAGGTTGGAGGGATCTAGAAGTCACCTGACACTCGGCTCTCAAGCTCTACTGCTATTACTTCCCTGTGGGTTCATTAAGGATTCCAGCAGCAGAGGCACATGTGCTGGAGATCAAACCAAACAGAAACCAACATTTTGCTAAGTAAAGGGTATAGCACTGTTTTTTGTGGTGCGCACTTCCATTTAGGCTCTTCTTGCGGTAACTTTCCTTTATAATATAATTCACACAGAATGAACAGTTTGAAGTGTTTTACATTATAATAATAATCCTTGCATTTGATATAGCACCTTATCATGTCTTCAAGAAGTCTTAAAGCCCTTCACAGAATATACTGTGAAGTGAATTGACTGTGTATTTTGTGGCAAAATGCGGCTGCCAAGTGCCTACAGCAGTATCCCACTAAACAGTCGTTGACAAAATAATGCACACCAAGTAGAGAGAAAAGGAGGGAAAATTTTCAGGTGTTGACCAAATGCATAAAGAGATACACTTTGAAAGTGTGAGATGATATTCGGAGAAATCTCCAGAAAGGGGGAGGACAGTGGATGAACATTGGTCACCAATGGTAGAACAGCGAGAGTGACGAACGAGCAGTCACCAAAACCTAAACCAGGCATTACATCCCTCTCTCACTCTGTGGATTCCACACCCACCCCCAATCAATGGCCTTATTCATTTTTTATTTCAAATGGAACTTTCTATAATTTTCTGAGAAACCCATGAGTTCACAAGCATGCTTAAAAATACAAAACACACAAAAAACAGCTGGGCAGCTCTCCATAGAAAAGGAATAAAGCAACTAAACTGGATTATGTTGAACATTTAAACCTCTTTATTGCACCATCTATCTAATATAAAAGTGGCATATCTTGACGCATGGGAGAGGAAGGCATATCCACTCTCTTAAGCAGGGAGTGGTGAAAACAAACTTGTTCAAAGCAACCAAAGTCTGTTCAAACCAAGTTACCCAAACTAGCATCGAGCTACATAGACTGAGTCTGAATTTAAAATAATCTCACCTTTGATATTTTCACAAATGATGGAAGTGTATGAATAAAATTAAAATCAAAACAAGTACAATATTTGCATAGTTAAATACCTCACCTTCAGAAGTATAGAGGAAGGGAGTTGATTTATATTGGGCAGCTCAGACTCCATTCTTAAGTCTTTCAAATTTCCACGTGGGACCAATTCATTGTCTTCCGGTCCCAGAGGAGACACCGGACATTGCAGCAGAGAAGAGCAGTCACCCATGTCCACGTGAAGCCCCACGTTAGTGCATTCCACTGTGGATGTTGGCAAAGTGCATACAGGTGATTGACGCTGAGCTAGATCATTGTTCGAGCCTGTCTCAGGAGCTCCCTCAACTGTTGAGCGAGGCAGTTTACAAGGTGTACACTTTTGCACCCCAGCACATTTACGTTTGCAAACTGGCATCTCGGAATACTCAGATGAGATTGTTCTGAACAGAGGAGGCCTGATCAATTTTGCTGGTACACTGGAGAGTAGATTCTTTCCCTGCTCTTCCCAGATAGCAAGTTCCTTTGGAGAAAGAAGAAACTTTGCACACTCCTCGGAAGTCTTCAGTGCTGCGTAATGTTCGGCAAGCTTAGACGCGCTTTCGAACTGATCCTCGTCAAGAACAGAAGTGTTGTGAACTATGAAGCACAGCATACAAGGACCATGAAGAAAGCAGTTCTTCCTGAATTTCCGTCTTCTCTTCTTCACACGCTTACCATTTTTTGAAAGAAAATGGCCCATATAGAAGACTCAGAACCTTCTCCAATAGTATGTTTCTGCAAAACAAAAACACCTCATGAGAATGAAAAACAAAGTTAGTTTCATCAGTCAGTTTAGAACTTATATGTACACAACTGAATTGTTCTGATCATGACCAATACAAATTTATGCAACCCGCTGGTCACAACTACAAGTAAACTTGCATAAGTCATATCAGTGGACCATAACATTTAATATGACTTACATGAAGTACAAGATTTGTATAAGTGGGATTTTATACAACTGTTGCATAACAAATACATCTGTACAATGTACATATTCTCACGTGTTTAAAATGTGTACAATAGCGCTACCAAAAAAGTTTCAAATCGTATCTGTTTTAATAGAGTATTACAAAGAACTATTAACGCTGTAACTGAATTACTTCATTTACTTTACTGTAGTGTTTCAAACGTAGCACTATACATGCAGTTCTTTGTTAATCCAGTCAGTAGATGCATTTGCGATGACACGTATTAGGAGATTATTTCCATCAGGATTTACATTATTTGGGACCAAGAAACCTGACTTAGCTGTTTATCCGACTTGTAAAATCCGACTTGTGCAAAGAAATCAAATTTTTTTTAGTAGGAAAATGAATGGGACTTTGGTGCATGTACAACTTGAGTATATTACTTATAATGACAATTTATGCAAATTCATGTGTAGAGCATTTGAATGTACAGTACTTTTGAGAGTAAAGTACTATTAACTGTTTAGACACAACTTGTTCAATTATAAACTCATGGTACTTTTACTTTTCCAATTGCATATAAAAATACTGATTTTTAGAATGCTGATACGTTAACCTAGTCCAAATGTAAGGTTGATAGACGAACATAATCTGGCAGCAACAGAAACGTCAGAAAATTTTACTCATAGCAAATTGCAAATTCAAACGACTGTAAATGTTGACAATATTTCACTCCACTGTGAACAGCCACACCAGATTACCATTCTGAAATCCAATATACTGAGACTCGAAATCTGATGTATTTAATTGACTTCCTTTATACTCTAAAGAATCTTCCGTTTTAAAATATATTTCCATGTTAACATAACCTTCAAGTTAAAAATGTTAGAAAAAGAGAAATTACTGACAAAAATGGTAGCTTACGTTCACCTTCTAATTAATTCCCCGCTACTGCAATTTTACACTGCTAACCATAACCTCCAAAGGGACCTTGATGCAAACATTTAACATAACTGCAACTTGTATTTGTATAGCGCCCTGCACGTAGAACAACGTTTCCGAGCGCTTTACAACTCTTGCAAATCCGGTTCTCCATTTCTAACAGAAAGATTGCTGTACAGGTGCAGCTTACAAGATAGTAAAATGGGTTACCACACAAACTAAAGTAGTCGGTCACAAAATTTTCCAGATCAATCCACCAGATTTTTTTGTAAAATGGCACTGAGTAAATGGCATCACAAAGTATACTAGCAGACTCTGAACAGCTGAGAACATCAGACAGCTTCTGTACTATTGTTATACACTGTGCAGAAGAGTATGCACTCAGAATGCTCCTCAGTGACAACTTCCTCCAAATGTTGGCTGTCAGAGGGAGGCAGCTTACTACTTCCACAGGCAAAATGGGAAAAACAAGAAGCACTGTGAAAAGTACATTATCCAAGGCTTTATGATATAGACATTTTAATCATTCTCAAATTAACTAGAACAATCAGCTTGTTCTATTTGATCTTGGAGTGCTATCTTTCATTCAGAGACAAAAGCACTTGTACTGATGTCAAATATTCTTGACTAAATAGTGTATTGTTCCTGCCTTGGATAATTCAAGTCACAGCTAATTCAAAAAGGCGAATCCGTTTGAACAAAATGAGTACCTCAAGGACTGTTGTTCTGTTGTGACAGGCACAGAAAACTATTCAACTAACAAAATGTTCACTGTTGAATAATCAAAATCAGGGATCTATTGTGTGTTTGTTGAGGGGAAATGAAGAAAACAAAATGACAGGTACAAATTTACTCTGCATCACTCCGCAATCAAAAGTGCTGAGCATTCCTAAGTGCATCGATATTGCTTATGATTGTGAACCTCAGCGAAACAGGTAACCACACTGTCCCAGGCTATCAATTACATTTCATTTCAATAATATTTAGTAAATTTACACACAAGTCAAAGGGATCCATCTCCCAAACATATCTTTGTTGCACTCAACTGCCATACAATGACACCATTTCAATCTTTTCCAGTAAGAATTTACTGCTTCCGATTTGATTTAGAATAAAATTTGCTCTGTGTTATCTATGGTGGATGTCAATAGTTTAAATTCCCTGTTAGACCGCAGGTTCTGATGTGAAACTGGTTTGTTCAATAGAGCAGTGTGAGGTAACAGTGAGTTACACGCATAGCTCTGCAATCTAACTGGCTTCCAAATTTAGATTTGTTTGTTGTTACCAAACAGATAGCAGCATTGCTATCTTCACTAATATAATTATTCTAAGGGTGGTCATTGACTTTTATGTGTTAAAAATAGTTGGATTTGGAGTGGATGGCTTTATACTATCATATAATCTGTAACCATAGAGTGAAATAACTCCCCAAGTTCAATAAAAATCCATATTGTTTGTTAAACTGGAGTTAAGCCAGAGTTTCCACCAATTTGAAATGGAAGCAGTGTTTCACAGAGTGGCAAATTATGCACTGCAGTTTGCAAGAGTTTGAGGGACTGTATAAAAATCAGCAAAATGATTGAATCTAGGTTTATAATCGTTGTAAACATCATTCTCATCCTGTGAAGTGACAAATAAAAATGGCAATCACCTCCACAAGTCAGGAGTTATGGAGTTAACTACAATAGTTTTACAGTTTTCAATGCAATGAACTGCTTTGTACTCAGTGCATTAAACAAACTGTTATACTTACAAAGCTGTGTACAGAGCAATGGCATTTCACAAATTTTGAGTACATCACAATAACACGTGATTGGTCTGGATGAAGGCCCTTCGGTCCATCTCAATTTCATCTCTCAAGAAAATCATCACCTCACCACTGCATCAATCAGCTTTTTAAATGAATCTAGTATCCTGGCCTCTGTCACTATTCCTGCTAACCTGTTCTAATTGTTGATTACTCTCTGTGTAAAAAAAATTCCTGCTATCTGTCCTGAAATTGCATTTACAGTTCTAAACCAATGTCCTCTTGTTCTACTGTCTTGATGCATCCAAAAATATTGATTTGATTTTACGCTTTCAATCCCATTTATATTTTGTATACTTGATAAGGTTCCATCCAAGTCATCTTCGCTTAAGACTAAAGAGCTCTAACTTGTCTAATCGCTGTTCAGAGCTCATCCCTTTACCATTCTCTCCTCTTTAAGGCCTGGGCCCCTGTATGTCACGGTGACCAAACGCGGTGACCAGATTGCTATATAACTAAATCAGTGGAGTTTAGATCCCCAGTCATCATACTTGGGCTGGATAGTGCTCAGGTCAGATCAGTATTCAAGGTCTGACCTGACCAGAGCGCTATCTTGCCCGAGTATGACATTAGGGATCTAAACTCAAGTGATTTAGTTATAAAGCCCTGCATCCTGTTTGCCTTGTTTATTGCTGTCTCACATTGCTTTGACATAGTGAAGGAAAGACAAAACAACAAACACCTCTAGATCTCTTCCAGCTTCCCTCTTGGCAAGTTTGATCCCATCACACTGTAGTCCTTCCCACTAAAGCAAACTGGAACTCTGTTTCCTGTTGAGACCAGCACAACCCATTATGTGAACAATATTCAAAAATACCAACTGTTAGTTAATGATTACAAACATGCCTTCTTAAAAAAAATGCTTTATTTCCATTGTGTTTAAGTACTTTTAGAGAAGGATATGTTGTAAATCCTTTTCAATTTTTTTAAAAAAACACTGCTAAATATAATACAAAATAACCAAACTTATTCAGGATAATTTCAGGAAACTAACTTGGGTATTGTAAAAAACACAAAAGCATTTGAAATTGCATTTTATCCAACCTCTTTATATATATATATACAATACACCCACTGTACATAAAAGCGTACTGTATAACAAGTGTGACTACAGCTTGTTTTTTTTTGAAAACGGACATTATTTAACTGAAGAGTTTACAGACAGCTTACACTTTGCCCAGAGCAAGCACTCACAACCTATAAAATGGATGGGAGTCTGGACAAACATCTAATTGAGCAATCTAACGGTCAGTTGCTGGTGGTGGATTGGAGGTGGCATCTAGATTGGGGGTGGGGGTGGGAGAAAGAAGAGGTAAAGCACCTCTTTGTACTTGGACCAGATGGCAATTGTCCAGTGACATATGGTTAGGATTGGGTGGGTGAAAAGAAGCACGTTTGACTCTAAACACACTAGGGAGACTGAAATAGAGGAAAGAGAGGGATACAAGAGAGGGATGCAAGAGGGGTAGAAGCACGTATGTAAACACCAGCACGGACTAACTGGGCTGAATGGCTTGTTTCCTTGCTGTGATGCTCTATGTTAATATACGTTAACTGGAGTTGTAGCTGAGGGGAGTGGGAGAAGATCTGTGTCCCACTGTTTATATTCCACATTCCACTATTGTTCCTGCAATCTATCAGGGCAGGACCAGAACTCTCAGCGAGCCCACCGTCCAACCATCCAACCAACCTGCCAACCAACCATCCAACCATTCATCCAATCTGCCAACCATCCAACCACCAACACCAACCAACCACTGTGCCAACCAATCTGCCAACCTGCCAACCAACCTGCCAACCATCCAACCAACCATCCAACCAACCTGCCATCCAACCAACCTGCCATCCAACCAACCTGCCATCCAACCAAGCTGCCATCCAACCAACCTGCCATCCAACCAACCTGCCATCCAACCATCCACACCAACCAACCTGTCAATCGTCCAACCAACCAATCGTCCAGCCAACCTGCCAACCGTCCAGCCAACCTGTCAATCGTCCAGCCAACCTGCCAACCGTCCAGCCAACCTGCCAACCGTCCAACCAGCCAACCGTCCAACCAACCATTCACCCAACCATCCACCTCACCCATCATCCATCCCACCATCCACCCCACCTTCTCACCATCCACCCACCGCACCCACCCACCCAACCTCCACTCAACCAAACCACCCACCCCGCCCACCGCACCACCATCCCATCACCCCACACCACCATCCACCCTACCTCCACCCACCAAACCCACCATCCACCCAATCCCACCATTCACCCAATCCCCCTCAAACCCACCCCAAGCCCATCCAAAATACCCAGCCTACCATCCACCCAACCACCAAGACCACCATCCACCCAGCCCATACATCAGGCAGCCAGCCCACCAGGCAGTCACCCAACCAGCCTCCCAGCCCGTTTACGGTTCTATACATAGTCAGCCAGCTCGGGGTCAACTAGCCAGGAGGATGTTCACACACACACACAATCCTAGGGGTGCACACATCCACAGTCCTGAGGGGATGCACACACACACAGCCAGCCCTGGGGGTGCACACACACACAGCCCTGGGAGGGGGTGCGCATGTGCACATGCACAGCCCTGGGGGGATGCACACATACACGCACACACATACACACACAGCCCTGGGGGTGCACACACACAATAAGATTAAATTTTTATAATGCCTTTCACATCAGGAGGACGTCCTGTGTGTGTGTGTGCACACCCTAGGGTTGTGTTTTTGTGTGTGTGAACACTCTCCTGGCTAGTTGACCCCGAGCTGGCTGACAATGCACACACACACACAGCCCTGGAGAGATGCACAGACACAGACATACAGTCCTGGGGGGGGGGGGGGGTGACACAGCCTTGGGAGGGTGCACACACACACACAGCGCCAGTCAGCCTAGGGTTGTACACATAGTCTAACTAGGGTCTACATACACACACACATACAGCCAGCCGGGGGTGTACATGCACACAGAGCATAACTGCGGTCTGTACACACACACACACAGCTCGCCCAGGGGGGGGGTACATGCGCATGCACACACACAGACACACAGCTAGACCGGGGTGGGGGGGGGTGCACACGCACACACACAGACAGCTAGGCCGGTGGGGGTGCACATGCACACGCACGCACACACACACAGCTTGTCCGGGGGTGGGGGGGTACACACACACACAACTAACCGGGGGGGGGGGGGGGGCGGGCGGTACACACACAGCTAACCATGGGGTGGGAGGTGGGGGTGTACATGTGTGCACACAAAGCTATCCCGGGGGTGTACATGTACACACAACATAACTACGGTCTGTATACATACACACACAGCTAACCCAGGGGTGTGGGGGAGGTGTATACACACACAGCTAGCTGGGTGGTGGGGGGGGGGGGGCTGTGTATACACACACACACAGCCCTGGGGGCGGGGGGGGGGCTGTGTATACACACACACACACACAGCCCGGGGGGGGGGGGGGGGGGGGGGACTGTGTATACACACACACAGCCCTGGGGGGGGGGGGTGGGCTGTGTATACACACACACACACACACACACAGCCCTGGGAGGGGGGGGGGGCTGTGTACACACACACACACAGATCTGGGGGGGGGGGGACTGTGTACACACACACACACAGCCCTGGGGGGGGGGAGGGCTGTGTATACGCACACACACACACACACACACAGCCCTGGGAGGGGGGGGGCTGTGTATACACACACACACAGCCCTGGGGGGGGGGGGGGACCGTGTACACACACACACAGCCCTGGGGGGGGGAGGGGACTGTGTACACACACACACACAGCCCTGGGGGGGGGGGGGGACCGTGTACACACACACACAGCCCTGGGGGGGGAGGGGACTGTGTACACACACACACACAGCCCTGGGGTGTGGGGGGGCTGTGTATACACACACACAGCCCTGGGGGGGGGGCTGGGGCTGTGTATACACACACACACACACACACAGCCCTGGGGGGGGGTGGGGGGGGTGGGCTGTGTATACACACACACAGCCCTGGGGGGGGGGTGGGCGCTGGTTATAGTTACAGTGCAGTGCCACACTCCCCGCTGCCGCTCGCTCAGGCCGCGCTGCCCGGGGGGAGGGGGGGGAGAGGGGCACTTACTTGAGCCAATGTCGCCCGGGAATCAGAGGCGGTGTCGGGGTGAGGAGCGAGTACCGGCCGCCGGGCTTCCTGCGCCGCCGAGGCCTCGACTCCTCCTCAAAGCCGGTGAGTGGGGAGCGCGGCCCGGACACAGCTCATTGGCGGCGGCGCGACGTCAGGCAACAGGGCCCTCCCCCCCCCGACCCGACCCGACAGCGGAGCGGGGTCTGCTCGGGGGGAGCGGGGTCTGCTCGGGTGGGGGGGGGGCTGGCACTCGGGGTGCTGGGGTGGGGGGGCTGGCACTCGGGGTGCTGGGGTGGGGGGGCTGGCAATTGGGGTGTGGGGGGGGCTGGCACTTGGGGTGCAGGGGTGGGGGCTGGCACTCGGGGGGCTGGGGGGGGGGGGCTGGAACTCAGAGTGCCAGGGGTGGGGGTGGCTGGCACTCGGGGTGCTGGGGTGGGGGGGGGCTGGCACTCGGGGTGCTGGGGTGGGGGGCTGGCACTCGGGGTGCTGGGGTGGGGGGGGGCTGGCACTCGGGGTGCTGGGGTGGGGGGCTGGCACTCGGGTGCTGGGGTGGGGGGCTGGCACTCGGGGTGCTGGGGTGGGGGGCTGGCAATTGGGGTGTGGGGGGGGGCTGGCACTTGGGGTGCAGGGGTGGGGGCTGGCACTCGGGGGCTGGGGTGGGGGGGGGCTGGAACTCAGAGTGCCAGGGGTGGGGGGGGCTGGCACTCGGGGTGCTGGGGTGGGGGGCTGGCACTCGGGGTGCTGGGGTGGGGGGGGGCTGGCACTCGGGGTGCTGGGGTGGGGGGGGCTGGCACTCGGGGTGCTGGGGTGGGGGGGGGCTGGCACTCGGGGTGCGGGGTGGGGGGGGGGCTGGCACTCAACGGTGCTGGAGTGGGGGGGGGCTGGCACTCGGGGTGCTGGGGTGGGGGGGGCTGGCACTCGGGGTGCGGGGGTGGGGGGGGGGGCTGGCACTCGGGGTGCTGGGGTGGGGGGGGCTGGCACTCGGGGTGCTGGGGTGGGGGGGCTGGCGCTCAGGGTGCTGGGTTGGGGGGGCTGGCACTCAAGGGTGCTGGGGTGGGGGGGCTGGCACTCTGGGTGGGGGGGCTGGCACTCGGGGTGCTGGGGTGGGGGGGGCTGGCACTCGGGTGCTGGGGTGGGGGGGGGCTGGCACTCGGGGTGCTGGGGTGGGTGGGGGCTGGCACTCGGGGTGCTGGGGTGGGGGGGTGGCTGGCACTCGTGGTGCGGGGGGGCTGGCACTCGGGGTGCTGGGGTGGGGGGGGGGGCTGGCACTCGGGGTGCTGGGGTGGGGGGGGGCTGGCACTCGGGGTGCTGGGGTGGGGGGGCTGGCACTCGGGGTGCTGGGGTGGGGGGGGCTGGCACTCGGGGTGCTGGGGTGGGGGGGGGCTGGCACTCGGGGTGCTGGGGTGGGGGGGGCTGGCACTCGGGGTGCTGGGGTGCGGGGGGGCTGGCACTCGGGGTGCTGGGGTGCGGGGGGGCTGGCACTCGGGTGCTGGGGTGCGGGGGGGCTGGCACTCGGGGTGCTGGGGTGGGGGGGGCTGGCACTCGGGGTGCTGGGTTGGGGGGGCTGGCGCCCAGGGTGCTGGGTGGTGGGGGGCTGGCACTCGGGTGCTGGGGTGGGGGGGCTGGCGCTCAGGGTGCTGGGGTGGGGGGGGCTGGCACTCGGGGTGCTGGGGTGGGGGGGGGCTGGCACTCGGGGTGCTGGGGTGGGGGGGGCTGGCACTCGGGGTGCAGGGGTGGGGGGGGCTGGCACTCGGGTGCTGGGGTGGGGGGGGCTGGCACTCGGGGTGCTGGGGTGGGGGGGCTGGCACTCGGGGTGCTGGGGTGGGGGGGGCTGGCACTCGGGGTGCTGGGGTGGGGGGGCTGGCGCTCAGGGTGCTGGGGTGGGGGGGCTGGCACTCAAGGGTGCTGGGGTGGGGGGGCTGGCACTCTGGGTGGGGGGGCTGGCACTCGGGGTGCTGGGTGGGGGGGGGCTGGCACTCGGGGTGCTGGGGTGGGGGGGGGCTGGCACTCGGGGTGCTGGGGTGGGTGGGGGGCTGGCACTCGGGGTGCTGGGGTGGGGGGGGCTGGCACTCGGGTGCGGGGGGGCTGGCACTCGGGGGCTGGGGTGGGGGGGGGGCTGGCACTCGGGGTGCTGGGGTGGGGGGGGCTGGCACTCGGGGTGCTGGGGTGGGGGGGCTGGCACTCGGGGTGCTGGGGTGGGGGGGGGCTGGCACTCGGGGTGCTGGGGTGGGGGGGCTGGCACTCGGGGTGCTGGGGTGGGGGGGGCTGGCACTCGGGGTGCTGGGGTGCGGGGGGCTGGCACTCGGGTGCTGGGTTGGGGGGGCTGGCGCCCAGGGTGCTGGGGTGGTGGGGGGGCTGGCACTCGGGGTGCTGGGGTGGGGGGCTGGCGCTCAGGGTGCTGGGGTGGGGGGGGGCTGGCACTCGGGGTGCTGGGGTGGGGGGGGGCTGGCACTCGGGGTGCTGGGGTGGGGGGGGGCTGGCACTCGGGGTGCGGGGTGGGGGGGGCTGGCACTCGGGGTGCTGGGGTGGGGGGGGCTGGCACTCGGGGTGCTGGGGTGGGGGGGCTGGCACTCGGGTGCTGGGGTGGGGGGGGGCTGGCACTCGGGGTGCTGGGGTGGGGTGGCTGGCACTCGGGGTGCTGGGGTGGGGGGGCTGGCACTCGGGGTGCTGGGGTGGGGGGGGGGCTGGCACTCGGGGTGCTGGGGTGGGGGGGGGGCTGGCACTCGGGGTGCTGGGGTGGGGGGGGGCTGGCACTCGGGGTGCTGGGGTGGGGGGGGCTGGCACTCGGGGTGCTGGGGTGGGGGGGGGCTGGCACTCGGGGTGCGGGGGTGGAGTCCCTCAGTGTGTGTAATACGGTGGGAGTGACGCGGCGCTGGACCTGATCGGCCTGGACCCTCTCCCTCATTATCAGGGCTTTGGCTGCAGCCAAATGTTTTGTTGTTTTGGGTTCAGACATCTTATCAAATCAGATGTGGAAACCCGTGTATCCCCCCGGCACAGGGGAATCCCAGAGATATTTATTGGAATGTGCACTCTCTCCCTACAGGGAGGCATCTGTTACTTCATTCCAGAAAGTATTGGCAGGTTGGCTGGGGACCCCAGAGTGTGTGGGTGTAACTGCTGGAGTCTAACGTCTTTGAGACGTCTCAAAGAGGTGATAAGGCGCTATATCAAATGCAAGGATTATTATAATAAAATAATAATAATTCTTGCATTTGATATAGCACTTTTCACGTCTTCTCAAAACGCTTCATGGAATATACTGTAAAGTGAATCGACTGTTTATTTGTGGGCAAAACAAGACAGCCAATTGCGCACGACAGTGTCCCACAAACAGTCGTGGATTGAAGTGAACAATTTATTATTGTTTTTTTCTTCAGGGATTATTATCGCATGTATGGGTAAGGAAACTTGCCCAAGGTTTTGCCCTGCCAGGAATCAAACCCATGCTTCTCACTTGCAAGGCGAGTACTCTAACCACTGAGCTGCAGGACTCCACTATTACTATTCCTCCCATTATTATTGGAGGAATAGACTCCAGGACTCCTCCATTACAATTAATACCAGAGTTATGAGCTATTGTGATAACTCTTATGGGATTGTAAATGGAGTTTCTATGTATCCTGTTTTGCGTAGTGCAATTAGTTTGGTTTTTGCTCAAATCGACCTGAACCTCTTTCAAAGATGGAATGTACATTTTTATAGCATCTTATCAAATCAAAACATCTCAAAACACCTCACAAGTAATCATGGTCAAGTGTATTGACTAGTTTGTAGGCAAACATGGCAGTTATTTGCCCCATCAAAATCCCACAAACAGTCATGATGTGAATAACCAATTAATCTGGAAGATTGTTGGTCTGGATACGAGGAGAAAGTTGCTGTGCTTTTCCAGTAATGCAATGTGATCTTTAACATTAACCTGAAAAACAGGAAGACGGTACCTCAGATTTATGCATTATCTAAAATTGACACTGTGCTCAGGGTACAGCTAACTGCTGTGCTTTTTTGGTGAGAGCTTAGATTGTGGTTTTATTGGTTGCCTGGAATCCAATCATGAATCTCATTCTTTTTCTTTCAGATTTTATAAACTCTGAATGAAATCTGAAACTAGAAAGTTGTGCATGTTCAGTTTGTTATGCTTTTTATGGTCATTATTCATGTGTGAACCTTGAAAGATGAAACATGAGCCTTCGACAGAGGTGCCCTCTGCTTCCGTTCCAAGGTTCACAAATTCCATGGAGTGAAGGATGGATCAACAATCAATTGTGACGGTGATGGTTTGGCACATACTGTGGTCTCCAATTGCATTGCTCAGCATGGCTGGGTAACCTCCAGGGGAAAACTGAATATTTAGGAAATCAGGAAAGTCCCTGAGTGCCCCCGCTACCCGAGCGCTCCTCTGAAAATGGCTTCTGATTTTTTTCTTTTCACTTCCTGACTCAGCCTACGTCCTGTATTGCCATGGTGACCAATGGTGCTGAACATCTATTATTATTATTATTATTATCTGCATGGAGGATGGAAGAACTGACGGGAGATCTGGAACAGATTGAAGGTCTTAACTACGTAATCCACTGGGAGGAGGTAGACTCCGCACTGTGGTGCTGTGCTAATGGAAAGGCTAGGCAGCTGGTGGAGATGTCATTAATGCTCATTAAAACCTGCTCTGAGGGAAGGGGGAGAGGAACAGACAATGGTGAGGATCTTAAGGATCCAAACCAGGAACTTTCAACTTGCCTTGGGATTGTGGTGGACACCAACCTCTGCCTGAACACTGTCCTGAAGGATCGCGCAGAGTAGAGGTGAAGCTCACTGATCTCTCTTCAAGGACAGCAAGGTCCCAATAGAGGTCACGTTTGCGGAGTATAATACCAGTGTGCAAACAGTTCTTTTTGGATCTGAGCTCCCGGGACGCAGTGGTGGGGCTTCCTTTAGCCCATCTGCAAAGTCTCGAATCAAGCAGTGAGGTAGATTTGTGACAAACACAGGAAGCGGCTACAGGCAGGGAGGGCTCCAGCCTACAGTGACCTGTTACTAAGCATCCTGGAGGTGGAGTCGGCTTCACGGAGGACACATCTATTAAGAGGGCCCCTGAATTAAGCAGCTGGTGTGGTGTAAGCCTTGTATACGGTATTGGAATTAGACCTCAAGAACATCAAGGTGACTGACACGTCACAGGCTGTCCTGTAAAGGTCCTCCCACCACACTGAAGACAGATGTCCATCAGATAGTTGACGAGGAAATTCTGTGGTTTGGGGCAATAGCTACCGAAAGGCATTACCTGGAGTGAACATGTGTTTGTATAGCCAGCGCTTGAAATCTACCTTGTTTGCCTTGCAGAGAGGTAAGCAGCTGCTGCTTAAGGTTCACACCTCCAACTGGTGGAAACATCACTCAATGTGAATGGACGTGTGTCCAAGGTGCGGTCAGGAAGATGGTGGCATTGTTGTCACGCATTTCAAGTTATTTGAATGCTAGGATGGAACTCAGTCCCATCATCTTCCAGCATCTACATTGTACGTTACAGCATAAATCATTGGAGAGCAAAAAAGAACAAGATCTATTAAGATTGTTTTCTGAAGTCTGGGGCCATTGGGGCTAATTGTCGGGTCAGAACTGCTGCTCCAGCTGACATTAGCTATGTCAGCACAGGCTGAGGATTGAAGTTGAGGTTTTCCTGTTTTACGGCTCAATATAACATAAGATAGTTGATTTACTCTCTATGCCATTAGAGGGAGCTCCAGGATAAAGCATCAATAGTTACGCAAGGAAACTTAAAATATCACACACAAATCTATTGCATGGATTCAACTGCAAAGTGAATAGTTTCATGGAAGTTAAACCAAGACCAGGACCCCCACAATGTGTGAAATGTTTTGAGATTTCCTTCCAATCTGAAAGGCGATATATTAAATGCAAGGATTATTATTATTATTATCGAAGCTTACATTTCTGCAACCATCTCATAATTTTTTTGGCCTATATTGTATCATAACACAATGCAATTTAGATTTATACCGTGCCAGAGGATGTCTCAAAGCACACAATCCAATAATGCTGGATTGGCACCCAAACTGGAGGTGGGCACCAAGGATGGGTTCAAAAATGACCAAAAGCATGGTTAAACGTACATAGGGGATGTGCCTTGAATGAGGGAAAGGAATGAGTCAGAGGGACTCTGGGATGTAGTCCATAGAGTGGGCAGAAAGGGTGAAAGCCTGGCTGCCAAAGGTGGGGTGTTTAGGATGGAGGACATGAAGCAGGCCAGTATTCACTGAGTGAAGGGAGCAGCCAGATCAGTGTGATTGAAAGAGATTAAAAAGTAGGGTGGATTTTCCCACTCATTCAGATAATAATCCTTGCATTTGATATAGCTTCTTAAGTTATCAAAATGTCTCAAAGTGCTTCTTTACAGGATTATAAGAAGACCCATCAAGATTTTGAGCTCCAAATTCAGGCTAATGCTCCAATACAGTCCTGGGAGTCCAGCAGTGTCTGAAGTGCCGTCGTTAAGATGAGGCATTAAATGTCGACTCCTCCTGCATGTTCAGAGGGACGTTAAAGCTTGCATGACACTATTCGCAAAGAGGCCAATTGTTGGCCAGTGTACTGGCAAACAATCCCCCAGATAAAATTGATCATTCATTTTAGGACTGTTTGTGGGCATAGCTGTGCATAACGTGGCTGCTGTATTTGCTTACAAATACAGTCTCCCCATTTCAAAGTAATTCCTGTGAAATGCGTTAAGACATCTTGATGACATGATAAGGCACTATATGAAATGCAAAAATTATTTATTATTTTTTTACTTTAAACTGTAGTTGGCCAGGATAACAGGAGGAACTCCCCTCTCTTTTTGAAAAGTCAGAGGGGACCTAATTTTAACTGTTAAACATTGTTTATCCAGCAGTAAGTAAGAACCCAGTTGTTTATCAATTGGCGGATCTCTTTCTGGGGTTAATAATCTATTTTTTTTTTAAAAAGTTGTCACTCAATCCACGACTGTTTGTGGGACACTACAGTATGCAATTGACTACCGCGTTTCGCCCACAAAATACATAGTCAATTCACTTTATGAGGGGCCAAGGCGGAGGGATTAAGGGAAAGAGTTTCAGGGCTGAAGGCCTGAAGGCACAGCCACCGATGGTGGAGGGGACAAGGGACAGACAGGAGGTCGGAGCCAGCCAAGCGGAGGCAGTGGGTGGTGGAGTGAGGGTGGGGGATACACAGATTGGATAGGTAGATAGGTAGGGAGGTGTGAGATCATGAAGAGATTTGAAAACGAGTGACTGAAGGTTGAAATTGATTTGTTCGGTAATCCTTGTGGAGCCTGGCAAGGATTGGTGTACCGATGGGGGCACGGAGTTTTGTGCGGGTGAGTATCCGGGCAGAGGAGTTTTTAATTACACATGGTACAGCTTGATCCACTTTGTATTTTGGTTAAAATTTTACATTAAACTTGCATCTCTAAATGAACTTCTCAACAGAAAATTAAAATTCAGCTAGTAACCAGATAAATAATACAAACATGTAATTCTCAGTCGTTCCTTATTGCTGAGAAAAATTACCTCTGAAACTTCTTGTTGGCAAGCCTAATGGTGCAGCTGCAATAAATCAAAGCCTGGCAAGCTCTCAAACCAAGTCCCAATCTGCTGTCTTTCTGATATTACATCCATTTCATGCATATTGCTTCCCTCTTGAGACATCCATTAATCCCTTAATTCCTCATTTCTGTCCATGAAAGTAAACTCTTTGTGAAAAAGGAGAGCGTGCAACTCAGTTTTCCTCTCAATATAATAATATAATAATAATAATCCTTGCAGTTGATGTAGCGCTTTTCACGTCGGGAGGACTTCCTAAAGCGCTTCACAGAACACACTGTAAAGTGAATTGACTGTATATTTGTAGGCGAACGCGGCAGCCAATTGCGCACAGCAATGTCCCACAAACAGTCGTAGATTGAAAATAACCAATTTATTATTGTTTTGGGTTTTTGGAGGGATTATTATTAGGCTCTGTGTGGAGTAAGGAAACTTGCCCAAGGTTTTGCCCTCTGCCTGGAATTGAACTCAGGTCTCTCGCTTGCAAAGCGAGTGCTCTAACCACTGAGCTACAGGACTCCACAATGTGCGGGGGGTGGGGGTTTCTGCCTGCCGCACACCAATACAAGAGCAAACAGGAATAATTACATTACACAAGGATAAATATTTCCTAAACTATTTTATAATAATCCTTGCATTTGATATCATACCTTATCCTGTCGAAACACTTCAGACTGCTTCATGGACACTTCTGACATTCATGCAGTGAATGAACAATTTTATCTGGGGGATTGTTGGCCAGACACCAGGAGAAACTATGTTCTCTTATTGTATAGTGCTATGGGTTCTTTAATATAAAGATGTTCATGCTAAAGATTCTCCCAAGGAAGTGGAATGGGTCTTGTGATTTTTTTTTGACTGGCTGTTTTAGAAAGATTTGAACTGGCTCCATTCAGATATTCTAGGATTGTCAACAACAATCCTCTCTTTGAAACAGAGAGGATACAGTGTGTAATATTGTACACCCAATTACCAGATTTTTTATATCATCACATCAAACTCCATGAAGTGAATGAAGGAACACAAATGGCAACACATTTACCTAATCATGTAAATGTCTGTAATGTCTTTACGTCTTCATAAGAAATCACTTATTTTGTGTCAAGCCTGGGGGTTGGGGGCAGGAACAAGAGAATCAATACCTGCCACGGAGCCAGGATTCTGCGGGAACATGTATAACGCAGGGTTGAACTGTCCAGCGATTCAGAAATGCAGCACAAAGGAGATGGATCAGAGACTGGATTCCTGAGAGGGAATTAAGTGGTTTCCTCTGGATAAAGTGTTAAACTGAGGTTCCTCCTGCCTGATTATTGAAACAAAAAGTGAGTTTCTCTCAGTTTCCTCTAAATCCTGTGGATAAAATTCAACATTCACTTCACGATTGCTTGTAGGACATTGGTCTGCCCAAATTGGCTGCCTCATTCACCTACAAAATTCACCTCCCAAAGGGCTTTGAGATGCTTTAATGACATGATAAGGCACAATCTCAAATGAAAGCATTATTATTTTAAAAATGTTGCTGAACAAGTATATTCTTGTCAATGGGCTTTCTCCAGCTGCAGTTTACACTCACCCGGGTTCAAAATCAGCAGGTTTTTGGCACAGTGATTGGATATTTACCAGGATTCATAAGTTTTATATCAGAAATGTGTTTTTTTACATTTTTAGGTTAAAGGTTGTCATAGAAATAAAATGTATGTTTTGAAAGCCATTTTAGGTTCAGCTGGGCTCTGTTCACTTCCCAATGGTGTGTGAGAATTATGAACTGAGGCAATTTGTTGTGGCAAAAATATTGAATTTCATTAATCACTGGATTCATGGCTGAGCTGACACATGTTGCAGATGCCAAGCTAAGTAGATTTATGGAGTGAATTAGCTGTGGGACACATCCATATGCATAAGATATTGGGAAACATTCTTATATCCAAATAACAGAATACTGCAGCATAGATGTTACAAAACCTACACCTGTAAATGTTTATAAAATGAAACAGGATAAAGGTTTGTTTGTTTTACTTGCGATTTCCTTTCTTTAAAATGATTAATTTAAATAACAAGTCCAGAGGCTTCAGCCAAGCCTGGGTGATGTCCAAACAGTGCAATTTTCCCATCCAAGATTGACATGCTGTTATTATACAAAAACAAAGCCTCATCCATTGCAAAGCATGATGCAACCTGCAGTGATAACATAGGAACAGACCCAGGAATTAATATCGGAGACAGAAAAGGTCAGAATCTTTTCCAGATTACATCCATTTGATTAGCAACATTGAACATGAAACACAGCAGCTGATGCTGAATGTCACATGAAAAACTGAGGAAAACCTCACAAAATTAAGAAGACAAACATGCAAGTGGGCAGTGGTGGCAAAGTTATCAAATCTTGTGATAAATACTGAAAAAATCAGTTTTGTAGATGGAAATTATGGGGGGGGGGGGGGGTTCAGTGAGGAATTGAGTTGAGACAGCATGAAAAGCTTTCACAGATTTAAGTGTCATCTGGAAGAATAGCGATATTAAAAATATAAATTAAGCTACATTTCTGAAAATCTTGAATATTGAGATTGCTCTTAAATAGGATAGAATTGGACATTGAAGGCTAGTAATGAGAAAAGGGTCAGGGTTTTTGAAATGTACCTTAACTTTGGTTTCTTTAATTATACTGGGCATCGAGATGTGCCAATGATTCAATACTTCAAAGGTGGTGTATGCAGATCAGTTTATTGAGGAGAATGATCAAGGTAAAGATGTTCCATTTTTGCCATCTAGTTAAAGACATCAGTGAAGAGCTTGCATGCATCAAACTGGATGGACAATTTAATGAAAAAAGGACTTCTAGCGAAATCATGCTTTGTAGTATGGTGATCGCGGTCATCCAGTTCCTGAACCAGGCAGGCTTGCAGTACTTACAAAGTACTGTTGATGACAGACCAGCCAGAGTGATTCATCAGAAGGACTTGGAGGAGCAAATTACCAGTCCTTTGGGGCAGGTATTCTAACCATTCACCACTTATCGCTCCCGTTAACATTGCAAGTCAAAGCTTGTAAGGTAAGGTGGTCTCGCTGGACAAGGAGTGGGAGGCTTGCCCGATAGTATTCATAATGGCAAACTGTTTTAGCCGATTAAACTCTACGAGCTCCCAACACAGATTCTTGGGTTCCCAAACCTTGGCTCTCAACAACCTGCGCCTAATAATTCTTGGATTAGATGAGCAGGTGCGTCCCTGTCACAGGGAAACTTCCTTCATATGTGGAACTCTCATTAATTTGGTTTGGATGCTCTTAAACATGGTGATGGGTTTCTATGTGTCAGATACCCAATTAATTTTAAAAAATCTCTCAACACTTCTATATTTTCAGTAACTGCTTCCAGCAATTTTGAATAATTCAACAACAAAAATGTATATACCTGTATTTTTGTATGTTTTTTTTAAACAAGGTCTTGCATTGGGCAGTTCGAGGTCACAAGATAAATCAGAACAAGTGAATCCCTGATGTGTCGAGGATGACCCTCGGGATCTCCACTCTGATGATAACCTCGGTTCTGATTTGAGTTCTCAGTTGTTTGCTGAGCAGACACACAAAGGGTTGGCTGCAATACGTCCAAAGAATCATTGATTATGAATCCTTCTGCACCTCACCAGTTTAGACCAATGTGTATTGGATGCAACAATCAAATGGGAGTTGAACCATCACATATCCTTGTAAATAAAATATGTGTTTTCAATTAGTTTCTGGTGACTGTTAAACTGCTCCAAAAGACAACTTGCTAAAGGGGCCAGAAAAGAAAGGATTTCATTGTTTGGTACTTTGTTTTGCATCTGTTTTTAATAGTGACAATAATTTATTTTAACAGAATATGTAAATACTTTGTCTAAGGCTCGTTTCAAGGCGTACCTTTTTGACTGCACTTTCGGTCATCTTTTCCCTCCCCACCCCCTCTGGCTCCCATGCCCAGCTCAGCCAGTGATATCAAGTTCCTTGAGCCATCCTCTCAATGTGAAAAGCACTGTAGAAATGAAATTGTGCTGTATTATATTGTATAATTGCCAACCTTGCACTGATTTCCAACTTAATTATATCCAGACTGTAATGTACTCTAAAGAAATCCATAAAAACAATTTTGCTGAAAAAAAAATGGTCTTGTCCTCTTATGACTTTCTTTCTCTTCCTAAAATGTCCTCGTCTGACTCACTTATGGTTTCAGGACATAAAATAGAAATTGTCCAGTCCTTGTTTTACGTCTATGAAAAAAAATGCTTATATTTTATGTAGTGCCTTTCACTTTGGGAGGATGTCTCAAATGCTTCACAGGATATATCTTAAAGTGCAGTGACTGTATTTTATTGGCAAAATATGGCAGCCAATTTGTGCACAACGATGTCCCAAAAATAGCCATGAAGCAAATGATCAATTTTATTTGGGAAATTGTTGGCTCGGACACCGGGAGGAATTCCGTTCTGTTTTCAAATTGTGCCATGGGATCTTTAACATTCACCTGAGCAGGTAGGCAGAACCTCGGTGAAACATCTTATTTGAAGGCCAACACCTCCAATAATGCAGCACACACCCAGGTTAGTGTCAGAAAATATGAGTTCAAAGTCCCAAAGTGGGACTTAAACCCATCTTCTGACTCAGAGTTGAGAGTGCCACAAATGAGCTAGTCTGACACTAAACACTGTATCACTATATTGTGAAGTGTTATGTGCCTATCAAGAATGTTTATGACATTGACAATTTTAATTTCATAGCCTTTGGGCCAATGTGTGCAAATTGGCAGACGCATTCACCTACAACTACTGTATTTAGTCTCCGCATTTGACAGTAAAATACTCTGAAGGGCTTGAGATATTGATAACTTGATAAAGCACTTCATCAAATGATATATCGCTTTTCATGTCTTCTAGATGTCTCAAAGCGCTTCACAGTATATGCTGTAAAGTGAATTGACTATATTTGTGGGTGAAACATGGCAGCCAATCGCACACAGCAGTGTCCCACAAACAGTCATGGATTGAAAATTACCCATTATTGTCTTTTGGAGGGATTATTATTACTTTATTGTAATTGCTTTAAGCGTGTTCCTGGTTCAACCAGTAATTGTAGTAATTCTCTCTTGCCACTGGGTGGTAATAAATTAATTACTATAATTAAATTGATTAAATTGATTGAGGATACTGTTGTAAGGGAATTAAGAGCCTATTAAATATTATGTAGTAATTGTACTTTAGAACTGCAAAGTAATCCATCTGTTATACTGTCATATTCATGTAACATCATTATTTTGTACTTTTTTACTTTATTTTAGTCAGCTCATGTGTCTGACCTATGCGGAAATTCATCACATGCCTAAGAGTATCCAAACCAGACTGAGAGTTCTACATACATATGGCAGCTATGCGTGAAAATTTCTTATTTGTGTGGGATGTCGTGCGGTACTCTCTTCCAGGAGGTGTTCAATCTTCTTGTATAATTCTGGAAAGTATGAGGTGTAGGTTAGAAGGAGCCAAGGCTTGAGGACCCCAATTGTGCAATGGGGTACAACTGGAGTTTAACCAGCTGAAACTGCAGAGCTGGTCATTGTGAACATTATCTGCTACTTATCCAGTAAGCACCATCCTACCCTTAAGGGTTTTTACTTGCAGGGTTAACAGAAGCCAAGTGGGAAGAATCCTGGCCTGTTGATGGACCAGGTACCAGACTGCTGAAACAACCACAATAGATTCACTCGATTCCAATATTACATTGTCAATCAGATCACGTAGGAGCTTGTACAGCCTCAAAAAAAAAACCTTGCCTCCTCCACTAGTCACAGATGCTCATTAGATATTCAACAAGTGCAGGTTTGAGCCCTCACAAGGTGGACAGCAAGTTCAAGGAATTCCTTGTGAGCTTCCAGTAAGCAGCATAGCTCAGCATGAAAATTGTGAGAGCAATGCCACCATTTACCAGCTAAAATTTGTACACACCCTTATCCATTGAGCAATGGTTTGGCCTTACAGCCTACAATCAATAAAGTATAATGCAAATACTAGTTTTATCTACCATTTGTATTGTTTTTATTTTATTGAAATAGTAGTAATGTGTATATAATGTAGTTTGAGTATAAATATGCTATTTCAGCTTGGTGTTTTTATGACAATTATAAACCATTTATGAATTGTTTTTGTGGCTTATTGTAAACTATAGCCGCAAAACACACTTCCACATACTGTTGGGGTAGAATTACCACCTTGTTCGGGGTTTAATACTTAAATACAATCTTTAATTTTGAAGCCAATTTCCTGCAAGTCACAAGATCACAAGATTGATTTAGATGAAGGCCCTCTGACCCATCTGATCTTACCCTTCCAGAATACCCACCCTACTATCCTCCCATCACAACATCAAAAGAGTCCAATTCCCTGGCCTCGACCATCCGTCCTGACAACCTGTTCCAGTCATTAATTACCCTCTGAGTAAAAAAAAACTTCCTGTTATTTGCCCTAAATTGCTCTCTCCAACTCTAAACATACGTTCTTTTGTTCTATGATCTTGATATATGCTAAAATATTGATACACCCACCTCCTCTGCCCCCACACTCAGCTTATTGCAAATCTTAGACCGTCCAGCACCTTGGGATATCCTCCTGGCATGAAAGACGCTATATACATGTAAATTTGCAGTGTATTGTATTTTTCAATCCTATTTCAATTTTTACATATCTCTATGATGTTCTGTCTGAGATAGCTCCTTTCAAAACTGAAGGGCCCAAGCTTGTTTAATTGTTCCTCATCATAGCTAATTCCTTTAACTGGAGATCATTCTCATCGCTCTCCTCCTCACTTTCTCTAGGGCATCCCCTTATGTCATGATGACCAAATCTGCCAGCAGTACTCTAGGTGTGACCTGACCAGAGCACTGTGTAGCTACTATGATGTTTGGGAATGTGACTCAACTAATTTAATAATATAGCCCAGAATCCTGTTTGCCTTTATTGGTTTAACATTGTTCTGACATTGTGAGGGATGAGTAAACTAACAATTTTTTAAGAAACTATAGAAAGGGGTTCAACGTTAAAACTTAATTCAACAATTTGTTACATGTTACACACTCTGAAATGCTACATTAACAGAATAGACAAGAACAACAACAAAATTACGTTTATGGAGTGCCTTTCATGTCAGGAGGATGTCTCAAAGCGCTGAGCAGTCAGTTGTCGGGGCCCGAGCATGGGGGAGGGGTGGTGTAGGGGTGAGGGAAGGCAGAGAGGTGGGAGGGAGACCAAAGGCACGATCGAAGAGAAGGGTCTTGAGACCGGCCTTGAAGGAGGCAAAGGAGGAAGCGAGGGGAAGGGACCATGGGATGGAGTTCCAGAGTGTGGAGGCAGAGAGGCTGAAAGCCCGGCCACTGATGGTAGGGCGGTTCGGGCGGGAGACATGGAGCAGACCGGAGTCCGCTGAACGGAGGGAGCGGGCAGGTTGGTAGGGAGTCAACAGGTCAGAGAGGTAGGAGGGGGCAAGGCCATGGATGGCCTTGAAAGTGAGGACGAGGATATTGAACTCGATCCTCTGGGGGATGGGGAGCCAGTGGAGTCGGGCGAGGGTGGGAGTGATAGGGTCGCGGAGCCTGGTGCGTGAGAGTACATGAGCTGCAGAGTTTTGGATGATCTGCAGCTTGTGAAGGGAAGAGTTGGGAAGGTTAAAGAGGATGCACTTTCCGTAATTGAGCCTTGATGTGACGAATGCATGGATAAGGGTTTTGGCAGCCTGAGGGGTGAGGCAGTGGCGGAGTCTGGCAATGTTGCGGAGGTGGTGGTAGGCAGTGCCGGTCATGGCGCGGATGTGGGGGAGAAAGGACAGTTCAGGGTCAAACAAGTCACCCAGGTTCCTGACTGGCTTAGTGAGGTTGAGCGTGCAGTTGTGGATGCTGATGCTGCCAGCGCCCGAGGTGCTGGCGCAAGCCAATCAGACCCACCTGAAATTTCTACAATAATAATTTGGTCACCCAAAAATATACACTTTAAAGTATATTCGGTGAAACGCTTTGAGACGTCTAGAAGATGTGAAAAGTACTATATCAAATGCAAGGATTATTATCATTACCTCATTATACTGTGCTACTGTACATTGGCAAGTCTACATGTTATATACCCAATCCCAGGCACTAGGTGGTGCTGTACAGAAACATCATTGTATTTCACAGCTTCATCAAGTGGTTAAAATTAAATCGAATTTTTTCAGTGCAGAAATAAGTTGATTATAGTTCTACTCAGTGGGAAGAGTCAAGTAAAAACAGCACTAAAACAAAACTTCTTGTCCTAATAAAGTTTGAAGATAATTTTCTACTGTTCTGGACTGAACAGAAGTTTCCACTCTGTCCAGTGGAATTTTTGACTCCTGAGGTACTAACTTTTTTGTGAGTGTTTAGGGCTATAAAATTTGAAGAGTTGTTAGTAGACTTGTCACCCAATGATGTCACGATTTTTGCTGGTTAAAATGCTTACCAGATGTGGACACTTTAGAGCTACTATTAACCATTTGCTTTTCGACTTTCTCTGAAAACTCAACACAATTTATAGGTGCAAAGTCAACTGGTAGACAATGTTTGCAGCTGGGTGATTGAAAAGATATGCTGGCATTTTATACAGATCAAGGGGGAGAAATTATACAGAGTTACGTCAAGTGGCTCCATGGATGGGATTAAACTTGCCAATGGGGAGGCTGAAAGACATGTAGGAATGTCAGTTATCTCTCTGCCTACACCCTCAACCCCAGGATGACTGGTAGCCTGTCAGGCATCAAGTGCTGGATGAGAGCCAAATTTCTACAGCAAGACCCAGGCCCTCCTGATTGGCTCATGTCAGCACCTCCACACCTCAGGCATTTACAGTATCTGCATTCACAGATGCACACTCCACCTCATCAAGCCAGTCAGGAACTTGCATCTTGTTCGACCCTCAACTGTCTTTTATCCCCCACATCCGTGCCATAACCCGCTCTGCCTTCCCCCATCCCATTGCCCGACTCTGCCATTGCCTCACCCCTCTGGCCACCAAAACCTTCATACATGCCTCCATTGCATCTAGGCTCAACTATGCCAACACCCCGCTTGTCGGCCTTCCCAACTCTTCCGTCCACAAGCTGTAGATCATCCATAACTCTGCAGCTCGTGTCCTCTCCCACACCAGGCTCCATGACCCCGTCACCCTTGCCCGACTCCACTGGCTCCCCATCCCTCAGAGGATCGAGTTCAAAATTCTCGTCCTCACCTTCAAGGCCTTCCATGGACTTGCCCCCTCCTACCTCTCCAACCTGCTAACCCCTTATCAACCTGACTGCTCCCTCCGCTCAGCAGGCTCAGGCCTGCTCCATGTCCCCCACCCGGCCCACCCCACCATTGGCAATTGGGCCTTCAGCCTCTCTGCCCCCTCCCTCTGGAACCACATCCCACATTCCCTTCGTCTCTCTCCCTCCCGTGTTTCCTTTAAGGTGGGCCTCAAGACCTCTTCGGCCATGCCTTCGGCCACCCTCCTAGCCCCACCCTCACACCCTCCATTATCCCAACCCCCACCCCCCCGCTTGGGTCCTAATCCCAGCGCCTTGGGACATCCTCCCGACGTGAAAGGCGCTTTACAAATGTAATTTTGTATTGTATCGCTCATTATGTCAAAACAGTGTGAGGAGTGTCCTGGAGTCGCCAGGAATTAAAGATTAATCTCCATACACTGCTGTCAGTAATCTGGGAGAACGATCATAGGGAATCCTTGGGATATAGGGACATCATAGGGACTTTATGATACTTTACAACGCTACCTTAAAGTCAGTGCCGACTCATTTTACAACAGCAACCATTCCTCCTGGAATACTTTCAACCAGAGTTGGTAACCCAAGTGTGAGGCAGCAATAAACAAGGCAAACAGGATGCTGTTGAATCGGTTGAATATGGATCCCCAGATGACATACTCAGGCTGTATAGTATTCTGTTCAGACCACACCTAGAATACTGCATACAGTTCGGATCAACATGACATAAGGGGCTTTCCAGGCCATAGAGGCAGTTCAGAGGAGAACAACGAAGATGGTTGTTGAGTTCTGAAATAAAATGACACAGAGAGGACCTCATAGAGTGTATAGAATTTTAAATAGGATTGAAAAAGTAAAACCAGATCAATACTTCAGGATGTATCAGAAGATTAGAGCAAAGGACAGAGGTTTAGAGCTGTGAAAGGTAATTTCAGGACAGATATCAGGAAATTTATCTTTATGAAGATGGTAATTATTGACTGGAACAGGTTGCCAGGAAAGGTGGTAGAGGGCAGGACACTGGACTCATTTAAAAAGCAGTTAGATGTAATGAACGGAGGATGGTTGGGTGGGTGTTCTGGTGGGATGAGATCGAATGGGTCAAAGATCCTCATCCAGATCATTGTAATACGGCACAGAAAGGGGTCATTTGGTACAACCAGACTAGCCAATGTTAAAATTTCACACAAGCCCCACCCGTCATTTTCCCCTCACTTATACCCCTCTATTCCACCGAGGTTTGGATTTACTCTATATTTGTATCATTTTGAAGTGCCCAGGATTTGGGCAAGTTCTTAAATATAGGGAAACTTTGCTATAGTACAGTCAGCTGGATCCAATGTCTCACCAACCATGTTAATAAGCACATACAAAAAATGGCTGACTTCCAGGTCACAAGGTCACCTCTGCCAATACTTCCTATGTGCTGTATACAAACTTACGATGTGCCGGAAGCATCACTACCGTCATTTCCTGTGAGCTGTGCATAGGAACGCTACTGACATTTTGAAGCCAGCTTCAAAAATGGAAGTTGTTTTAAAAAGCTAAGAAAATAGAGTAAACCTAAACACAGGTAGAATTGCTCCATCCCGAGATTTGGTGGATTGCAGATGTCCACTGCCAGATACAGTAAAATATGGTGGTTGTTATTTGGTAGAACAAGTACATCCAGGTAAAATTGATATTATCTAATATCTAAACTCATGCTAACAGCCCAGAATTCCACCTAGTTTTATCCTGTAAGACTATTTTCTGTTAAGTTCTGGATGATCAAGTCTTAATGTGGAAGTTAGTTTTCAGTTAAAATTCAATTTAAGAATTTTCCACAGTTCTGCATGATTGCAAGTCCTGGATGAGGGAAAATTTCCTACAGTTGAATATGAACAAGACTGAGGCCCTCCTGATTGGCTCCCACCAGCACCTCAGCACCTCAGGCTCTGGCAACATCAACCTCCATGGTTGCTCACCATAACTCACCAGCCAGTCAGGAACCTCGGTGTCTTGTTTGACCCTCAACTGTCTTTTCTTCCCCACGTCCAAGCCATGACCCGCTCTGCCTTCACCTCCATAACATCGCCCGACTCCGCCACTACCTCACCCCTCAGGCCGCTGAAACTCTTGTTCATGCCTTCATTACCTCCAGACTCGACTATGCAAACTCCCTGCTTGTCGGCCTTCCCAACTCCTCCCTCCATAGGCTGCAGATAATCCAGAACTCTGCAGCTCGTGTCCTCTCCCGCACCAAACTCCGTGACTCCATCACTCCCAACTCCATTGGCTCCCTATCCTTCAGAGGATCCAGTTTAAACTCCTGGTCCTCACCTACAAAGCCCTCCATGGCCTCGCCCCACTCTACCTCTGCGACCACCTAACTCCCTACCAACCCGCCCGTTCCCTCCACTCAGCCGGCTCCGGCTGCTCCACGTCCCCCAACCCACCCGCCCCACCATTGGCGGGAGAGCCTTCAGCCCTCTGCACCCAACCTATGGAATTCCATCCCCTAATCACTCTGCCTCACCCCCTCCTTAGCCTCCTCCAAGTCCCGCCTCAAGACCCTCCGCTTCAACCACGACATCGGCCACCCCCTTCCCCTCCCTTCCCTTCTCGCCCCCCCCCCCCCCGATCCCAGCTCAGGTCTGAAATGCTGAACACTGTCGAGCGCCTTGGGACATCCTCCCAACGTTAAAGACGCTACACAAATGTAATCTTGATGTTGTTGTACATTTTAGTCAAATAGTTGCTGCCAACTGTGTGTCAGTGTGGCTCAGTTGGCAGCAATCTTGCCTCCGAGTCAGAATGTTGTAAGTTCAAGCCCCACATCAAAACTTGGAATTCATATAGTTTTATGCTGACAATCCAGTGCAGTGTTGCAGGTGTGCCACATTATTGGAGGTGCCATCCTTCAGATCAAATGTCAAACCAATCTGACTGTTCAGGTGGTTATTAAAGATTCCTATTTGAAAAGAGAAGGGAGTTTCTCCTGGTTTCCTGGCCAACAGTCCTCCAATAAAATTTATCATTCGCTTTATAGCTGTATGTGGGACACCGCTGTGTGTAAATTCGCCATCACTTCACCTCCCTTAACTCCTCAATCCCTCTCCTCACAGCCACCCAACCCACCTCCATTTCCGACAACCCCTGGTTTAAATCGAACTTAATGAAATCTTATCAATCTTACCACTACTCCCTCGCCTCCGCTAAATCATCATTCTATTCCATGACAATCTTGGAGGCCAAGGACAACCCCAAGTTCCTCGGCCCACTGTCTCACACCTCTCCCATCCTCGCCTCAAATGCCTACTGCGAGGCAATGCTGGAATTCCTTGAATCCAAAGTCGAGGGGATCCGCTCAGCTGCCTCAGCCATTCCATCTGCTACACCCTCCCCATCTCCCCCTCCCACCCCGGTCCCTACCCGTCTCTCCCTCCACACCTTCAAACCTGTCTCCCACTCCTCTCTCACCATCACTATAACCTGCATGAAACGACCACCTGCTCCCTCGACTCCATCCCTATCCTTCTCCTTACTCACAAACATCATAAACCTCTCCCTGTCCACTGGCACTGTTCCCACCCCATTAAAAACAGTCATCATCACTCCTATCCTTAAAAAACTCTCTCTGGATCCATCTCTACTCTCAAATTACCGCCCCATCTCCAACCTCCCTTTCCTCTTCAAGGTCCTAGAACAAGTTGTTGCTTCTCAGCTTCGCTCCTTCCTCTCCCACCACTCCCTTCACGAACCCCTCCAATCGGGTTTCCATGCCACCCACAGCAAAGTGACAGATGACATTCTGTCCATCTGTGAACAGGGCTCCCTCTGCCTCCTTGGCCTCTATGCTACCTTCGACACCGTTGACCGCTTTATCTCATCCACAGCCTCTCCTCTCACCTCAACCTTCACGGCTCAGTCCTTGACTGGTTCAGATCGTACCTCTCATACCGCCTCGACTTCATCTTCACAAATTGTTTCCCCTCTAGCCCCTCACTGTCTTGTGTGGCGTTCCTCAGGGCTCTGTCTTTGGTCCCCTCCTCTTCACTATCTATATGCTCCCTCTTGGTGACATCATCCGCAAACATGGGGTCAACTTCCACATGTATGCGGATGGCACCGAACTGTACCTCTCTGCCTCCAGCCTTGACTCCAGGACCACTGCTGTGCTGACAGAATGTCTGTCAGGCATCAAGTCCTGAATGAAAGCTAGTTTTTTTCATTTGAACGTCAACAAGACTCGTTCGTTCGTTTATGGGCATTGAGCCCCTCTCCAAATTAGGATACCCAATGGTAATTGTATTGCACAAATTACTTGATGTAATTGGTACCTTTTTTATGGTCCAATCAGATCCTCCAATCAGTTATCCAACATGGGACAAGTACACTGCCAATCCTTAATTTGCAGATTAGAATGGTAAATTACCCCAACAAATTGTTGCAATCGATACCTTTGGAGACCTGATGGCAACATGAGTATCAAAAACAATGTTAAATACATAAACAAATATTGAAAGGGTTACTCAATATATTTATAGCGCGTATGCGTCAGTTCTACTGAATTTCGTCACTTTCCGAGTTTCCCCGAGCGCAATCAGTAATTACTAACCGCACTGACACTGGCTCGTGCTTTTAGTGAACACATAAACTTCACAAGTAATATTTTAAAAAACAGACAGGCATGGAAATCAAAGGGGTGACCGTGATAATACCACAAGCCCATCTTCTTTGTCCAATGTATATATAATGCAAGGGGGAAATAAGATGTGAAATTTCTGGCAAGCGTTTTAGAAATACTTTTTTTAATATATCTCATGATAATGAAGGCCCAAATTAAGTTGGCTGTGAATTGGGGAGTTCTCTCATTTAGATCTAATATTAGGAAGTACTGTACTTTCTTTTGACCTTGAACTTCGGCGAATAAAAATTAGTTTTGTACATTTTACTTGCTGGAGTTCATTATTATGATTGTAGTGTGTCAAATTATAGTTCTAATTTTACTTTTTTTTGGAGGGGTTTTCCCTCTGTTTCTGGTCCCAAGACTTCACAGGGTGGAATATAGTTGAACAGGAGTTGGTTGCCCTCAAGTTTTCAGGTGGCAATGTTCATGTGTGATCCTTGGCAGTGAGTGTTCTTAGGCCATTCAACTGGAGAGGGTGAGCATGCACACAAACACACACAAGCACACGCACAAAGTAAATGTCCCACAAACAGTTATGAGCTAAATGACCAATTTTATTTGGGGGATTGTTGCCAGGATACCAGAAGAAACTCTCTTCTCGAATAGAATATCATTGATGATCACCTAAACAGGCAGACAGTATCTCGGTTTAACATCTCATCTGAAGGATGACACCTCCAACAAAGCAATATGGTTGGGAATTCCAGGCTCCTTCAGACAGAATGCTCTCCACAAGCATAGCCACCACATAGCAGGAACATCCCAATCCGTTGCTAAACTATGTAGAAAGTTGTGAGTAGATCCTTCCCCACAACAATCATTATACTGACACAATGACTGTACGTCATTGTGTACTGTAACACTTCAAAATCAGATAAATTTTCATTGTATCAGAAAAGCTTTTTTAACTGGAACCTAAATAATCATCTCAGATACTTGTTAAGCTATCAACCAACTCTTCACTCCATATTCTGAGCTCTAAGACAGTTGTATGAACAACCTTGCTTTTTGCACTAATGCGAGTTTGCTCTAATAGCTTCCAATCATACATTTTGGCTGAAACAGCTTTAGATTCAGGTCTGGGACCGGGCTGAAAAAATAACAGAATAGGAACAAAGAGGATTTTTTGTTTGGAATCCTGTAGCTTAGTGGTAAGAATGGTTAGAGCACTCGCCTCGCAAGCAAGAGGCCTGGGTTCGATTCCCAGCAGGGTGAAATAATCCCTCAAGAAAAAAAAATTGGGTCACTCAATCCACGACTGTGTGCAATTGGCTGCCCCGTTTCGCCCACAAATATACAATCAATTCACTTTACAGTATATTCTGTGAAAAGTTTTGAGACGTCCAGAAGACATGAAAAAACTCGATATCAAATGCAAGAATTATTATTAGTATACAGTACTTTAACATTCTGCTAAGGTCTGGATAAAAGAATTTATGAATCACAAGATAAATTCAAAAATACAACCAGGCAAAAATAATAATAATCCTTGCATTTGATATAGCACTTTACACGTCTTCTAGACATCTCAAAGCGCTTAAAATGTGCAAGAGTATAAATGATTAGCTGTGTGGTGATATCATTGTATCCCTCTCTGATGTAACCTCTTACAGCTCCCTCATGAATAAACTACAAACCACACCCTCACTGTATTTACGACCCTTGTCTGCCTTCCAACAACTCTCTTTCAGTGAATCTTTTAAACTTAACAGGACTTGGGCCAGCCTACTGTACAAATTAGGTGAAACTGATGAAATACATACTGCGTAAAGCCCATGTGTCACTGTGCAACTAGACTGTTCTTCATATATTAGCTGCTTGCAGTTTCGTAATTACACCCACTTTTTTGGCAGCTCACCTTACATAATTATAGCAAAACAGGCAGAATTGTTATCAAGTCAGTGATCAACTGAAAACAGTTAACCCTGAATATAAATACAGATAGAGGATAAAAGAAATCCACAGAATGAATAATAACATTCTTATAAATATATCTGCATATCCTATCTGACAGTTTCACACAGTGTTTGCTGCAATGACTTAAGTGGAAGGATAGAAATGTAATTTGCTTTAGAATTTATCTTCCTTACTATTTTGGTCCTGCCCATAATCTCGCCAGTTCAATGTGCAGATAAAAGTTAACAATGGCCACAAATTTGTGCTTCCACAGTCCTGGTGATTGAGATGACAGCTGCCTGCCAAATTCTGAAAGTGAGTTTGACTAAATAGTGTTGTGACAGCTGAACTACCATTCCTTAAACAAAGTAGTAACTATTTTTTTGGTCAGCATGGTATCCGACACATGCAAAACCCTTAAGAATATAGAGACCAGAAGAATAGTTCCATATATATTTATATAAAAAACAAACATTGAGGAGGTACTAAAATGGTAGATAAGTCACCTGTTCCGGACGGGATGCATCCTGGGTTACTGAGGGAACTAAGGGTGGAAATAGCGGAGGTTCTGGCCACAATCTTTCAATCTTCCTTGAACTCCTTGGTGCCAGAGGACTAGAGGGTTGCAAATGTTACTCCCATGTACAAAAAAAGGGGGAAAAGGATAAACCTGGGAACTACAGGCCAGTCAGCCTAACCTCAGTAGTGGAGAAACTTCTAGAGACAATAATCTGGGACAAAATAATTTTTCACTCAGAAGAATATGGGTTAATAAAGGACAGCCAACACGGATTTGTTAAAGGCAAATCACGTCTAACAAACCTGAGAGTTTTTTGTTGAAGTAACGGAGAGGGTGGATGAAGGTAGTGCAGTTGATGTAGTATATGGATTTTTATAAGGCTTATGATAAACAACAACAACAACAAGATTACATTTGTATAGCGCCTTTCATGTCGGGAAGACATCCCAAGGCACTAGACAGTGTACAACATTTCAGACCCGAGCTGGGGTTGGGGGGGAGAAGGGAGGGGAGGGATAGGGGGGTGACCAATGGCAGGGTTGAAGAGGAGGGTTTTGAAGGCGGGACTTCAAGGAGGCTGAGGAGGGGGTGAGGCGGAGTGGGGGATGGAATTCCAGAGATTGGGGGCAGAATGGTTGAAGGCTCTCTTGCCAATGGTGGGGCGGGTGGGTCGGGGGTTAGGAGATCGCAGAGGTAGGGTGGGGCGAGGCCATGGAGGGCTTTGTAGGTGAGGACCTGGATCTTGAACTGGATCCTCTGAAGGATAGGGAGCCAATGGAGTCGGGCGAGAGTGGTGGAGATGGGGTCACGGAGTTTGATACGGGAGAGGACACGGGCTGCAGAGGTCTGGATTATCTGTGGAGGAAGGAGTTGGGAAGGCTGACAAGCAGGGCATTTGCATAGTCGAGCCTGAAAGTGATAAAGGCATGAACAAGAGTTTCAGTGGCCTGAGGGGTGAGGTAGTGGCGGAGTCGATAAAGGGCAGATAATAGATTTGTTACAAAATTGAAGCCCACGATGTTAAAGGGACAGTGGCAGCATGGATACAAAACTGTCTGGGGGACAAAAAGCAGAGAGCAGTGGTGAACGGTTGATTCTCTGACTGGAGGGAAGTATACAGTGGTGACCCCAGGGTTCGGTTTTAGGACCACTGTTCTTTTTAATCTATATAAATGACCTGGACTTGGCTACAGGGAGTACAATTTCCAAGTTTGCAGATAATAAAAGCTAGAAAAAGTTGTAAATAGTGAGGAGGATAGTAGCAGACTGCAAGAGGACATAGACAGACTGGTGAAATGGGCAGACACGTGGCAGATGAAAGTTAATGTGGAGAAATGCGAAGTGATGCATTTTGAGAGGAAGAATGAGGAGAGGCAACATAAGCTGATGGTACAATCTTAAAGGGGGTGAATGAACAGAGAGACCCAGGGGTCCACATAAGCAAATCTTTGAAGGTGGCAGGACAGGTAGATAAAGCTGTTATGAAAGCATACGGGATACTTGACTTTATAAATAGGGGCAAAGAATACAAAAGTAAGGAGGTTATGATGAATCTTTCAAATAGGTCTCAGCTAGAGTACTGTGTTCACCCTCCACCCGCGGAGATCCTGAAGCAGCCGTCCAACTGCTCCATGATCGCCTTTCCTCCACCTTCAACTCCCTCGTGCCCCTGAAATCCTCAAAACTGCTGTCATCACCCCCCTCCTGAAAAAACCCTCCCTAGATCCCTCAAACCCCAGCCACTACCGCCCTATTTCTAATCTGTCCTTCCTCTCAAAAGTTCTAGAACGCGTCGTTGCCAACCAACACCTCTCCTCCCACTCCCTCTTCGAACCCCTCCAGTCCGGTTTCCACACTGCCCACAGTACAGAGACTGCGCTTCTGAAAGTCACAAATGTCATTCTCTCTATCTGTGACCAGGGCTCTCTCTGCCTCTTGTCCTCCTGGACCTCTCCGCCGCGTTCGACACAGTCGATCACGCCAACCCCCGCCACCACCTTTCCTCCGTCATCCACCTCAGTGTGAAAGCATTCGCCTGGATCGAGTCCTACCTCACAAACCGCCAGCAGTACATCTGCACAAATGTCTTCTCCTCCCGCTCTCACCCGGTCACCTGTGGGGTACCCCAAGGATCCATCCGTGGCCCCCTCCTCTTTCTGATCTACGTGCTCCCTCTTGGGAATGTCATCTGTAGACATGGGGTACATTTCCACATGTATGCAGATGACACCCAACTCTATTTTTCCACCTCTCTTTGCGACCCCCAGTCCCCTGATGTTCTGTCAGCCTGCCTGTCAGATCTCAGGGGCTGGATGAGTGCAAACTTCCTTCAGCTGAACATTGACAAGACGGAAGCCATACTCTTTGGCTCTCGTCAACGTCTAAAATCTCACGGCTCTCACCTCCTCCATCTACCCGACCTCCATCTAAAACTCTCCGAACCCTTATGCAACCTAAGCGTCAGGTTCGACCCCCGATTATCCTTCCTCCCCCACATCCGGTCCCTCACCAGCACCGCCTTCTTCCACCTCCGATGCATCGCCCGTCTCTGCCAATACCTCTCCCCAAAAGCCACTGAAACCCTGGTCCATGCCTTTGTCACCTCTCGGCTGGACTACTCCAACGCCCACCTCACCGGTTTCCCATCTACTACAATACATAAAATCCAAATCATTCAAAACTCTGCCGCCCGCATTCTCACCCACACCAAACTCCGCTCCCCGATCACCCCAGTCCTTGCCAGACTGCACTGGCTGCCTATCCCAGAGAGGATCAATTTCAAGATCCTCACCCTTGTAATCAAGTCCCTGCACTCCTCTGCACCCCCTACCTCTCTGACCTCCTCTCTCCTCAAAACCGTACCCGTTGCCTTCGTTCCTCTGGGTCTGGCCTCCTCCTCGTCCTCCGCTCCACCCTCAGCAACCGTGCCTTCGGCCACTATTGCCCCGAGGCTCTGGAACTGCTTTCCTCACTCCCTTCGCCTCGCTCCTTCCCTTCACATTTTCAGGTCTCTGCTGAAGACCTTTCTTTTTGACTACGCCTTTGGTCACCTTCCCCCCCCTTCCCCCTGGCTCAGTCCCGGGATCCGTTATTGTAAAGCGCTCTGAGGTGTGGAGGTCGCTATATAAATCCAAATTGTTGTTGTTGTTGTTCAGTTCTGGGCACCACATTTTAGGAAAGATGTCAAGGCCTTAGAGAAGTTGCAAAGGAGATTTGCCAGAATAGTACCAGGGATGAAGAACTTCAGTTATGAGGAGGCTAAAGAAACTAGGATTATTCTCCTTGGAGCACAGAAGATTAAGGGGAGATTTAATAGAGGTGATCAAAATATGAGGGGATTCAATAGGGTGAACAAGGAGAAACTGTTTCCACTGGCGGGTGGGTTTGTAACCAGAGGACACAGATTTAAAATAGTTGCCAAAAGAACAAGAGGGGAGGTAAGGAGAATTTTTTTTCCACATAGCGAATTGTTATATTCTGGAATGCATTGCCTGAAAGGGTGGTGGAAGCCGATTTGATAACAGTTTTCAAGAGACAATTAGATCGATATTTGTGGAGGACAAATTTGCAGTGTTATACGGAGAGCGTGAGAGTGCAATTAATTTGGACAGCTCTTTTGAAGAGCCACATGGGCTGAATGGCCTCCTTCTGTGCTGTATAATTCTATGAATCTATATGCATACTATCTACACATGAAAATTTCTCATATTTCGAGAATGGAGTAGGCACTTTCTCCCCAGAACACATCTTGCTTAATTAATTCTGGAGTATTTGACACAGGTTGGCAGGAGTGAAGACTTGGAGACTGCGGAGTTCTGCTTGAGCTTACGTAGCTAACACTGAATCGCTTGCCTTTGTGAGCACTGTCGGGCAAGTTTCCTGTTTTATTCCAATTAGAACCATTCTTCTATCTGACAGGGTTTTGGCTAGCAAGGAGCCAAGTGGGAAAAATTGTACTCTTCAAAGCCCTGCTGTTGAGCCAGGTTTTTTAGATCTCTTATCAACATCGTCTTGGAGTAATGCAAAACTCCTGGATCAGAAACCAGAGTCTGAGACCATCACAAAGAGTTGACTCAAATCCGACAGTAAATTGTCACTTTGGAATCAGATTTGCTCCTGTTGCTTCAGGATCAAATGGTGATATTGAGTCACTCAATATTTATACCCTATGTAGGTTTATTTTTGATAGCTCCACATACCATTATTCTCTCTGAGTGCTTCTATTGCAGATTTCTCCAGCACAGTAAAGGAATACTGTTAAACAAATTCAATGATGCAGGCTGGAGGATACTGCAATGACTCATCAATGAAATCATGCCACTGGCTTCCTACAGATGAAATCTGCTTATGCTGCAGGAAGTCATTTTCCTGGAGCTGTAATTTAGTGAGCTTCGTGTACCTCAAGGACAGACATAGCATGTGTCAGATCCAGATTAAAACCCAGGTTTAGGTGCCGTTGCTGTGGCAATTTGCCAAAAAGGTTCCATTTCGAAAAACCTAGTTTGTTTCACATGAGCATGAAGCAGTCACACTGCAGCCATCTACTGAAATAACCTTGAGGAGATAATAATAATAATCCTTGATATTGCAGGTCTTCGAGACGTCTCTAAGCACTTCACAGAATAATAATAATAATCCTTGCATTTGATATAGCGCTTTTCACGTCGGGAGGACGTCCCAAAGCGCTTCACAGAACACACTGTAAAGTGAATTGACTATATTTTGTGGGCAAAACGTGGCAGCCAATTGCACACAGCAGTGTCCCACAAACAGTCATGGGTAGAGTGACCAAATTATTATTATTATTTTTAATGCAGTCAGTCACTCAGAACTGGATGAGGCCAGGATAATAAGAAATTTAGAATATTGAGTATCTGTGCAGTTTTAGTTGAAAATCTGGTATGTATATATACTGTATATTTTAAAAAAAGTTGCAGCTCTTTCCTCAGAACTCTGGTGCTCTCTCTTTTCCATAGTTGCCCCAGATTTGACACACAGGCTCTTAAACATCAGCCTTTGCTTTTAAACTAGGTCCATGTGAGAGAAACAGTATTAGAAGTAAAACAGGTAACTTAAAACAAAACATTTTTATGCAAATGTTTTTATGCAAATAAACCCACAAAGATTTTCTCTCCTCTTCTGAAAGCATTTCAACTCTCATTTCCTTCTCCTGGGGTACAGTTCTCTGTGTGTTCTCGAGTACCTTACCCAAGTGGCCACAGTCAGCAGAGTGTCAGCAGTTACTTAACTAGAGGGATTTGGCATTAAAGCCAGACTCAATCCTGACTTTGCCCATGCAGGTATGCAATCTGGCTAAAGAGGGGTAGAAGGGAAGATTAAAATAAATGACATTTAGACACAAGTCCTGGAATCCTGTAGCTCAGTGGTTAGAGCACTCGCTTTGCAAGCGAGAGACCTCAGTTCAATTCCAGGCAGAGGGCGAAACCTTGGGCAAGTTTCCTTACTCCACACAGATCCTAATAATAATCCCTCCAAAACCAAAAACAATAATAAATTGGTCATTTTCAATCTACGACTGTCTGTGGGACATTGCTGTGAGCAATTGGCTGCCGCGTTCACCCACAAATATACAGTCAATTCACTTTACAGTGTGTTCTGTGAAGCGCTTTGGGACGTCCTCCCGACGTGAAAAGCGCTATATCAAAATGCAAGGATTATTATTATTATTACTATTATTATTATTTCCCCTGAGTATTTCGACTTTGTTGTAAAACGTGCTTTGGCAGGATACATATTTACTTATTTACCTTGCTGTAGTAATAAACGCAACAACAAATGACACTTTCACGTCGGAAAGACGTCCCAGGGCGCTGGACGTAAAAAATGCAGAAAATGCAAATCAATTCATGCTCTGCTCAAAAAATGGTCCTTTAATACTTCTTGGCAGTCCATTTGAAGTTATTAAAAAGACACTGCATAACTGGTTCATTAATAACATTAAAACAACTAACAGTTATCAGAGCATTGCACTTAATTGCGCATGCACAAACGCACAGGCCTCCAGCCCTGGTGGGAGCAATTGGGAGCAGGAAGTATAAAGCTTCCTTTATTCTACTTTATTTGTAACTTAATATCAACCTCAGAAGCAAAATTCCTGTTGCATCATCATAACATTTTCATTCCCATACTGGGCATCTTTGTAGTCTTTCTGATTGAGATTGACAACTTAGTGTTAATTTGTGCTAAATTACTGGGCACTGTTTTGCTGTGGATTCATGATCATTAGGAACTGGGTTGTGACTGCCAAAACTAATTTTACTTAGCCCTTTCTGGCTGGCAGAGAAAAACCTTTTATTCCATCAATTTGGGCCAGATTCCAAACCAGATCCCAGAGGTGAAAGGGTAGTGTTCCTCCATTGTACCATCTCAGTCCCTTAAGCCAAACTTGTAAAGAACCTTATCACTGCTTATTTTTAATGACAATGGCAAATAAAAAAAATTGGAAAGAAGATTTACAAGAATGTTTGTGGGTTCAAGCCCCACATCCAGACTTTGATCTCATAGTCTAGGCTGACGCTCCACAGCAGTGCTAGAGAAATGCTGCATTGTCTTTTGGATGAGATGTTAAATTGAGATCTTGCCAACAGTTCAAGCAGCTGTTAAAAATCCCATGATACTGTATATTATTATTATTGTTATAATCCTTGAATTTGGGTTAGCGCCATTCATGTCTGGAAGATGTCTCAAAGTACTTCAGGGAATTTGAAAAAAGGGAGTTTCTCCAAGTGTAATGACAAGTAATGTCTCAGATAAAATTGATCATATTCGTCATGGCCGTTTGTGTGAAATTGCTGTTTGCAAATTAGCTGCTGCAATTGCTGACAAATACACAGTTGTTACACTTAACAGTAAATCCTGTGCTTTGAGATGTTCTGACAATGTGTTAAGGAGATATTTCAAATACTAGGATTTTATTATCACTCAGTCAAGCTCTCTTTGTTACCTCTTTTTATTCCACAATTTCCCCAACTTGGTGTCACCTGCACATTTAACTTTCACTGAGTCTGTGAATTTAGTTATTCAGTGAATACAAGGAACAGGAAGGGCCACAGTGCAGTACAGACCCCTGATAGATTTTCTACAGTTGAGTAGGAATGCTGCCAATCCCTCATTGAACCGATATTAGGCAATGCGAAAAGGATGGGATTTGAACCCACATATGCACAACACAATGAATAGCAGTCCATTACCTTCATCATTCATCTGCCATCGATCTGCCCAATTCCCAAGAATGTTCAAGTCCTCCTGTAACCTAGTCTGTTAATCTTCGAAGTCTACCACCTTCATTAGCTTTGTGTCATCTGCAAATTTAGCCACTGTGCTTGTGACTCCTAATTCCAGGTGGTTTATGAAGATGTTAAATAAAAGAGGTCCCAAAACAGACCCTGTGGAACTCCACTGGTAACATTCTCCCCGCCTGATGACATTCCCTGTACCACCTCTTTCTGGGTTCTATCGGTCAACCAATTACATATCTGTTGCAAGATACTTCCACTGATTCACGCTTTCTTTATTTTCAGTACCAGCCTTTCATGAGCAATTGTATCAAAGGCCTTACTGAAATCCAGATATACAACATGCACTGCCTTACCCTTATCAATAATAACAATAATAATCCTTGCATTTGATATAACGCTTTTCACGTCGGGAGGACGTCCCAAAGTGCTTCACAGAACACACTGTAAAGTGAATTGACTGTATATTTGTGGGCGAACGCGGCAGCCAATTGTGCACAGCAATGTCCCACAAACAGTCGTAGATTGAAAATGACAAATTTATTATTGTTTTGTTAGAGGGATTATTATTAGGCTCTGTGTGGAGTAAGGAAACTTGCCCAAGGTTTCGCCCTCTGCCTGGAATTGAACTCAGGTCTCTCACTTGCAAAGCGAGTGCTCTAACCACTGAGCTACAGGACTCCAAGCTCCTTTATCACACAGTCAAATAAATCAATAAATTAAATTGGCAGGATCTCCCTTCATAAACCCATATTGGCTATCTTTTAAAATTGTATCACTCTTTCAGCATTTTATCACTTCACAGTTTGAGAATCACTGGGTGATAATAATAATAATCCTTGCATTTGATATAGCGCGTTTCACGTCTTCTAGACGTCTCAAAGCGCTTCACAGAATATACTGTAACATGAATTGACTTTGTGGGTGAAAAAATAGCCGATAAGTGAATTCTCCCCCCTTCAGATGTGATCGCCATGAGCTGTGATTTCATTTTGAAGGTAAATGAGTCTATTTTGAGATAAGTCAATGAGTATAATGAGTACGTTCCAGCTGCTTGAGCCGCTTGTAACTATTATTTCAATATTTACTTTCCAGCATTGATGTACCCTTGATCAAAAAGGTTTGTAAAATATTTCAGTGACATTAGGCAGGCACATAGAGTACAGTCAGTCAGAAAGAACTTGCATTTTTATAGCACCTTATCACAATGATACATCTTAAAGCAGTTTACAGGTAATTGCTTTCAGGTGTAGTTTGCATTTTTTTAGGCAATTGTGGCAGCCATTTTCGTGACAAGGTCCTACAAACTTATTATTTAGTTATGTAATGTTACTTACTTAACAATGATTAAAATCAGTAGACTGAATCGTACCTTTGACATGACGTACTGGACAGAACTTGATGTTCAACCTCTAAATCTATTCCCTATGCCTAAGTGTGCTCCGAAATGCTTACCCACGTGAAGGGCACTTGTGGGCTAACTACTGGAGTAGGAACTGGCCTCTCAAGCAAAGGATTATTTATGAAAGAGCAGGAATTCATACTTTTCAATGACATGTAAGCAAATTGAACCAGGGTTGGTGAATTGGTACTTGGAAGGAGGCAGCAGTAGATGTATTCCACCAGTGAATTGGACAATTTCTGCTTCAACCTTAAAAATGCCTTTCCATCACATTATAATTCTTGCATTTGACATAGCACTTTAGACATTATGCCCCCTCCACATAAAAATGGATTAAAAATTCATTGTACACTCTTTCTGGAGGTTGAAAAAGATGTTTTCTAAGTTTACCAAGGATTGAGTTGAGATTCCATGTTAAAAACAAAAAAGGGTGAGAGGATGAATTTTTTCCCCCAAATATTTTAATTATAGGGGATCTCCACTACTAACTGAAGGGGTGCTCTTTCATAGCAGAATGGAATGCAGAAAAAGCAGTAATATTAACAGAGTTTATCTTTCATGGCTGATTAAGTTCTGAAAGCACCAAAGGGCTTGGTACATTTAACAATGATTGTCTCCTCCGTTACAAACTACAGGACAAACTTTTTATAATGTGCATTGTTAGAACGGGAGTGATTGTATAGCGCAGCTGTAGACCTGCAGTTACCAGAAGTGCGGTACACTTTCAGTTTCTAGCCTAATATGGCCAGCTTCCTTTTCGTGTGCACCTCAGGGGCTGACAGTATCACCATCCAAGGATGCACATCCCACCTTACTAAGCTAGTCAGAACCTTGGCATCTCGTTTGACCCTCAACTATCTTTTCTACCGCACATCTGTGCCATGACCCACTCTACCTTCCTCCATCTCCGCATCCCAACTTCACCCGACTTCAAGACTGAGATAGATAGATTTCTTATTGCAAAAGAGTTTAAGGGATATGGGGATTAGGCAGGATCAGGTTATTAGCTGCAGTTAGATTAGAAGATCAGCCATGATTGAATGGCGGGGCAGGCTCGAAGGGCCGAATGGCCTACTCCTGCTCCTACATGTTATGTTATGACTTCGCCACACCGCAGACCGCTGAACTCCTCAAACACACATTCATAACATACACAACAACAACAACAAGCTTTCATTTATAGAGCGTCTTTCACGTCGGGAGGACGTCCCAAGGCGCTGGACAGTTGGGTTGGGATCCAAGCAGGCGGAAAATGGTCAGGGTGAGGGGAGGGCAGGAGCGAGGAGGGGGTAGAGAATCGAGAGGGGAGCTGAAGGCACGGTTGAAGAGAAAGGTTTTGAGACCGGCCTTGAAGGAGGAAAGGGAGGAGGCGGCGAAGGCACTGGGGGATAGGGTTCCAGAGCCTGGGGGCTGAGAAGCTGAAGGCCCGGCCACCGATGGTAGGGCGGTTGGGGCGGGGATGTGGAGCAGACCGGAGCCAGAGGAACGGAGGGTACGGGCAGGTAGATAGGGGGATAGTAGGTCGGAGAGGTAGGAGGGAGCGAGGCCGTGAATGGCCTTGTAGGTGAGGATGAGGATCTTGAATTCGATCCTCTGGGGGATGGGGAGCCAGTGGAGGCGAGCGAGGGTGGGAGTGATGTGGTCCCGAAGCCTGGTGCGGGACAGTACACGAGCTGCAGAGTTCTGAATGACCTGCAGCTTGTGGAGGGAGGGGAAGGCCGCGAGGAGAGAGTTCCCATAGTCCAGCCTTGAGGTGACAAAGGCGTGAACCAGGGTTTCAGCAGCGTGAGGGGTGAGGTAGTGTCGTAGTCTGGCGATGTTCCGGAGGTGATGGAAGGCGGTGCCAGTTGTGGTGCGGATATGAGGGAGAAAGGACAGCTCAGGGTCGAACAAAACGCCGAGGTTCCTGACTGACTTTGAGAGGTGGAGAGTGCAGCCTTGGATGCTGATGGTGTCAGCGCCTGAGGTGCGGAGGCGCTGATGTGAGCCAATCAGGAGGGCCTCAGTTTTGCACACATTGAGCTGAAGAAAGTTGTCTCTCCAGACTTGACTATGCAAACTCCCTGCTTATCAGCCTCCCCAACTCCTCCCTCCATAAGCTGCAGATCATCCAGAACTCTGCAGCTTGTGTCCTCTCCCGTACCAGGCTCCGTGACCTTTCACCCCCATCCTTGCCAGACTCCACTGGCTTCCGAATAAGGCCGAATGTCAACAACAACAAATTGCATTTATATCAAATGCAAGGATTACTATTAATTATTTAAGAATGTCTACTTGTCTAAGACCTTCTTATGACCTTGGATATTTGATTCCTTTCTAAATCCAATGTTATAACATCTATAAAATGTTCATGTTTAGTTGTCAGCAATTCTACAAGGTCACTTACATCCATGTAATAATAATAATCGTTGGATTTGATATTGCGCCTCATCACATCTTCAAGACATCTCAAAGCACTTCACAGAATATATTGTAATCAAATTGACCGTATATTTTGTGGGCAAAACATATTATTAATACCATCACCAATTTATCTTGGCTATTATATGACTGCATATTTGTAGGCAAATACAGGAGCCATTTTGCACATACCAATATCCCACAAACAGTCACAAAGCCAATTTATCTGGGAGTAGAGCACTGGGAAAAGATAATAATAATATTAATAATAATAATACTTGCATTTGATATAGCGCTTTTCACGTCAGGAGGACGTCCCAAAGCGCTTCACAGAAGACACTGTAAAGTGAATTGACTGTATATTTGTGGGCGAACGCGGCAGCCAATTGCGCACAGCAATGTCCCACAAACAGTCGTAGATTGAAAATGACCAATTTATTATTGTTTTGGGTTTTGGAGGGATTATTATTAGGCTCTGTGTGGAGTAAGGAAACTTGCCCAAGGTTTCGCCCTCTGCCTGGAATTGAACTCAGGTCTCTCACTTGCAAAGCGAGTGCTCTAACCACTGAGCTACAGGACTACAGATCTCTTTTCAATTCGTGCCATTGGAACACTAACCTCCGCCTGACTACGTGGATAGAACCTTGGATTAACATTCTCATCCGAAAGATGAAGCGTACAACAATGAGTACTTCTGCTCTATAATATAACTGAAATGTACATCCGAACTGTGAGCTGAAAGTCCCAACATAGGGCTTCAACCCATAACCTTTTATGCTAGATGCAGAAATTCCACCAACTGAATTAAGATGACCTCTAAGATAATAATAATAATGTTTCTCCCACAAATATACAGTCAATTCACTTTATAGTATATTCTGTGAAGCTCTTTGAGACGTCTAGAAGATGTGAAAAGTACTATATCAAATACAAGGATTATTATTATTAATCCTTGCATTTGATATACAGTAAAACTCACATAAGTCTTATCTTTATAAATCATATAATCGCCTAAGTGGTGCATTCATCCAAGTCCCGTTTAGTTTCCTATCAAAACCACTTAGATTTCTTTGCACTAGTCATGTTTTTCATCTCCTGATGCATAATGCTGTTCCCATATCCTCCATTACTCCCATGCTTATCAGCTGCATTGAATTGCGGGAAATTACATTTTATACCATTCGAAGAATGTGCACTTACCGGCCGACTGCATTGCATCGCAAGAAATGTAGTGTTGATTCGTCGCAGCACACACATAAGAACTTGACGTAAGTCATATTAGATGTTATGGTCCCGACTGATATGGCATACAAGTATTACTGTAGTGCCTGTCACACCAGGAGGACGTCTCAAAGTGCCCTGTAAGATATACTGTGGAGTAACTGTATATTTTGTGGGTGAACGTGGCAGCCAATTTGCACACAAACAACTTTACATCACAATACAAAATTACATTCCAAGGCTCTGGACAGTCAGGGATTTGGACCCAAGTGGGGGCGGGGAATGACCTTAATAATAATAATCCTTGCATTTGGATATTATTATTATTATACACTTTTCACGTCGGGAGGACATCCCAAAGCGCTTCACAGAATAGACTATAAAGTGAATTGACTGTATATTTGTGGGCGAACGCAGCAGCCAATTGCGCACAGCAATGTCCCACAAACAGTCATGGATTGAAAATGACCAATTTTATTATTGGTTTTGGAGGGATTATTATTAGGCTCTGTGTGGAGTAAGGAAACTTGCCCAAGGTTTCGCCCTCTGCCTGGAATTGAACTCAGGTCTCTCACTTGCAAAGCGAGTGCTCTAACCACTGAGCTACAGGACTCCCGGACCTTGGAGTGAATGCCCAATTTTGTTTTGGAGGGACCGTTGGTCAGGACACGGGTGAGAAACTCTCTTCTCATTCCACATAGAACGGACAGACGGGACCTCGTTCTAATGTCTTATCAGAAGGCGGGAACACAACCACATCGGATCCCTTCACGGCCGCATTTTGGCGGCAATGTTGTTCCGAGCACGTGATGCGGTTACGTCACGTGGCGGGGGACTGCTCAAGCGAAGCGCATGCGCCCAGCGCGCGCGCACGCACAGAGCTGTGAAAGACTACAATCCCGGGTTGCCCGGCGTGCGCAGGCGCACACAGCAAGGCGTGGCGCTGACAAAGCGCAGCTCCGCGGGTCGCCATTTCGGGCCGGTGATGCGCATGCTCCCTTCCAATATCGGAGCTCCCCCGCGCGCTCAGATCGAGCGGACGGTGAACCAATGGGCTCAGCGCGCGCATGCGCGGCGGCCAGAAATCAGACTACGTTTGTAGCCCAAAGTCAGCCAAACACTAGCCCAAAAGGAGCCCAATGTTACGCGTTGTCCACAACGGGGGAGCAGAGTGCCCGACTTAGGTTAGTTAGTGATTGTTAAACTGTGTGACAAAAAAGTCTTCAAAGGGGGAGAAAAAGACACGTTCCTCAGGTTTAAATTGCAATGTAAACGGCTCTCACGCGGAGTAACAATAAACACACGGCCGATTGGGCGTCAACCCACCAGCCCTGGGCGACAATGCCCGGCCACAGCAGCGGCTCAGCGCGCTTGCGCAGGTTCGCCATCGCGCCGACTCCCGGCGGTCCTCGCGCGCTCTGGCGCAGGCGCACTCCCTGGGAACGGCTGCAGTCGAAGGAGCTGACATTAGAAACTTAAAAGCCTGCGGTTTTGTCAATGTTTCCGCCTCGTAGTCCAGTCCGCGGTAACTCAGGCCCCCGGTCTGCGCCTCCCCGACCGCTCAGCCTCGAGGTGAACCAGAGGGAAACCGCTTCTCCCGCCAGCGAGCAACACAGTCTGACCGTCCGGGGCTAACCCTCGCCGGCGGGAGGGCAGCGAACAGCCACAGCATCGGCCGCTCGGCCACGGCAGAGAGGAGCCGCTCAGGTACACAACACAGAGGAGTCGCTCAGGTACACAACAGAGAGGAGTCGCTCAGGTACACAACACAGAGGAGTCGCTCAGGTACACAACACAGAGGAGCCGCTCAGGTACACAACACAGAGGAGTCGCTCAGGTACACAACAGAGAGGAGTCGCTCAGGTACACAACAGAGAGGAGTCGCTCAGGTACACAACACAGAGGAGCCGCTCAGGTACACAACACAGAGGAGCCGCTCAGGTACACAACAGAGAGGAGCCGCTCAGGTACACAACACAGAGGAGTCGCTCAGGTACACAACACAGAGGAGTCGCTCAGGTACACAACACAGAGGAGTCGCTCAGGTACACAACACAGAGGAGTCGCTCAGGTACACAACACAGAGGAGTCGCTCAGGTACACAACACAGAGGAGTCGCTCAGGTACACAACACAGAGGAGCCGCTCAGGTACACAACACAGAGGAGTCGCTCAGGTACACCACAGAGAGGAGCCGCTCAGGTACAGGTATCCTGGAGGCGCCAGTTCAGGTCATGGGATGGCAGAGACTCAGCTGTTGGCAACATTGAGGTCTTGAAACACTTCATTACATTATAATACTTCTAATAGTAACCTTTAGATTTAGTGCAGTGCCTTTATAACGGGAGGATGTCTCGGAGCGCCACACATGATGTTGTGTAAGGTGGAGTGACTGTGTTTTGTGGGTACATCAAAATGATGCCCTTTTTCTCTGCTGTAAATTTCTGTTGAGGTACATTGGTTTGTGTAGAACAGTTGGTCTATCACCTGCCTGTTCAAAACTAAGTTTTCCATACTTTACTGACTGATTTTTCATTTCAGATTGATTTTTAACTTACAATTTGGGATTTTATGTTCATTTATATATTTTCATAATTTCTGTTTCAAGTACCCAGCACCACCCTAAACGTGGGTTGTTTGTGCAGTTTGCTTTAAATTGGGGGGAGGAAAGATAACATTTCTATGTGGTGCATAGAATGTGTTGAAAGAAATACTTAGTGCATGATTCAGTTCCTTCCTAATAAATGGGCATGTGTGTTAGTGTGAAGTAATTTAGAAAAAGCTGGAATACAAACTTGACTACTGCCATTTTTCTGTTTAAAAGAAAAAAAATACTTTTTATACATTAGTTCCTGCTGTGGCACTTTTTAAAGAAATGATTTTTTTAAACAAAAAATGCATTTTACTTGAGTTTTGTGAAAATATTGCAATTACTTTTAATTTTCAATGTTGCAATGCAGTGGGTCAATAATTCAATATGTCTCGAAGTTGTGATAAGGCACTATATCAAATGCAAGAATTATTATTGTGACTAAGTTAACATTTTTGTTGCTATTCTATTTTACAATGTATATAGGTCTTCCTATACACATCTTCCTAAAATGTGCAGTTTAGTTGAGTAGAATTGTCCTCGTGGTGTTGTATGATATAAACTTGATATGTCAATTGGTCAAAGTAGATGAAATGTTTAAAAGGTTGATTGAAAAGATCATTGTTCAAAAAATACAGCTGTAATTTTTTTTAATGTAATTGACATAGCTTTTTAATTGTGTTGAACATAGGGATTGTTTGAATGTTGGTTATCTATGCAGTTTATTACTACAGAATGTAAAGCGCCTTTCAGCGCCTTGGGACGTCCTCCCGACGTGAAAGGCGCTCTATAAATGGAATCTTGTTGTTGTTGTAAATGTAGAAATCGAGAACAAGTCATTGACCCATATGTGACAAAAGAGCATTTTGTAATAATATCAGCTAATCTAATCACGTATGACACTTGTGATTTTATTGCTTTTTATTATGCAGCCAGGTGTACAAGCTATTTGGTATATGAGAAGGCTATTCATTGTATTACTTAAGGAGTCTATCTTCCAAAATCATAATCAGATTTGGCAGTTTTCACTTTCACACTGAGCAAGTTTCAGACAGCACTTGTAGTGTTGTTAATGTCACAACTGAAAATGCATTATTAGATATTTTATAGCATGTGGAATGCTTGCCGGCTTTTTAAAGTGGCTTGCCAGCTGGCTTTCTGCCCACATTTTGGATTTTGAAAGTAAATATTCGACTTCACACCCCAACCTTATAAGCAAATCTATGTAGCAATGAAGCATGTTCTACAGTGTTAAGAACATTGAATCAGCTATAATTCTTGCATTTGATATAGCTCTTTATCACATCATTAAAATGTCTCTGAGTGCTTCACATGATTCAGTGTTAAGCACAGAGACCATGTAAATGCATGCAGCAGCCAATTTGTACACAGCAATGTCCCACAAATGTCTGTAATGATTTTCAAAAGTATTTTGGGATGTTCATTCCATGCAATACTATACAAGTTCAGTCTTTTTTAAAAAAACAACTGTTTTGATATTTAATTCCATTTGATGCAAGAAAAGCTGATTCCAAGTACTTGGCTTCTACCTGTGACAGTGAAAAGGTGGAGTTCTGAGAACTGCAATTTCAGCAACAAGTAGTATGGCTTTACAAGCCAGATGGTTCTTAAATACAGTTGTTGATATGTGTTTTTTAAACTTTATTTGAATGTGGCCAAATTTCAGATTACCCTTTTGTTTTATTTTCTGTTGACCAGTTGGGAAATATAACTTTTCAAGGTAACTTTGAAAATGGTTGTAATACTTTGGAGTTCTGTACCTTTTTGGTTAGAGCAGTGGATTCCTGTAGCGTATTGGTTAGAGCACTCGCCTTGCAAGTGACAGGACCCTGGTGTGATTCCTGGACAGGGTGAAACGTTAGCAAGTTTCCTCGCGTCACATGCCTCTGTTTACAGAGCAGAAAGTAGGAGCCCCATTGTTAGTCAATTGGCAGGTGGCTTTTCTGGGGGTAATAATCCCTTTTTGTAAAAAAAGAATAACTTGGTCACTCAATTTGTGGGACACTGCTGTGAGCAACTGGCTGCCGGGCTTTGCCCACAAAATATACAGTCAGTTCACTCCACATTATATTCTGTGATGTGCTTTGAGACGTCTCGAAGACGTGATAAGGTGCTATATCAAATCCAACCATTATTATTATTATTAATTTTATGCACAGACCAGTTGAGATGCATGCCTTTCTTGAACTTCAGTGTTTGTGACTTCTTGGTATCAGCTCTGTTGAGTTGCTACAACAACAGCAGCAAAATTACAATTATAGAGCGCCTTTCACGTCGGGAGGACATCCCAAAGTTGCTAGATACAACTTCACGTTGAATGTTTAGAGTGCATTTGACTGAAGAATTAGTTTTCAGCCCATCTTTCTGGTCATACTTGTATCTTTCTGGTCATACTTGTATTTGGCCAACAACAACCAACCTCCAATTATATATCACTCCACACACGGGGTGGAGTCAAAAGGAAGCAAAATAAAAATAATATGATTTGTACCTTTTTATGGGGGTGGGGGAAGAAAGAGAAGGAACCTTGAAGTGCAATTTATCCATCCCTGGGATCTGAAACTTGACATGAGCATGTTAGTTTATTACATTTAAAATAAGAAAGTATTTACAGAGTATAAATTAAAACTCCTCATGCGTTCATACGTTTTGTTTAAAATTGATTTGGGGGTGCAGTGTTGGAAACTTAATTCTGGTAACTTACAGTTGTGAGAAGGTCTCAGTACATTACATCTTGATCTGATTTAAAATGCTCTATTTGTTTTAGGGAGCATAAGCAAGTCTAATTGGAATTTTGGATGATTAAGCTTAATTCCACGAGCAATGGCAAAAAGGATTTTTAAAAAATGAAATTCAATAAAAGTTAACAATCCTGAGGTCCAATATTCTTTACAAAGGAACAAAGATCTGCACAGGACTGAAAAAGGCTAGTCCAGCCACCCCAGAGTACAAACACGGAGCAACCCTGTAACAAAGCTCCCTGGTTTTGTGTGGCTTCACCTTTTGCACAGGATCACTGTGGAGCAGAACACTAAGTTAGCTGACATACTATGCTCAATTTAAAAAAACACACCTTCTGTGTCACCAGGTTGCTGCTGATGTCACTCTCTGTAAGCCACACACTTTCAGTGACATTTCCCGTAATGATTTGACAACCTAGAAAACAGCCATTTTCTCATTGCTCTTATTATATACTTCAATTGATTTCCTCACCAAATTGGTATACACAATGGAATTCTGATATAACGTGGTAGGTTTGAATGGTAGATTTCTTGGGTTTGAATGCGAGATTGGGATGTTCACAACATTCAATCCTTTGGGGCCAATCTTATTAATTGATGTCCATTTTTAATTAACTCCCTACTAGGAACTTATTGACTTATGTGAGGTGTCTTTCTTGCTCTTGTACACAGTTCATTTTTTGCCCTACAGTTGATCAATATCTCTGTGTGCTTGACTGTTATTTAAAGCTGACATTTGTTGCTATTTGGGAAAAAAAAATAAAGGAAATAAATTGGCATCCAATTGTATTTGGAAATTTTGAATTTTCTTTTCTATGTTTTCTGCTCCAATTCTCTTTTGCTTCCACTCCCTGAATACATTTGACCCATATTTCCTTTCAGTGGAGGTATTGTTTTGTTGGCACCCTCTGGTATGTTGCCCAGATGGCCAGCATGTGTGAATCTTGATAGTGAATGTTGGCACGCTTTGTGACTGCAGAGGGCTGGTTGGATAGTCATCAAACCCAATTCAGAGTCACTGGATAGTAATCAGGGGCAAGAACCCTGACTGTTTCCCCCCCCATACCTTTCCTAACTTGGAGTTCTGTATCTTAGTGGTTAGCACGCTCGCCTCGCAAGTGAGAGGAACGACTTCTGTCTCTGCTGAATCAGTTAGCTCAAGAAAGAACACATTTTTAACACTAAATCTTAACTCACGTGGAGATTGGGAGAAGTTGCAAAGTTAATAAACAACTGACTTTAAAACTGTTTTTTCCTCGTTAAAACATAATCCAAACTTTTTTTTGTTCTGCATGTACAGTTGAGTTTGAAAAGTTTGAAATAAATAAAAAAGAAACAGACTGGTATAGCGAAAGGCTAGGGAGGAGGAATTAGAATGGATGGAGGTTCATGTTGAGTATAAACACTGGTAAAGACTAGTTGGGCCAAATGGCCTGGTTTGGTGGTGTAAAATTCAATGTAATTCTTATTTCTGTTGTCTAAATCCACGCACAAATAGTGAGATTTTCAGTCAGCCGACCTGAAATTGTTTTTGCCTGCTGGAGATTGTAGAGTTGGAAGCGTTCTAAGGGTAGGCAATAGCCTCAGTGTGTCAGTCGGGGGAATTGATTGGAATTAAATTTTGCTTGTGAAGGTTACTTTGATCTCTGTGACAGTCGCCTGAATCCGTGCTGCTCTTGTGGCTTCGAAGTTTGGTTGCTTATCTCACTTAATCTTTCGATTGTGGCAGCATGTGTTTTTTAACTGTGACTCAAATCATGCTGTGGGTGTGCTGCTGCAAAAGCCTTAATCTAACTGTTCTGGTATTTTATCAGATAATGCAGGTAATGTTCGTAACCACTTTGTTCACTGGCTTTTTCATTATTTTCGGTTGCTGTTGCACACTTCTTGCTTGACTACAAGCAGTGAGTATTTGCTCTCCAACTCCTCAACTCTGATTCTTTTCTGTTTTATGAGAATGTTAATCTCTAAATTAAATTATAGAAGTTGAATGAGGAAAAAAAGTTTCTAAGAAGGATACAGAAATAGAGAATGATAGTCTGTGATAATCTTTTGTATGAATGGAAGGGAAATGAAAACAGGAAGCCCTCTTGAGAGTTAAGTGGAAACCCAACAGAAGAATGAAGAAGTAAAAGATCAGACTACGGGACTATAAAAATTTGAGTTAGCGGTATTTTCTGGGAAAACACAGAGGAAGTATTAAGTAGAATATGTGTGACCAAATTGAGGAAGACTAAAATTATTCGCCATAATTATAAGTACTTTAGAATTTTTTTTGCTTAATGGGTCTAGTAAGACGTAGACCTCAATGAAATTTTACTGATCTTTTATCAATACTAGTTCTTTAATCGGTATCAAACAAAGCTATTAAGTCTCATATTTTGTGGGCAAGCCACCATCGAAAACAAAGTGCACACTGTTTGTGGAGGAAGTCATTTCACAAGAATGTCACTAGAATTCGTCCATGCATCAGTTTACTTTTCATTCAAAATGAAGCTAAATTTTATTGGTTTAGTTACTTACCTAATGTATTTTATAAACCATACGCAGTAAGAAGCTGTGGAGATAGTATCTTTATCCCTGGTGTTGCTAATAACTTAATTAATTTCACTTGCGACTTATTCAGATCAAACCGCTCATGAAAAATAAACTATTGCGTGTTTTCTTTCATCTATTCTTGGTTTATAATATTGATTTTGCACATCTAATTTTATTTATGATTACAAATAATGTGAGGAAATATTCTATTTAATAAGTGACAAAGTTTCTGTGATCACTTTTTAGCAGCTAAAGTGTACCAAATTAAATACAGAATGATTTTCCAAGGATAAATTTGTACTCTACCATAGACTATCAATTAACTTGTGTTTCGGCAATATGCAGCTTTACATTTTACAAACTATGAATACATTGCATAGCCATCTTTGTTTCTGTGTATTAATTCTAATATTCAGCTCACAATATACATTTTTTTAGTTGAAGGAAAGAAATCAGCACTGGATCCACATCAGTGTTTAAAATGCATTTGATCTGCCCTGTCGATCACAGAGCAGCAGATGCTGAGGTTTTATGAATGCATGACTAATTATGAATTTGGAGTCATTGTCACAGTCGAGATGTTTGAATTCCTCTGAATTTTTTTTGTCTACTGCTGTTCCTAATATGGTCAAAGAGGCAAACTTAAGAGACTAGAAAGTAACTTGATTTCAAGCTTCAGACTTTTATCATCTTTCAAAACGTACAATGCCATTGAAGTGCTCTTGGGGTGTTGGGAGGATATCAAATGCCTTCGGACGTTCTCCCATTGTGAAAAACAAAATATAAATTTAAATTTTGTATTGCATGACCAGATTGTGTATGGTACTTGGCAAGTTGTATTCTATATGGTTCTTTTCTAACATGTTAAAATTAGTATTTCAAAGGCGAAATCCATTAACTATGTGATTCTAAATTTATCAGCCATTTTCCCAGTTTATGTATGTTTATAGAATTTATCAAATCAATTTTCAATTTATATCAAAAGATTTTCAAAGTGATCAGCTCCTTACAGAAACATCAACTTGCATTTATATAGCAGCCTTCATGCTGGATGGCGTCTCGGAGCGCCGGCAGAGCCCGTTTCCGAGCCAGGGGGAAGGTGACCGCAGGCTTGGTTGAAGAGGAAGTTCTTCAAGCACGACCTGAAAGTGGGGAGAGAGGGGCCAAGGCGAAGGGATTGAGGGAGAGTGTTCTACAGTGTCAGGGCGTAGTGGCTGAAGGAACAGCTGGCGATGGTGGGGCGGAGTGTCTGGGGGACAAGGAGGAGGCTGGAGCCAGTGGAGCAGAGGCAGCAGGCAGTAGAGTAGGGGAGAGAGCAGGTTGGAGAGATAGTAAAGCAGAGGAGACTGGTGAGGAGGACGTTTGAATAGGTAATGCGGGTGGTGATGAAGGTGTGCACGAGACTTTTTGGCAGCATTTGGAGTGAGTTATGGACGGAAGCGAGCAATGTGGCATAGGTGGAGGAAAGCCACCCTGGCCAGGGACCGGATGTGGGGTACGAAGGATAGCTGGGGAAAGTAAGTTCAAATCATAGCAAAATAGAATGAATGCAAATAAGATTGAAACGTTTGTTCCATAAAGGAGGGAGAACCCATATGACTATGTGGCCAGATAAGAGAATGAGAGAGATTGAAGAATGTGGCTGAACCTGGGACAAATTTAACCCAACCTTGAGGTTCAGAGACTACTCTGTGTAAAGGATGCTATATAAGTGCAAGTTGTTGTTGAAAGCATAATGCGATTGTTTACTGCAACCATGGAAAAGAAACTACACGGTTTCACGTATGCTTTTAAATGATGACTGAAGTCACTTTATCCAAATAAAATTGGGTCATTCATTTCATAGCTGTTTGAGACATTGCTGTGTGCAATTATGCTGCCGAGTTTACCTACAAATACAAAGTCACTCCAATTCACAGTAATGCTTGTAAAACATGCTCAATATGCACTTCTAAGCAGCGCACACAAAGAGAGTTAATGAGACAGCCTGACCTAGGATCCAGGGCAGTGGACAGTCACTGTTTCAGACCTGAGCTGGGGGTCGGCATTGGGGAGGGTGGCGAGCAGGGGAGGAATTGATAGTAGGGTAATTGAAAGCATGGTCAAAGAGGAGTGGAGATGAGTCTTGAAGGAGGCAAGGGAGGGGGGCGAGATGGAGGGACTGCGGATTAGAGTTTCAGAGGGCGTGAGCAGAGTGGCAGAAAGCCCGTCTGCCATTGGTGAGGCGGGAGAGGACACGGGCTGCAGAGTTCTGGATGATCTGCAGCCTATGGAGGGAGGAGTTGGGGAGGCCGACAAGCAGGGACTTTGCTTAGTCAAGCCTCAATGTTATAAATGCATATATGAGGGTTTTGGTGGCCTGCGGTGAGACAGTGGTGGAGCTGGGCGATGTGGGGAAGGCAGAGCGGGTCATGGCATGGATGTGGGTAGAAAGTATAGTTGAGGGTCAAACAAGATGCCAAGGTTCCTGACTGGCTTAGTAAGGTGCAGTGTGCAACCATGGACGGTGATGTGGAGGCGCTGATGGGAGCCAATCTACTGAAGAAAGTTAGCTCTCATCTAGGACTAAGTCGAGGATCTGAGAACAGAGGCATTAAGGATTATGGGGATAAAGCGGGCAGATGGAGTTAGGTGAGAAGATCAGCCATGATCTTATTGAATGGCGGGGCAGGCTCGAGGGGCCGAATGGCCTACTCCAGCTCCTAATTCTTATGTTCCTAGAGGCACAATAGAAGCTTGGTAAGACAAGATTCAGTATGGGTCCAAAAGATGGAGAGGATTTTGCTACCCACTTACTGTATCACTATCTTTGATATAATACAACAACAACAACAAGATTCCATTTATAAAGCGCCTTTCACGTCAGGAGGACGTCCCAAGGCGCTGAAATAATAATAATAATAATAATCCTTGCATTTGATGTAATGCCTTATCACGTCTTTGAGTCTCAAGTGCTTCACAGAATGTACTGTCAAGTACTGTATATTTTGTGGGCGAAATACAGCAGTCAATTGCGCAGACTAGTGTCTCACAAACAGCCATGGGTGTGTATACCACTTTGGATAAAAATAACCCTTTCAATGTAACTTCTTAAAGTGCTTCATAGAGAGTTGAAATAAAGTTTAATGACTTGTTATAGGCAAACATGACAGCCAATTTATTGTTTGGTCAACTGGGTGTCTGACATGTGGAAATTCATCACTATGCTTCCATGAAAATTCATATTTGGAACGGCATGCGCACTCTTTCCCCGGAAGGACACTTTTTGCTTGCATAATTCTGGAGAATATCAGGCACAGACTGGCAAAAGCCAAGGATTGGAAACCCTGGAGTATGCGTTGAGGAACTGCTGGAGTTTAATCAGCTAAAACTGCATAGCTTTCTATTGAAAGCACTGTCTGGCAAACTTCCTAGTACTTGTCCAGCTAGGACCCATTTCGGACCCACAGCAAGCAAGGTCCTGTTAGCTTCAAAGGGATGACTAGAATGGAATTAACCGCTCTGCTTTTCCTGCAAGTCGGCCAGAGAATAACCACACTACTTCGCCTGTCAATAAAGTGCAGCCAGAATAGAATAGCTGTTCTAGATTGCCAAAGTATAGAGTCGGGAATCTGAAAACAAAGGAACCAACGTCACTTGCATTGTATGTTTAATAGCTTATTTAATTACTGAGGCAAAAAGATGTATAGTGTTGCATTAATTGAATAAGCAGGCTAACAATAGGCAATATTATGGTTACATGTATTTTGTCACTGGGATGACTATCACAGTTCATAGGCACCAGACAAAGGTTCTCTTGGTTTGGAAACGCTGATGAGAGTGGGCGTTTCTTTTGCAACATTTTAATAATTTTATACTCAAAATTCTGCAAGTCAGCTTGACATTAGCTAACAAGCATAAACATACCAAAATTAACTGAAACAATTTTTTTGTAATTCACTTCTGATCTGATCACATTTCAATAATTCACTCCTGCTTTTTATCCCAACAATGAAGTGAATGAGCAATTTATTGTTCAGCTGTAGCCCCAATTTTATCCACAGTTAATTACAGCTGTGGGAAGCTCTTTGAGACAACCTTGCAATGTGAAAGGTTCAATAGCAATGCAATTGTTATTTTGAAGATGTTTGACCAGGACATTAAGAGAAACACTTCTTTTTGAATAGAGTCCTAAGATCTTTAATAATCACCTAACACGCTGACAGTAGCTTGGTTTAATGTCTCATACAAAGGATGGCATATTTCCATTGCAGTGTTTGCTCCAGAACTGCATTGGACTACCAGCCTGAAATACAACTCAAATCCTGTTGTGGGTTTAAACCCTTCGGATCTTGAGATGAGGGTGCTTGCAACTGAACTAGGCTGACACCTAAAATGAAATGGTGTGAATAAAGGAGATTCTGTCCTGAGGGTTTATAGAGATATTAATAATACTCCTTGCATTTTGATATGGCGCTTTTCACGCCTTCTAGATGTCTCAAAACACTTCACGAAATATACTGTAAAGTGAATTGACTGTATATTTGTGGGTGAAACATGGCAGCCAATTATGCACAGTAGTGTCGCAATTATTAGAAGGACAGTACATATTATAAGGACTGTGGGAAGAGGCCTGCAGCACTTGAAAATAAACAGTAAAATTAACCATAGAGAGAAGCAAGTTTGAAAGAAAAAAGCTTTTTTTTAACTGATTATTACCCCCGGAAAGTGATTCACCAGTCGACTAACAACAAAGTTCCAACTTACTGCTAGGTTAATGGAGGAGTGTGGAGTAAGGAAATTTGCCGAAAGTTTCGCTCTGCCCAGATCTTCTCACTTGTGAGGCGAATACTTTAACTTTAATACTTTAACACTGCAGAACTCCATAATTGAATGGAAAAAAACGGATGATCGTGGAATTAATTGTTTTATAATATCAAGCCATGATCTTATGATCAGTTTTTTACCTTTACCATGGAGTCCACAGCAGTGGAGACTGGCACAAAAGGATTTTGCTTTATGTTGTTAAGGCTGTCAGCCCTCTCTGGCAAATATAACCATCAAAAAGGATCTATTGGAAAGGATATAGAGAAGAATAAATCAGTGAATTAGGAGGACCTAATTTATGAGGAAATAGTTTCTTTAAAGAAACTAAGTTTGGGAATAAACTTTTGTTAAAATGATCAGGAGGTATTAGGCGAGAACTGGGTGGTCCAACATTTTGGCTATTGCGGGCCGGATGCCCTATTTGAGAAACATCCGCAGGCTGCACAAGCAATATTTTTGTTTCCCTTCCAGGACCATAATAACATTTACATAGCACTCTTTTCACGTTGGAAGGACGCTTCAAAGTGCACAACATTGTTGGCCGGGCACCTGAGCTTTGGGTGAGAGCTGAGGGAGGTGGGGAGGGGAAAAGATGACCGAAAACAAGGTCAAATAGTTAGGTCTTGATGTGCCTTGAAAGAGAGGATGGAGGGAGCGAGTCGGAGAGACTGGGACTGGAGCTCCAGAGAGTGAGGAGTAAAATGGTGTTGGTGGGGCAGATGGGGTGGGGTGACATGAAGCAAGCCAGTGTTCGCTGGGCAAAGGGAACAGTCAGGGTCAGGAGATCGCACGTTGAGGTAGGGTGGGGAAGGGGGGATGAAGGACATAGAGGAGATTCTCACTGGGGAAAGTGGGAGCTTTCTGTGAGGAAACTGCACGTCACTCGGTGTCACACCTCGGTTCCCTTCAATGGCCAAGGGAGACTCTGCTCGTCTATCCTGACAGTGAACCAGGAAGAACTGCCCTCACAACTTCTCTCTTGTTTTTCTCTCTCTCTCTCCCCATCGCGTGTACCCGCTCCTGCACCTCCTTTCTCACCTCTCTAACTCACACTCTCTCCCTTCTCGCCTGCTCCCCCCCACCCAGGCGCTCCCCCTCTCCACGGTGGTTAGGATAAGTAAATTCCCAATATGGTGGGGCTGTTTAATACAAAAGACAGGTCAACTGCATCATGCGTAGTGATTGGGGTCTGCAGTGCCACAGGTTTATAACCCCAAATTCATGTTATAATTCAGGCTGCAAATGTTTGGCCTGTTTTTTTCAGTGTTACAAAATAATCCCAATTTATTCTTTGTTTGTGGAGGAACAATTTTCCCCTCAATTTTTCTTACACAAAAATAGCTCCTAAACTTCTCCCCTCAGTTTTTATTTTTGTGGGTTAAAGAAAACTTTCATGGTCCTTAAGCTTGCATTACAATTTGCAGGTTTGTCGATAAGTTTTGCAATCTTGCGTTTCTGACTATTAATTAGGTGCCAGACATATTAGTAGCATTATTTAAAAAAGGAGAGAGAACTTTTTTGCTTAGATTAAAGTAATATGTTATCTCATTGCTTTCACTGAGTAATTGGAACTCTGGTAAAAATGGTAATGAAGAATGACCCCTTCCGTTTTTCACCAAGATGATTTATTGTTTCCGTAAGAAATAAGTAAGTAATTGTTTCTATTCTAGTCTTGTACTCTCTCTAATTTTATATAGTGGAATCCATACCATCTGCAATATGGGGATTGAATCAGTCTTCTCTTCCCCCCCCCCCACACACACACACACACACACCCTTTGTGGTTTAGAAAACAATATGGTTATCAGGCAACTCCTTTTTTTTAAAAAAAAGACTTTTTAAAAAAAAATGCAGTACGTCCACACTGACTTCACAATCTTGGTGAGCCATGACTTGGGTGAACGGATATTTCTATTATCAGTCTCATCGTTATCACTTTGTTGACAGCCATATTTGTAGCAGTATGTAAAAGAGTAAAGATATATTTTTTGCTTTGTCTAAAACAGTATCTTCTTGCTTTCACTAAGCTCAGCCTGGTTCAGTTGGTAGAAATCTCCCCTCTGGGTCAGACGGTTGAGGGTTTAAATCACAGATCAGGAGTTTGAACTCAATCTAGGCTGACACCAATGTAATCCTGAGGTAATGCCGACTTGTTGGAGATGCTGTCATTTGGATGACATATTAAAAATTCCCATCCGTCTGTTCAGGTTGACATTGAATATCACATGACACTGTTCGAAAAGAGAGAAGAGGTTTCCTGGTATCCTGACCAACAATCTTCCATAGCTATTTGTTGTGGGCAAATTGCTGTTTTGCTTACAAATATGAAGTCACTACATTTGGTGACAATTCATGCGAGGCACTTTGAGATATTTGAACATTGTCAGAGCTACATAAAGGATTATTTATTTGAGAAAAGATGTATGGGAACACGACCTCCTCAGAACGACTGAGCATTATGCTGATTTGGCAAGTGGAGCCCAGAAGAATTTTCTGTAAAGTGGTGTAACTGTATTTGTAGTTGAATTTTTTTGACACAGAAGGAAGCCATTTGGCCTATCCAGTCTATGAAACTACTACTGCCTCTAAATCCAAATTGAATTGAATTCCAAACTCTTAACAACCTTCTGAAGTGAAGAAATTCCTGTATTTGAAACAGCATTTTATCATGTCGAAACATTTCTTGAATGTATGTTAGAGAGTTGAACAACATTCATGGTATTAGACTATATTGCTGAGTATGTTGGTTAACTTATAATTTGATTTTTAAAATAAATTAGTCAAAGTTGAAGTGTAAGAGTAATTTCCAAACTAAAAACCAAGATGTTAAGCAGGCATTGATGTGACTTAAGGTTTCTTGAATCTATGCAAACCTATATGTTTTAAATAAAATGATGACAGCACAAATGTTATTTTTTCTTTACTTTTCAGAGAAGGGAAATGCTGTAACCAGTGTGTGCTGAACTGTCATTAACATTGTGGATACTACAGTGCCTTATTCAACATGGGGTTTGGAAGTGATCTTCCGAATTCCCACGAGGCTTTGCTAAAACTGCAAGAATCTGAGCTTAAACTTCTGGAGACATTAAAGAAGTTTATGGTCCTACGAGTTAAAAGTGACAAAGAATATGCATCTTTGCTGCAGAACATTTATCAGCAAGTGGAGAAGCATGATACCTCCTCACCAGTGGATTGTATTACCAATGTCCCCAAGGTAAATACAGCCTTTTCTGAGTGTAATGTTAAAAATAGCCAGTTATCAAAATATATATTCTCTTAAATTTTTGAGATAATGTTTTTATTAATGTATCAGTTAAATAGAAATTCCAATGGTACTGTTAGCAAATTATGAAAATGTTAACTAAGAACCTTTGATTTGATAAACTAAATATTTGGATGAACACTGAAAGATTATTTCTGATCTTTTGGGACTGTTTTGTCTCTTCTTGCCTCCAGTCCTGGGCATGCATGCTGCAACAGACAGAACAGTTGAGCAGGATAATGAGGACACATGCTGAAGACCTAAATGTGGGACCTTTATACAGACTGACCATGATGATCAAAGATAAGCAACAACTGAAGAAAAGCTATCACAGTATCCAGCAACAACTGGAGGCTGAAATGTGCAAGGTATTTCATAGCTCAGATTGAAGATGCCATTTTGGAATGCATTCACACACCATTAATAATGATGATTAATAATTATTATAAATATAGTAATTAATACGTGACATTACTAAATAATTTAGTCATTCAATTTACGACTGTTTGTGGGACACTGCTGTGCGCAATTGGCCTCTGCATTTCACCCACAAAATGTACAGTCAATTCACTTTACAGTATATTCTGAAGGGCTTTGAGACATTTCAACAATGTGATAAGGTGCTATATCAAATGCAAGAATTATTATTACAGGTGAGATGCAGCTTCAGCACTCTACTGCAGAAAGATTTGATTTCTTTGCGGGATAGTGATTCTTAGGCTGTCACTTCTTGCTGTCAAACTAGTGGCTGTAGAGAAGTGTTGCTTAAAGCTTGGGAGGGTAAAGGTTGCAGGGGATGAGATCAGAGAAATTGGAGGTGTTTAGGGCATGAAGGGATTTAAAGGTTAGGACCTTGAATTTGATCCCATGAGAGGCAGAGAAACAGTGGCTTCTGATGAGGACTGGGGTGATGGACACATGGAAGTTGGTGCAGGAGAGGATGCAGGTGGCGGTGTTTTGGATAAGAATTGAGGAGACATTGGCAATAGCTGAGAGAGATGCTCCCATCGTGTCCATATTCAATTACAGGAAATTTGCTTATTGTCCTCGAACTGAACTGGGTGAGCTTTTAGCCATTCTTCTCCTGCTCTTTGGAATTCCATCCTGGATGGAGTCCCTCCACCTCTTTCCTCCCCCCCCACCGCACAATTTAAAATCCAAATTAAAACCAATCTTATCAACAGCAATTTCATCAACAACCCTCCCTGGAATTCAGCTCCCAGCCAATTCTGTGAAGCGCTTTGACACATCTTGCCGATGTGAAAGGCGCGATACAAATTGAATTAAAATGTCAATGTCAGTTATTAACCATGTTTTGTCATTACAACTTATCAACCTCTAAACCACGGTTACCTATATTTGATTAAGTGGTGTGGAACCCAAATCAACTAAAAAAAATTACTTCATAATAAACATTTACAGTGTGGGCATTTTTTTAAAAAGTTGTCTTTTATATAAAAAATTGTAGTGTCAGCGATCTGGAACCTGTATCTTTGTCCAGCAGCTCTTTCCTAATTAGTCAGAAAGGATGTGGGTTGGCGAAGCCAGATCTCTACTGTCCAAACATAAACTTAACCCACCTTGCACAAATTATAGGTCTGATTAACTGGGTGTGTATAAGTAAACCATCACAACTGTTGAGAGGTGATGTACAGAACAATTCCAAAGATTTATAGGCCACTGTGGAAAGCAAGTTTCAGTACTGTAATTTATGCGGTTGGCAGCAATCCAATTGGGCAGTCATTTGAAAAATTTAATTTAAAATTGATGCTTTACACATAGATTAAAAAAGTATATAATGAATTTAATCAAGTTAGGAAAGGGAGCCTTGGCAAGGGACCTGGGAGTAATGATACATCTACTGTTGTACTTTTAATGTTCAAAGAATGCAGTGAATATATTCTAAAAATGGAATGATAGGATATCAAAACATATGTCTTTGGAAGTTATGATAGGTGACAATTAAAGTACAGTTTGGTATTTGCCACCATGCCATAGAATACATATATGGGATCAATATTTAGTAATCCTAAATTGATTCCATTCCTTAATCAAGCAACAAGGTTGAAAAGTGTTTGAAATACAATTCTGACATGAAAATATTGCAAGCTGTCATCTTGAAAACGACCTCTTTTTGAGGAAGCTATTTTTGATACATGAAGTGTATACATAGACTTTCAAGGGCCACTTTAAAGATCCCAAGATTGGTCTGGATGAAGAAGGTCCGTTGGCCCATCCAATCTCATCCCTCCAGAACACCCCCCCCCCTCCCCCACATTGCTGCATCAAGCTGCTGAGCTGCTTTTTAAATGTCCAATGTCCTAACCTCTACCATATTCACTGGCACCCTGTTCCAGTTGTTGATTGCCCTTTGTGTAGCGATAAACTTAATGATATCTGACCTAAAATTGCTCTTTATAACTCGGAGCCTATGTTGTCTTGTTGATGCAACCTCAAGTATGGATCTGGATTTCAAATCTCCTTTAAATTTTATGCACCTTTAAGAGGTCCCCTTTAATTCGTCTCCGCTCAAAATAGAAACCCCCTACCTTGTCTAATCATTGCGCATAGTTCATCCCTCCAGCATTGGAGTTATTGAAACATTCCTTATCTGGAATCCAAACCATCAACACTGGCTGCAAAAGAGTTTGAAGAAACAGGGCTTCACCATATTGTATTTTGGAATTGCTTTTTGGACGCACATGTCTATGGATACTGGCATAAATAAACAGTTAATACCAATTTTATAGCCATACACCTAGGATGACCTCATCTCGTTGTCTTTTTTGCTGTCTCTTGGGCCACCTCTCTACCCCTCCCCACCATCATATCTTTAATGTTTAGTTGATCCGGCTGCAACTCCAGGTCCGCCGATGTTCTCACAGCTTGTCTGGCGGACATCAGGGCCTGGATGAGCGAGAATTTTCTACAACTCAATGTTGACAAGATGGAAACCATACTCATTGGCTCCTGTCAACGTCTTCTATACTGCAGCTTGGACCTTCTCAACCTCCCCGACCTATCCCTCAGACGTACCGAACCAGTGCGCAACTTAGGCATCAGGTTCGATCTACAGCTGTCCTTCCTTCCCCACATCGGGTCCCTGACCACGACTACCTTCCTCCGCCACATTGCCCTCCTCCGACCGTACCTTACCCCCGGACGCATTCGGAACAGTCGTCCATGTGTTCGTCATCTCCTGACTGGACTTCTCAAATGCCCTCTTCACAGGTCTCTCCAGCTCCACCATACACATGATCCAACTGATCCAAAACTCCGCTGCCCACATACTCACCTGTACTGAACTCCGTATCCCCTTCACACCGTTTCTGGAAGCTCCACTGGCTCTCCATCACCGAACGGGGTGATTTGAAGATCCTCAAACTCGTTTTCAAATCCCTTCATGCCCTGGCGCTTCCCTCTTTGACCTGCTTACCCCCCAACCCACAGCTTCCATTCGACTGGCTCCGGTCTCTTGCATGTCCCCCATGCCCTCCGTTCCATCAGTGGTGGCCCGGCTTTCAGCCACTACGCCCCAAAACTCTGGAAGACTTCTTCTATCCCTCCGCCTGGCCCCTTCCATCCCCATTTTCAGGTTGTCTGAAGACCTTACTATTCAACTGTGCCTACGGTCACCTCCCCCTCCCCCCGGCTCAGAGTAGTGCTCCACCACTGTCAAGTGCTATGGGACATTATCCTGTGTGAGGGGTGCTATATAAATGCAAGTTGTTCTTGTTGGTTGATTGCTTTGAGGGAGCACTGTGGCTGGAAAGAACCTTTACAGGATCATATTTGCATTGTGGAGAAAGGAAGGCCTCACGTTTTTGGGGGAAAAAAAAGTCCAGAAGAGATTTACATGACAAAGTAAGTATTACAATTGAACAAAGGTAGTTGGCAAGTCACCTGCAAAGTGGATACTGGACATCCTCTAAACATCAAGAACTTAATTCACATCACAAATTACATTTTCAACAGCACAGTTGAGTTGGGTCTTGGCTTACATCTTGGAATATTTCCATTGTTTATCCAGTGTTAGGATGGTTTTGCACAGACATTAGCAATTAACCAGCCAACAATTCAGCAACAAGTTGCATGGATTGGAACAGTTGGTGTCATTCCTCCTCATCTTTTTTGAAATCTACAAAGATGGATGGAACTGTCTGTTCAAACAAACTCTGGATTCCAGACACTTCTGATGAAAATGTAAAGGAAGTAATACATTACGGGCAGAGCTCTGGATGCATAATGGCTTCTAATATCTGTTTGTCCACCTGAAGAGGGATTATAATCTTGATTTTCTTTATTTAAGGAAGAACTCCTTAAATAACTTTTCTTATGGACTAAAAAGGAATCTCTTGAAATATTTAATTGTGGTTGAATCTGATTCCACTGCATTTCCTAACAAGAACCACTGGAGAGATGGGTGTGAAACCACTCTCCAGCATTACGTGCCTTCTTCAGCAGAAGAGGTGACAAAAGGAACCAAAAAATGAGGAAATAAATTTCTTTCTGATATATTTAACTTTTATTCGTCCTCTGCAAAATAAACAGTATTTTCTAGAATTGTGTTAAGAATCCACAGTACCGTCAAATGTGATGACTGGCACCAATGGTCGGTAATAGGAATATATTTAATAATAGTCCTTGCATTTCATAGAGTGCAATGTCACATCTTTAAAGCACTTCACAGAATTGACCGTATGTTTCATGAGTGAAACATGCGCACAGCAGTGTTCCACAAACAGTCATGGATCAACATAGCATAGGAAACCTTCTCCGTTGAAATAGAATGTTTTCTGATTTGGGTCAGTTATATTGTTGAGTTAAGTAGGAAGTACTCATTGCATTTTAATGTACCTTGTGTAAAATTTAATATCTTCACTTTTTTCAGCTCTTGCTATTTCCAAACTGTTATATAAAAACAAATTGAAGTCAAATAATTCAATGAAAACATGCAGAAGCTAACTTTTCATTGCAACATTTGTTGTTTATCTAGGTAACCAAGACTGAACTTGAAAAACTGAAGTCTTCATACAGACAGTTAGCCAAAGAAGCTAACTGTGCAAAAGAGAAATATAAAGAGGCCCTTTCAAAAGGTAATTTTTAAAAACATTTCAAACATAAATATTGCAGAATTTAAATTGCTATCTTGGCATTTTAAGATCCTGTTGAACAAAGACTGGAGAATGATATGCCAATCAGTAAAAAAAATACTGATAATATAACAATATATCTCATAAATTTGATCTTGTTTCCATTTATATTTTGTGTATTTCATAAATATTGGAAAGCAAGAATGATCATTGACAAATTTAAAGTTCAAGTTACAATGACTTGTTTCTGTATTCTTACGATCCTGTGCTTTGAACATATTGATATATTTGTGAACAAAGAACTTTACTTCACAATGGATCTTTCCAGTGCTTTCTGTTGTGATTTTCTGCCTAAAATATAAATCCTGCATGATTTTTTAAGTGGCCCATTCCAGTATTGAGGAGGGCTTACCTGGGAATGAAGATCGGTAGAGTTGTTGTAGTGACCTTGACTATACGTTGTGAATAAGTCTGTCTTTTGTTTGTATCTGTGCGACTTTCTGTCTTCATCTCATTCACCTGTTTTGTTTCTCTCTCTCTCCCTATCCTGTCTTCCTTTGGCTTTATTCTCAGTTTGTGAGACATGTTTATGTGAGTCTGTCTCTCTCTTTCTGAGACTTTTGCTTTCTCTGTGTTTTGCAAATTGTGTCTGATACTGATTTGTTTCCCATCTGTTTTTACCCTCACAGGTTTGTTGTTTCCTCTTTGATATTTAGCCACTTATTCTGTGCCTGTCTCTGTTTTTTCGCTGTATCTTAAGTACAATGCTCGCTCTCTTTTCAGTCTCGGCTCAGTCTCTTAGCCTACGGTCACACTGACTCGCATGTGTTTTTCTGTTTCTCTCCATTCACTTGCTTGTTCTTGCCCCTGACCTTGGGCTATTCTATGTATTGGTACTGGTAATAGTTGATTATGATACTTGAGCTGTTGTGTCTCTGGGAAGTGGAGGGCACGCAGTCTATGTCGTAGATGTAGCACCCAGTTGTTTTAAAATTGTAAGAGTGGGGGAGGCACATTGTCAATATCTCCTCCCTTGACGTCACTTCCGGTGTAGTGCATATGTGTAGGAAGTGATTGACATCAAGGAGGTTATCTTCACTGTCTGCCCCTTATAGTGCGGTTGTGTTTTAGGCGCCGGGTAGGAAGTGATGAGAAAGGTGGCCTTCTTGATCTTAAATCCCCATACGAAGTGGAATCGAACTTTAAAACCAGCTGGGAACTTCACCTCCTGACTGACTCAGTGCGCCTTCCACTTCCAATGTAATAAGTGTAATGTTCAAATATTTGTTGTTCACAACAACTACTTGCATTTATATAGGCCTTTCATACTGGATAGCATCTTGCAGTGCTAACCCACGTAAAGGGTGGGAATTGGAAAAATTTTTTGAAAAGTGTTTAGTGTAGAAAGTGGAAAGTGATTTTTTTGAAGATGATGGAAACAATTACTTTAGGTCTTTAACGATTAGAACCAGGAGCTGGGCATTGTACAGTTCTTCACCTTGTGCAATTGAAGCAGTTAAGTTAACAGAATTATGGGCTGTAATGCTTGGTAGCGTTTAATCCTAACCTGTGTTTTGGTCAGAAGATCAGGATTTGGTAAGAATATTCTGAAGTAAAAAGGGACAATTCTGATATTCACTTTGAGGAAGAGACACGTGGGGTTGAGCTGATTTGGGGACAAGTTGATGTGTTTCGCAACAGAATGTTGGAATTGACTCTGTCCTCTGTGGCAGTTTCAGTTGTCTGATTCCTGAGCCAGATGTGTCCGCAGTACTCCAGGGCACTGCTGATGAGAGGCCAAGTTTATTGGCAGGAATGGAGGAGCAGACCAGTCGGTCACTGGGGGAAAAGATTCTTCCCACTGAGCTCCTGGTAACCTTGTAAACCGAAACCCTAAGGGATATGGTGATCATAGCTAGTCAAGCAGGGGCAGTGTGCCAGAAATGTTTTTCAACAGCATCATTTGTTGTATAATTTACTGATGTTTTATGTTGTCTAAAACTGTTGGAATTAAAAGTAGTAATACTGAGTTTGTCCTGACATCAACCTCTATAGCATTTATTTTCAGTTTACACTTCAGTTTACAGTTTGGTACATCTTTTGAAACGATGAAATGATTTTGTCAAAATAGCTTCAAAAACTAACTCTCCAATGACTTTTGGTTGTGTTATTTAGTGAGTGACAATTTATTGATATGTTCTTGTGCTTGTTGCATAGTTCACATCAAATAAAATTTAAGTCTTAGTTGTTGAGCACAACAGTTTCAATGTGTTCTGGTTCTGTTAATGTGCAGATTTCCAACTTTTCTAAATTGAGGTCTTTGTTCATTTAAAATTTATAAGTGACCGCTTCACTTGCAACCAAAGGATCCAACGTGGAATGTAGATTGGCACACAGACAGACACACTTAGTTATCCTGGACAGGTTTGATTTTGGCTTAGGCATCTTTATAATGATGAATATAAATGTAATTTATAATCACTGGGATGTCCTCCCCTGAAAGGCGCTTTAAAAATGTAATTTTGTTGTTGTCACTGCTTAGCTTTGTCTGTGTTCTTTATTTTGATCTTGTCGCGGCCTGGCTATGTGCGTGCTTTGTGACGCACAATGCCACAGCGCCACGGTCAGCCAATGCGGCCACCAGGTGTAACTGCACGATGCCATGGCGTCACTTTGACTTGGCAGCCACCAGGTGTAACTGCAGGGAAAAATGCAAAACTGAAATACATTTTAGGTCATAACTCATGAATGATAAGAGGTGCCCAAAAGGACTATGCCCATATCAATTCCAGATGCAAGACCTTTCCGCTGAGGTATAAATCATGTCTCTACGTCAATCGGTTATTGAGATTCTTCTTGAAGCGGAGACAGACAGACATTGTCGTTTTATTAGTATAGATTAACCATTACTTAGTTCAGTGTCCAGTAGTTTACATTTTGCATTTTTTTAAAATGTATATTTCCATTCAGACCATCCATTGACCAAATCCGCATTAGTTTGGGGATTTTTCTTTTCTGAACTTAACCAGAATATTATCCACATTCATAATTTATCACATAAACATGTTTCAGGGAAATTGGTCAATAAGTCGCTTCAGTTACTTAAATTGTTCCAGGAAGAGGTGTTTCTGTGGCATTGATTGTCAGCAAAGTTTCATTTTACCTCTTTGATATAGAGTTAAATACAGCACAAACTGCTCGTAGTTTGCTACCCCGAGTGAAGAGTGCTGTATAAACACAAGTTGTTGTTGAGTAAAATATTTAGTCTCACTTAAATTGCAAGATAGTTGCTGGAAATGGAAAATTCCCACCATGGTAAAAGATTTGTTTGAGGTTGGAGCAAAGTGGAGGCAGCTTATGCTCTTTGTGTGCTCCACTCTATCGCTGAGTTTGGAGCGCTCAAAGTTAACAGTGAATCATAAAAGTAAAGTATTCTTTTAGACACCACTGACATCCTCGCTCTTTTCAGGACATTTTTAATTTTTGTAAAGGCTTTCTTTCTTCCCCCTATTCCAATATCTTTCCATCAGACATAGAGATCTTTTGAACGTGAAATGAGATGGTGAGATACCATGAGATGGTGTTTCCAGTGAAATGCACATCAAGCTTTTTTTATTTTTGACATATTTGAGGATTCCAGAATGTCTGTCCACTTGTATTTAGATTAATTCTGAAGGAAGAAATACTATTTTTCCCTGGCCAACAATCCCCCAAATAAAATTGGTTGCTCATTCCATGGCTGTCACTCATTCTGTGGAATATTGTCCCACTGTGAAAGGCGCTATACAAATGTAATTTGTTGTTGTTGTGGGACATTGTTTTGTGTAACCCCTGCTGCGTTTCACCCACATTTTACAGTATATCCTGTGAAGCATTTTGAAATATCTTGACAGCATGATAACGCGTTATTTCAAATGCAAGGATTATTATTAAAATGTCTGTACTGCAGGAAAGACTGCATCTTGCTTAGTTTCTTCAGAATATGTTAGTTATGATTTCAGTAACATCAACTGAAGCTAAAATTAGTTTGGAACAATTACAGTTTTTAACAGAGTGTAGAGCTCTTTCTTGTTCCAGTATGATTGTATTTCTAAAACAAGAATTTGAGGATGTTCTTAAGAACGAACAGTGGGATGATAACTCTCATTGTAGTTTGAGTTTGTAATGCCATTTTCCATTCTCTTGCAGGAAAGGAGACTGAAAAAGCTAAAGAAAGATTTGACAAGGCCACCATGAAACTCCATAATCTGCACAACCAGTATGTGTTAGCAGTTAAGGGAGCCCAGCTGCACCAGGAACAGTATTATGATAAAGCTCTTCCTCTCTTGCTCGACTCCCTACAGAAGATGCAGGAGGAAATGATTCTTGCACTGTAAGAAATATTTTAGATGATTCACCATTTATAAAGGGCACTTTTGGGCCGTGTGGCTTTGGGGGAAAGTCTTAATTTTTTTGTAAAATGGAATCATGCAAATTTTGAATCCTGCAAAAAAAGACATTCATACACAGTAGAGGAATATAATTTGTGTTTCTCAATTAAGTGTTTAACAGGTTTGAGTATCTTAAAATGAAGAACTTTAAGACTGCATGCAAGCGTGTCATTCCTCAGTAAAGAAGCCTATGTATGGCAAGCTGTGCATGAGGGCAAATCAATCTGATGGTTAAGGTTGAATAATGGATAACATCATTCCAGTTTGCAAAGTACAAGTATCTGCTGCTGTTTGTAGCAAATAAAAGGTCATTGAGTAAGTTTTTGCAGAAAGATGGTTGCATGAATATATTTTTGTCCGAGTCCATCTTAAGTTTTGAAGAAAATGCTTCCAGGATAGTACCAACAATACCAGCTAGAGTGCAATTACCTGAAATCGGATAATAATTAGGAATAATATGTTTACAGCACAGAAGAAGCCCATTTTGGCCGATTGTCTGCTAGCTTTTTGAATGAGCAATCCATTTTGTCCAATTTATTTGCCTTTTCCCAACAGCCCTGCAGGTTTTTCTTTGGTCAGCCAGATGTCTGAGGGAAACCGATCACCATGCTTAAGAGTATCCAAACCAAACAGAGATTTCCATGCATCCCATCTACATGTGGAAATCCCAGATAGATTGTTGGAATGGAATGCGTACTCTCTCCCTGGAGGGGCACATCGCGCTTACCTAATTCCAGAAAGCGCAGGTTGGCAAAAGTCGAGGCTTGGGGACCTCAGAGTGTGCATTGGGATATTGATGGAGTCTAACCATCGAAAACCTCATAAATTGCCACTGATTTTTGCCATCTGTCAAGCTTTCCAGCTGCTTGTTCAGCTGGAACTGCTTAACCTGTTTGGGCTTTGGCTTGCAGGAGCTGAGTGGTATAATTCCCTGCCCCCAGTGACTGGTCTGCCCTTCCAGGTCCTGCCAATGAGCCAGGCTGGCTGTGCTGTCATCAGCAGTGCCCTGGAATACTGTGGACCCAACTCTTGTGTCAGGTTTTCCACATTTGTCAGGTTATTCCTCTTTAGCTATCTCTCTAATTCCCTTGTGAAAGTTAAAGGATATTCTGCCTTGACCAATGCATCCTGAAGGGCAATCCACATCCTAAATTTTAACCATATGTTTTGCAAGTTTACTTAATTAAGGAGAGATTCCAAAAGATTGAAAGGTGGTGACTTCACTGAATAGTAGTAAGTGACATGATTTGTGACTTAATGATCTGGAAATCAGCCATTTAAGTGGTGACCCGCCAACTTTCATTGGAGTTTGGCAGTTGTGGCCGGGATTGTGGACAACCTGCCCGTCTATAAAGCTTTGAATAGATAATAATAATCCTTGCATTTGATATAGTGTTTTGTCACGTCTTCAAGATGTCCCAAAGCGCTTCACAGAATATACTGTAAAGTGAATTGACTGTATATTTTGTGGTTGAAACACAGCAGCCAATTGCACTCAGCAGTGTCCCACAAACAGTCGTGGATTGAGTGAAGTTTTTTTTAATCATACTAAGATAGATTTCGCACATTTTCAGCAATCTTACATTTTAAGACAGAATAGTCTTACTGGGTGCCACAGTGTGGAAATTCAGGCCTCAGATTTACATCAGTCTGCTGTGCACACACGATAGTTTCATGGTGGGGTAGCATAAATTGGGTCAGGAATTTAATGCCAAGCGGTGCTTGAGCTGGACTAAAACAGCCGTAAGCAGGAAACCCTTGGGAGCGCTGACAGACTTGGGTCATTCAGCTCCCAATCATGTGCCCGATCTAACGTGGAAAGCAGCCATTGAGCTCCCTGCATGCCGCCCGGTTGCGTACATGCACAGTAAAACCTGCTATCGGTCTCACTAGAATAATGTGGGATTTTATGGATCCCAAACACAGCATTATAATGGGATTACACATTAGTTTTCGCCTGCAAATTTTCATCGTGCAATTTCCCGCTTTTAGAAGTAAATTAGGAGGAAGTTATACTTTGTCTGGTTACATCTATCTGCTCAAAATGTTTTTTTTACTCCCAAAGGCTCGTGACTTTGCTCATGGGAAATGCACACCCTCCATTCTGTGGAGGTCTGCCAGAGCCAGCTGTGGTTACTGTAGTCCAGCCAATAGAAATCTTCATGTTGTTCAAGTGAGCCCTAAATTGTAACTTAAGTTCAGTTCAAAAATTATTGTTCCTAAATAAGGCGTAACGATCTATTTGTCTCAGTGCGAGAGTGTTAACATTGTGGGCTGTTATCTATATTCAAATGTGCTTACATTATAAGTGAGTTTTCTGTAGAACGTGACTCCTAAATGCACTTGAACAAATGGTGTAAATCAGCTGTGGAGACTTTGTAATGTCCATTTAGGATTCCGAATCATAGAATGCCCACAGCACAGTCTATGCTATTGTGTCTGCGATGACAACTATTTTAGTTCTCAGACTTGTTTACCCTCCTGCAGTTTTAAATTAATGAGCATTCCCTGTAAATTTCTGTGCTGTTAAAGTTCTTTTCTTTTTGTTGAGCAAGGTTTCCCCATTCACCCCCACTAAGCCAAATTAAACCGAATCACATTCCACAAACTGGATTTAGGTTGCTCCCTGGGCAGGCTGGATCCCCATGCAAATCTGGGCCCTAATTGTCAAAACAGCATGCACCCAATTCCTTGCATCCCGACCACTTGAGCACATCAAGTGGCCAGATTGCCTTTGCATCCCAGGCAAGCCCATTCTGAGCCAGTTGTCAAGGACCCAAGGTAGATCTGTATCCCAGTGTCTCCACTCCTCCTTGTGAGGGCAAATCAACTCCCCAGATCAGAACCCTTCCTATCCTGTTCCCGGCCAACAGAGGGCTGAAGACATAGTTTTTATTGGCAGTTGCTTGCCACCACGAATAAATCATTGGGAGGTTCGGGTCACAGCTTTCCTGGAAATCTGAAAAAAAAACAGGAGTCGCTGGGAACACTCAGCAGGTCAGGCAGCATCTATGGAGAGAGGAAAGTGGGTTAACGTTTCAGGTTGATGACCTTTTGTCAAAAGAGTCTAGTATGTCCACCCACTAAATATACAGTTAATTCACTTTACAGTATATTCTGTGAAGCGCTTTGAGACGTCTGGAAGACGTGATAAGACGCTGCGTCAAATGCAATGATTATTAATACATGATCTGGACCTCAAAGGGGAAAGTACTATCAGGTGCACAACCCGAGGAGTAATATATGAACAGATGCTACACTTGATCTTAGCTAAAACAACTGTTTAAGTTACTTGTTTGCTGTGTTCTCCTAGGGATGAAAGGAAGTGAGATATATTGATGAATAGCTTTGCAGTGCACAGGTTGCTTCTTTAATTCAAGATTTAGTTTGTGCTTGTGGGCTGCAAGAACAGTGCCAAGTTCCTCTACTGTCAGGTATGTTCCACATAAAATAGGGGATGGGAAAAGAGAGAATCGTAGAACCATAAAAATTAATAGCAGAGGAGAAGGCCATTCGTCCCATTGTGTGATGACTCTTTTAAGAGCAATCCTTTCAGTCTCATTTACTTTTCCTTTCCCCATATGCCTGCAGTTGAAAGAAGTTGACAATTAGTCAACCCTTCAAGTGCTCAGATTTCACCAGAGATCAAGATGACGTTAGTGTGTTTGGATACCTGCTTTTTTCACTAGGACATTCCAGTTAATTTTAACACTGTAGGTACCCGTGTAATCGGTCATGATAATTCGGTTGTTGATAGAATGCCTTGTCATTGTGGTGAACTGTTTGTTGCAGAAAAGTCATAAGTCATATTACTGTTTCCAAACACCTTCCTCCCTGACTTGTAACAGATGCTTCTCTTTCAGGCTGGAAAGCACAGCTGTGCTCAGGATAAATGTTAATGTGCCAAATGGCAATTAGAGCATAATAACCAAGTGAACATTGCAGTATCTGAAGTCCCTTCAGATTTAAGATCTCAGTGCAGTATTGTGAATTTCAAATACAAGTCATTATTTAAATACAGCTCATATACAATCAAACTATTACATGAAAACTATATTTCTTGGCCAGACATGATTTATCTCCAGCTGTGTTGTATATGGCACCTAATGTATCAAATATCACTTTCACCTTTTGGTTTATTTAGATACGGATACTGTAGTATCATGGGGGCTGAACCTCATGTTCACTGTATTACTATTATATACTGAGAGCTTCTGTTGCTTGGTGTGTAAACCACTCCATATAGGATCACAAGGCAGAAAATGTTTGCTTGGATGACTTGCCCAACTCGTCTGTTTCCAGACTTGATATTATTTTGAGCATATCAATATCATTCCTCGCCAGAGTTCAAGTATTGGCCAGTTTCTTTTCTAAACCTGGCAGCAAGTAACTATGGTAGAAGTGACACTTCTCTTGGAGCTTATTGGCCTCTGTTTACAAAGAGTTAATCTCTTAACAGTTAATCTTTAAAGAGGATAGAATTAGCACAGACAGACAATGATGGTTGAGATTTGCATTAAATTCTGCATTGTCTTGGATAATGAAATTTCAAGTGATCCCCAGATGTTACCTTTTTTAACCCACTTAACTGAGGCAGATACTTGCATGTTTGCATTTTGCCTTTTAGCAGCAAATACCACAGTTTGAAGTTCTTCTCGGAAGCGATGTCCACAATATTTCCATGTGGTTACATGTGGTTACAAGAGTTGTGGAGTTAGGAAACCCTTCTGCTGATCTGGCTGAAAGTTATATGTGGGATTTGAATTGGGGCAATACACAATGTAGGATATTAACCCCTTTGTGTACAGTATTTCATTAGCATCATTGTTTTTTGCAAAGTTTATTCAATGGATAAATAGAATTGCATATCATTAAAGGTAGCGATAGTTATCAAGTGAATTAAAATTAGGTCGAGCTTATATAATGCTAAATTGCCAATTAATGTAACCCACATAATAACCCACATAACCCACATAATACTGGTGGCTAGTCTGGGCCGTGCTTGGTGTGTTTTGGGCACATTTGAATTTGCGTATTGTTATAGCCGTATAATGTTATAATTCGACAGTTAGGCAAATTTGTAGTGCCGATTAACAAGAGAGCTGTTGTTGTCTGGGTGGAGTGCTGCAGGAGAGGTCCAGAGAGTTGCTCCAGTACCTGAAATCCTTAATGAAGATATAGGTGGATGGTCTAATGAGAGCATGGAATGTGTTGGTGGACAGGCAGATGTCCCAATGAGAGCGAATAGCAGGTTGATGGAAGGCGGATGATCCAATGAGACAAAGCCATTATGGTGCAGTATTATAATGCCCCTGGGTGGCTGTTATTGTTATTATTCAATTCCAAAGAAAAAACATTCAAAAATACCTGATTTTATTAATTTTAAATAGCCAATATTACACTGTCATGAAAGTACAATATTGGATTTTTTAAAAATGTTTTTCCTTATCCTTGAAATTGTAAATTCCTTCAGAACAATCTGGAAATGTTTGTGAGTGTTTATAGAAGTTCCCCTATTGTTCTTGTATGCATAATATTATAACTTTGTCTGGTCCGACAGAGTAAACATTAAGCAGACTCAACTATACGGTTTTGATTCTCTTCTCTGTCCTCACCCTCACTTCATGTATGTTCATTCCAACAACAAACTTCCATTACCAGTGGTCCCTTCCCCGCCCCCCCAAAAAATCAGCATAAAATTAACTTGTGCAATGTAGTGAGGTTGCTTTGTTGCTCTAGAGACAATATGAATAAAATAAATTTGAGTTTCCTTTGAAACCAAATTATTATTTACCTTTTGAACTTGGCCGCTTTTTACTATAAAAATACTTTACCACATGTGAAATTAACTCCACAAATAAGTCTGTTCATCAGAAACTGATTTCCTTTTTTAATTAAAGCCTTGTATGGCTATTCCATTAAAGCCATGTCACATTTACATGCTTTAACACAAGGATACGTAACTTCCTGAACTAATTTTCATTATGACAATCCTCCCAAGTAATTTCTTGCTTGAGGGCTGCTCTCTCGTGAAGTAATGATCTGTTCACTTAGTGATCTCCACTGTGCACATTTATGGTTAAATAGAGGCTAAGCCTGCATTTGGGAAACACCACGAAACTGATAGTTCCACTGACCTTACACATTGTAATTTTACTAAATCACTTTCACTTGGTATATGGAAACCGGATTAAGCTTGATTTGTAGCATAATTTTCTTGTTTTCTCTTGTTTAAAGAAAAAACAAGTTCTGAATTCCAGCTCAATATCACTTGGCCAGGCAACTTGTGAATACAGTCATCTGTGTTGCCATTTGACTGGGTTATTCACTGGTATGTGAGTTTTAATTCTTAATTTGTGGAATTGTGAGTAAGGAATGGTAGCGATTGGTTTTTGAACTATCTGACTTCTGCTTGTACTGTAACCAGGACAACTGAACTTGACTGCTCAGCAGCACATTGAACTGCTGACTGAGATTATGCCAATAGTCGTGAGCTTTTCCACTGAGTGAGTGGAGCTCGAGTGAGTCTCCATCTGATTGATGGACAAGCTGTGAGTCCACCAGAGAAGAGTTTCCTGTTCAGCTTGTGCAGCTGAGAACAGGAATAGTAATAAATAACCCTTGGGTTTGATGTAGAGTCTTTCACATTGGGAGAAATATTCAAAGCACTTGACACCCGAGCTGAGGATGGGAGCCAAAGGGGGTGGGAGGGGAAAAGTGACTAAAAACACAGTCAACGTTACAACTGGAGACTTGCTGTAAGAGATTCTCGTGCAATGTCAGCCCAGACTGGAAGTCCCAATGGGCCTTGAACTCGCAACTTCCTGGCTGAACAACAAATAACAACAGTATAGTGCCTTTCCCGTCAGGAGCATGTCTCAAGACGCTGGACAGTCAGGGACTGGTTGGGATCAGGAGGGGTGAGGGTGACCGAAGGTACGGTCAAAGTGGAGGGTCTTGAGACTGGTCTTGAAGGATGCAAGGGAGGGGGTGAGGTGGAGGGACTGTGGGATGGAGTTCCACAGAGGCAAGATTGTTTCCAATTGAGCCTGGCTGACATCTATCAACGATGGAACCCTCCATATCCACCAAAATCTCTCTTGGGAAGGAGGGTCGGGCTAATATTGATCTTTACACTTGACATAGCGCCTTTCATGTCAGGAGAACATTTCAAAACGCTTTACAGAATTTACTGTAAAATGTAGTGACTGTATTTTGTAGACAAACACAAGTGTATTGATTGCTGCTGCTCTGAGAGTTTGCCAAGCATATGTACCTTATTTCTGCCTCCAAATTATTGCAGAGTGGCATTTGTTTCAATGATTTCCTCACCGCATGAGTGGATGTTTCCATTCCCTTTATTAAAAACCTCTACATTTGAGCCAATTGGCTCAACATGTCAGAATTTTTTTGTGTACAATTGGAACAAAACGTAATGGCTGAGTACTGTTTTGTGGCAGAGTAGTGTTTTCCAGCTTACTTGAAAAAGGGTCTACTTTTTTAAAAACCTCCTAGTATTGTGGCTCTGGTGATGAACTACTTGACAAGGAAAAATTTGCAAGGATATGGGGAAAGAGCGGGGGAGTTGCCGAATGGCCTCCTTCTGTGCTGTAATATTCTATGATTCTAGGATTTAGTGGAGTCCTGTAGCTCTGGTTAGGGGACTCGCCTCGCAAGCGAGAAATCTGTGTTCGATTCCCGGCAGGGCAAAACCTTGGGTAAGTTTCCTTACTCCACACGCCTGATAATAATCCCTCAAAGAAAAAAAATAATAAATTGGTCACTTCAATCCATGACTGTTTGTGGGACACTTATGGTTTTAATTAAGTTTTATGTATGGATATTTCCTTCAATAAGATGAGTCATTTTGCTTTTGGATGGGGGGTGGGGTGGAACAGGTGCTTCTGATGAGTTTGTGTTAACTTGCTGCTCAGTTTATACTGCACTGACATTTAGATTTACAGTGAAAATGTCATTAAATGAAAGATGATATAAGACAAAACTGTAAGAATATGCAGAAAGTAATTTCTGTATATGCTTATTGTCTTGTCTTCTATCATCTTGGAGAAACATAAATGGGTGCAAGAGTATTTTATGTTATAAAGTTGAAGTTATTTCAATGCTGCGTAGTTTCTTCTGGTCAACAATCCCCCAAATAAAATTGGCCATTCATTTTGTGGCTGTTTTTGGGTCACTACTGTGTACAAATTGGCTGGCAAGTCCATCTATAAACACATAGTCACAACACATCACAGTAAAATCTTGCAAAGCGCTTTGAGATGTTGTTATAATGTGATAAGGTACTATATCAAATGCAAGGCTTATTATTTTCAGATTCTTTATAAAATATAAAGAAAATATTCTGAAACTACAGGATTAAGTGAACTCTCATTCTTACTGATGCGTCAGAGTATGATTAAAGGCATCCTTCCAAACCACTGTAAATAAGTCCAGAGTCCTGTAGCTCAGGGTTAGAGCACTCGCTTTGCAAGTGAGAGACCTGAGTTCAATTCCAGGCAGAGGGCGAAACCTTGGGCAAGTTTCCTTACTCCACACAGAGCCTAATAATAATCCCTCCAAAAAAACAAAACAATAATAAATTGGTCATTTTCAATCTACGACTGTTTGTGGGACATTGCTGTGCGCAATTGGCTGCCGCATTTGCCCACAAATATACAGTTAATTCACTTTACAGTGTGTTCTGTGAAGCGCTTTGGGACGTTCTCCTGACGTGAAAAGCGCAAAATCAAATGCAAGGATTATTATTATTTATAAGAACATGAAAATTAAATTTGAATGGTTTTGTGTTATTTTCCTAGACTCTGTAATTTTGTGGATTTTTAAAAAATTTATAGGAGAAATTATAAGGATGTGGAGACGGAAAAACAGATTACACTTTCAAAACTGTATCAGTTTTCTCTGGATATCCATTTGTAGATCTAGAAGAGTTGATGTCGCCCAAAATCAAATACTGTTTTGATTTTAACTAATATTGACCATTTCCTCTCATTGTGCTTTGGGTTCCTTTTGAAAACTGCACTGTACAGACTGTCTGCAAACATTCTACATTTCAACACTAAATCATTATTGGTATCTTTTGTAGGGCAGGTGGGAGGGAAAACAGTTAAGAGCTTATGAACATGCTTGTGGGCTTTGAGGATATTTTTTAATTATCAACTGAACATTGTCTGTATTAACACAATGCTAACCTGTCTGTTGCTTTCAGGTTTTAATTGCATTTCTAATATGTTCTGTTTTTGCTATCCTTAACACATTTCATTTTTGTCTGTTGCTACGTTTCGCCCACAAAATATGCAGTGAATTCACTTTACAGTATATTCTGTGAAGCGCTTTGAGATGTCTCGAAGACTTGATATCAAATGCAAGGATTATTATTACATTAAAACTACAAACTAGTACAATATTAAAACTAACATGTGAGGAGAGTCAATGGGAATCTGGGCTGAACATAACAAATGTGATTTACAATATTTTTCATCATCAGGACTTTGTTGTCTATCTCATTGGTTTAATTTACAACTCACAACTTTAAAGCAATGATGTTTTTCCTGAAAGGGCTCTGACATCAGAAGGATTTTTTTTCAATTGCTGACGAAAGTCTGGTAAAACTTTTTGTTGAACCTATGATGAATTTTCAGGAAAATACCTGACAAAAGAATGGTTCATTACACCAGTGATAATTCAGTCACTAATTTCAAATGTTTTCCAAAATGTAAATTTGGTTTAGCAGACCCCCCAGTTCATTTGTTGCCTTTAAGTCACCATTCTTTCAAATACTGTGGATACTTAAATATACCCTGTTCTCTCACATACCATAGTTTCTTTGGGTACTTGCAGTAGCCTCAATAGTTGATTCAATTAAAATTTTCATGAAATTATAGTTTCCATCATTGCAAAAAATTGTTTATACAGAATTATTTACGAAATTAACATTAGAAAGAAATTGTGTAACAATCAGAAATGTATTTGCATTGTGGATATCAAAATATGTAAATTGCATGTTATTTTGCTGCTAAATCAATTTGCTTCAGGTTATTATTGGAGCTGGAGGTGCAATAATATTTTATGGGAAGTGGGGTAAATTTAAATATTTGATATTTAGGTCATCTGTACGTGCATGCGCATGTGTGTGCGAGAGAGAGGGGGAGAGACTCCCAGACATTCTGGATGGCAATGGTGCATTGCCCTTGAAGAGCAGTCAGGTTCGCCTGTGACAATTGAGTGGCCTGACAACACTCACTGCCAAGCCTCACCCGTGGAACTGTACACCAGCAAGAGTAGGCCGAATCAGGAACATTGAGCGACATACCAGTGGGGAGAAACTTAGAAAAATATTTAGGGACACTACACTTTTTTTAATTTCAAAAAAAGAGAACAGCGTGGTGAGGAGTTTTCTCCTACACATCGAAGTACATTTATCATACTCAATCAACCTCACTGAGAATCTTGAAAGAATTCTGTATGTTAAGGTATTGTCACTCCTTAGCAGTGGTAGAGGTATTCTTTGGCTTGTTTGGTAGGGGATGAGAAGAGTTGAAGATCAAGGGGAGTCAAATCAATGTTATTGTCAAATTTATGATTCCATTTGAATTGGGCGAGTTCATGATCTCTTGTGGGAGCTTCAGAAGATTGTTGAGTGTTGGATACTTGCTTGCGCTTCTTCTTTGTTGCTGCGGGAGGAGGGCCCTTCAGGGAAGTGTTGAGTTGATTGTAGAAAAATGTTGGTGGTTTCTCAGCTCTTGGCATAACGACAACAACTTGCATTTATATAGTGTCCTCCACACTGGGTGGCGTCCTAGAGCGCCTAACAATGGTGGAGCCCAATGGTAAACCAGGGATAGGGGGAAGGTAACCATAGGCACGGTCGAAGAGGAAAGTCTTCAGGCACAGTATGAAAATGGGAAAAGAAGGGGCAAGGCGAAGGGATTGAGGAAGGGAGTTCCATAGCTTCGGGCGTAATGGTTGAAGGCACGGCAGCCAATGGTGGAGTGGAGGGTTCAAGGGACAAATGAGGAGGCCCAGACCAGTAGAGCAGAGGCAGAAGATAGTGCTGTGAGGAGAGAGAAGGTTGGAGAGATAGGCGGTTATTAAAAGGACTCTACCTTTGGGATATGTCTCTCCATTATGGCAGATTCTTACGTGTTTCCTATTTGAACTGTTCAAAGAAGAAGCAAGGTAAATATTGCTTCACCCGAAGGGACGAAATGTTGGGCAAGTTTCCTTACTCTACACACCTCTGTTTACCTAGCAGTAAGTAGGAACCCGGTTGTCAGTTGATTGGCGGATTGCTTTTCTGGGGATAATAATCCCTCAACAAAAATAATAATAATTTGGTCACTCAATTTGGCCACGAATGTTTGTGGGACACTGCTGTGCGCAATTGGCTGCTGCATTTCTCCCACAAATATACAGTCAATTTACTTTGCAGTATATTCTGCAAAGTGCTTTGAGACGTCTAGACTATGTGAAAAGCGCTGTATCAAATGCTACAATTAATATTATTTATTATAATATATAATATTTCTTTTGTTTTCACTTTTTCCTCTGTAGAAAGGGAATTCTAGAAGAGTACACCCAAATCACTAGCCTTGTAACAGAGGAAATAGTAAATATCCACAAAGATACTCAAAATTCCATTGAACAGATTGACCCCAGCTCGGAGTACAATTCCTTCATTGAAAATCATAGGTAATGTATTCCTTGTCAATCTATTTGTAAACATAAATCAATGTGTTGCAAAAATGAGTATAACTTTTAATATCAGTGGGAAAATATTTACAAATTTAATATAATTTGAATGGTTAAACACTGTTTTGTTTCAGGCATCGGTAAATTGTAATAGGTACTGGAGATTATATTTTGTTGCAGTTCTAATTCTTGGTTGCAGCTTTTTACATTTCAAAACATTATACTGAACTTTAGCATCCTGTCCTGAAGCAACATGCAACTTTTTTTTACCATTTGTTTTACAGGTCACCGGTAATTAAGGAGACAGGCATTGAATTTGATGTTTTGTTATTAGAAGATATGGAAAACCTTCATGCGAATGAAATTCTTTGGAATAATTTAACAGCAGAAAGCTTGCAAGCCACGTAAGTTGCTTCACCCCACAGTGATTTCCCTCAACTTATTGAATAACTGATTTTGGATGGTACTTGTCTTGTTCCAGTACTTTAAAAGCAAAAAAAAATTATATTAAATGTAAATTTATTTGCTGCTTGCATCACGCTCACAAATTTAAACTCTTAAGTGACACCTCCAGATGGCCATCTGCTATAAGAGGTTTCTGCAAAACTCAGTTCTGCATCTGAAATAGTTGAGTGGTTTTGTCAACAATTGTCTCTCCTCCCCTTTCATGCATGTGACACATTGTTAAGAAATTAGACCTTAAGAGATTATGGCAACCACCTTCTTGAGGCAACAACACTTAGAAGTTTATATTCATAATGTCAGTGATGTCATGTAAATATGATGTCAGGGAGCGGTTCCCTGACTGTCCAGCACCTTGGGACGTCCTCATGACGTGAAAGGCGCTATACAAATGTAATAATTTGTTGTTGCATGAAGCAAAAAGTGCTTCTTCTGAAGATGAACACTGTAAGTGTCACTTAATGTTGAAAGTAATAAGTGCACTTACTGCTGAAAGTGAATGTAAAATCGAAGTACTGTACTGTTAGCATGCTGTATATCAGTGTAGTCATTTTAAGATTCTCGAATTTGCTTTCAAATGCCTCCATGGCTTGCCCCACACTACCTCTAACTTCTTGTGCCCCTTTTTCCACAGCTATTTCCTCCACTCCACCAACTCTGGCCTGCTTCATCTCTGCAGACAACCCTATCCCACACTTGACAGGGAACTTTCACTTTCCCTCTGGCCTCTGAAACTCTTTCAAAATCCCTCTGCTTCTCCCCCTCTGTCTGCTTACAAAACTTTCCCAAAAACCCATCTCTTTAACCGCTCCTTTAGTTGTCTCCCCTGTTTCCCTCCCGCCGCCTCCCCCCCCCCCCCCCCCCATCTCTCTCTCAACTTGGGCTCCCACTCCCATCTTTGTAAAACATTTTGAGACTCATTCTCTCTGAGTGAGGAGCGTTATATACACAAATACACACTTTACAATCATCCTATTAAGCATATTGGGCGTGATCTGATATGAAAGGTGCTATACCAAATGCAAGGATTATTATTACGTAAGTGCAAATTGTTGTTCTAATGCATTTGCACTTACATTCAAAATTCTTGAAAGATTTAATGAAAGCCCTTTTGTTGATATTGGAAGCTTCTAAACTTTATTCAACTGATTAATTGCTGATGACTTAACTTTATAACACTTTTTCAAAAGACAATAAACTGTGAGTAATTTGGTTTTATTTGAAATAATCTGGTAGGATAAAAGCAACATCTGAGGAATTGAACCAAACTCAACAAACTATAAGCAGCAAGGAAGAAATAATGCTGGAATTGGAGAAGAAAATCGATGAAGCTTCAACGACATACGAAAAGAAATCTGAGTAAGTACTAGATGCAGGGTAACTCACTTAAATGTTGAAGTAGCTTGGAAAATCAACATTTTATTACCTTTAATAGCACCTTTTCAGTGCTTCATGTCCTCCTTCAGCTATGTGGAAGGTCAGCCTGCTCTGCACGTGACAACTGATATGAAGGGCATGTCACTGCAAAGCCAGAGAGGTGTGCCTGTTCATGGGTGGATTTTCTGTTTGAACAAAATTGCTTTTTAGGTGGAGCATTACGTGGTACAATGAGGTGCACCATCTAATGCAGGGGTCGCCAACCGGTTGATTGCCACTAGGTGGCACTATTGCACATGATTAAAAAGACAAAAGGAAGAAGCAATAGAACTTTTTTTTAGTCAAATTGAAAACAAAGCCGGATGCACCAAAGTATTTAATGCATCTTGAAATAAAAATATAAACTTTAATGTTTACGTTGTGGTAAATATTGCTCCTGCCTCTTGTGCCCGCAGTCCCTCCGCCTCGCCCCTCCTTTGCTTCCTTCAAGACCCATCTCAAGCTCCTCCTCTTCGACCGTGCTTTCGATCACCCTGCTTTCCCCCCCCCTCCACCCTCCCCGATCCTGACCCCCAGTTTGTGTCCGAAACACTGATTGTCCAGCACCTTGGGGCATCCTCCCGATTGAAAGGCACTATACAAATGTAATTTTGTTGTTGTTGTTTTGTTGAGCATGCACGAGGTGCCACCTCGATCAACCAGTTGGATCTGTTCAGAAGTGAAAACCATTATAGTTGTGTTTGAAGTCGTAAATAGAATTCAAATGCTGGAGCCCTTAAAGGAAGAGCAACACAATACTGCTTGATCATTATCTCCTATATTTTCCAAAATATTAAACAAGTTTCTTTGTTTTTATGAATTGAAGAGTAGATCTGTTATAAAAGATTGTCAAGCTTTGAGCAGTGAGTCCAGAATGAAAATTGTGAATACATTGGTTTGTGAAAGGATTAAAAATATCCATTCCTGAAAATGACATATAGATTAGCCCAATATTCTGCTACTCGAGTTGTTTTCTATCATGGAATTTCCATTTATAGGTTGAATGCATAGAATTCTGTTTGCAAAAAAGCACTGACTGATGGTTTCATCCCATTACAACATTGGTTAGGATTTTATCAGCCCCCAGCTACTATCCTGTAATTCAAAACTGTTGTTTTACACTCTAGGTGAAGCTATAAGATAGTTGGAAAAAAAAGGCTTGTGCTTTTCAATGAACAATAACAACTTTGTGATCCTAACTGCGTGTGTGAATTCTCTAATTCTTTTACTTTTGTATCAACTGATTGCCTGAGAGTGAAGATGCTAATGCAACTGTTCAAAATTCCTTTTCTCCAGTATTGTGTTGTTGCTGAGTCAGAAGCAGGCATTGGAGGAGTTGAGACAGAGTGTGCAGCAGATGAAATGTGCTGAAGCTAAACTCTTTGCACAGAAGGAAATGTTGGAACGAAAGGTGACAGAGAATGATGGTAAAGAACCACCTCCCGTCATGGCTTATGAAGAGGATGCAAGATCCATCACTTCCATGGTAAGATCATCAAGTTTGATAGTTGAATGAACAAAAGTTCAACTACATTCTGATAAAACATTAATTTTTACCGCTGCCTCCGCTGAATCAAAAATAATTTGGGGGCTGTCTGGTATGTTCCATGTTCTTGTGGGCCACAAAGAGCCACTTTGTGCTTGTAGCTTGTTAGAAGTTGGAAGAAATAGATGTATGAGGGTAAACTGATTTATTTGTTAACTATTCGAAACATACATTTTGGCATAAAGAAGTAAAATCGGTCTCCCTAGTTTATGAATTAGCTTTCAGATAATTAGAGCTGTCTCAAAAGTTCACTGGAGAGGTTTGGACAAAGTAACCCTGCAGCCTGTTCACTTGATTCTTCTAGAATACCCACCCTCCTATAACAACATTAGCTGTTACGTACGTGATTCATGTTTCTTGGGCTCTACCACACTGTCTGGTAACTTTCAATTACCCTCTGTTCAAAGAAACCCTTCATGGTATCAATGAACATATTCAAGACTGAGGTTGATAGATTTCTAAAGGATAGAGGGATTTAGGGATATGGGAATAGGGCAGGTAAATGGAATTAGGTTAGAAGATCAGCCGTGATCTTATTAAATGGCAGTGCAGACTCGAGTGGCCAAATGGCCTACTCCTGCTTCTATTTCTTATGTTCTTATCTCCTAAAATTACCCTGAATGTGTCGAAGATTTTAGTGACTATAAAATGTTATGTGTGGAATTGTCATATCTGATGGAATCTGATTTCTAAATTTGGATTCCTGCCTATTCGCAGTAAGGTATTTTATATTGAAAATTCATAGAACAGTTTATTTAATTCAATACTTAAAGATAAACCTTGCTTTAGAGCAGTAGTGGCCAGGAAGTAACTTTAGTGGCAGCCAAACAAACACATTTTTCTTGATTGAATATTTCTATTCATGTCTGCACCATAAATAGAAACAATATTGATTTAACGCAGAAAATGTCATTTGTTTCAAGAACAAATTAGATAGATTTCTGCCAGAAAATAATATCTCAGGATACAGTATGTAGTTTGGGACACGACATGTCAAGCGACTGCAAGGTTGGTGGAAGGTGACTAGGTGGACTTTGGTCATCTTTCACCAAGCAAATTCTTCTGTTCTTATGTACCTAGTCTAGTGGGAAGTTCTTCACTTCTTGACGCGCCCGGTGGCACTTTTGGCCCGCAGGCCATGGGTTGGCCACCGCTGCTCAAGAATTTTCATAGTAAACAGCAACCACTTCATATCGTAGTTGTCAGAGTTCAATGTCTTAAACCCTGAATTCTAGAGAAGCAAAGTAAAATGGATACCTTCTCGGCCGTCAGGTTGCCACTGCAGTTACATCCTGTGGGCATGCAAAGAGATGACATTGGTGCTTCCTGTGCAGAGCCTTTCCTGGCCAAAATTTTGTAACGCATCATTACAAATCAACTTCGTTCACACCCATCCCTCCACTCCCGACTCGAACCTCTCCTTTCCAGTTCTCGCCCTGCCCACAGCACAGACAGCACTCGGCAAAGTAACAAATGACACCCTCTCTCTCTCTCTGTGATCAGGGCTCCCTCTACCTCCACGTTCTCCTTGACCTCTCCGCCGTGTTTGCTACAGTCGATCACACTATCCTCCGTCTACCACCTCTTCTCCCTTGTCCACCTTAGTGGTACCGCACTCACACGGTTCGAGTTCTAATTAACAAACCGCCAACAATACATCTTATAATAATATATTAAGTATATTATAATAATAATAATTATAATAATATAATAATAAGAATAATCAAGGATTATTCCTTGCATTTGATATAGCGCTTTTCACATCTTCTAGACGTCTTAAAGCGCTTCACAAAATAGACTGTAAAATGAATTGTCTGTATATTTGTGGGCAAAATGCGGCAGCCAATAGAGCACAGCAATGTCCCACAAACAGTCGTGGATTGAAATGACCAATTAATTATTGTTTTTTTTTTTTGACGGATTATTATCAGTCGTATGAAGTAAGGAAACTTGCCCAAGGTTTCACCCTACTGGGAATCGAACCCAGGTCTCTCACTTGCATAGTGATACCTTTTACTTGTTTTTTTTTAATCTTGGCCAATAGTTTTTGTTCTTGCCCCTGCCCGATCACCTGCGGGGAATCCCAACGCTCCATCCTTGACACCTTTTCCTTATCTACATGCTCCCTCTCGGCAATGTCATTCCCAGACATGGGGTCAAGTTCCACAAGTGTGTGGATGACACACAAATCTACTTCTCCTCCTCCAGCTGTGACTCTGAGTCCACTGATGTCCTGTTAGCTTGTTTGATGGACATCAAGGCCAGGAAGAGTGCAGACTTCCAACAGCTAAATGTCAGCAAGACAGAAGCCGTACTCTTTAGTTCCTGTCAACATCTTCTGTGAATCTGAACTCCTCAATCTTCCAGGGCTGTCCCTCAGACTCACCGAACCTGTACGCAACTTAGGCATCCAGTTCGATCCCCAGCTTTCCTTTCTACCCTCCACTCTGGAATCCTCTCTCTCAATCCCTCCTCCTTGCCCCCTACCTCCCCACCTTGAAATCCTGCCTAAGGACCTTGCTTTCTGATCGTGCTTATGATCACCTCCACCCTTGATCTCCCCCTGGCTCAACGTCGGACTCTGCCACTGTCGAGCATTCCGCGAGGCTATTCTGCGGCGCTATATAAATGTAAGTCGTCGTCGTAGTATGCATGTGTAGGAAGTGACTTTGGTGGCTACCTGATGAGCCAACAGTTGGCCTTGTTTTTTTAGTGACAGGTTTTGGATTATGTGACTTAGATTCTAAGGTTAAAAATAATGTCCAAAACCAAATCAAAATAATGAGATTGCCCTGCATTACTGACTTTTTTCAACCTTGGAATAATAATAATCCTTACATTTGATATTGCATCTTATCACGTCTTTGAAACATCTCAAAGCGCTTCACAGAATATACTGTAAAGCAAATTGATTATATTTTGGGGGCGAAACGCAGCAGCCAAATGTGCACAACAATATTGATATTTAGAGGAATCGGAGCAGTATTGATTCAAATCAATGTGCAATTTTGTCAACTTGCCGGGAACTCAAGAGAAAAAGACAAATTCATGTAAAAAAAACCTTTTGTTTGCATCAACTTATCTATGATTTGTTTTTAACTGGAGGTGCCATTTTTTTATCTGGTTTGTGGGTTGGAAATCTAATGCTAAACAGCATCTCTGATTACATTTGGTAGGCTAATGATAGTGTACCACTATTAAGTTGATCAAATGTTTATGTAAACTATCAATATATGATTATCTATGGTATCACTATAAAAACTATAATACGACTTGGAAAGGAATATGCCATGACACTGAAATGTTAAACAGTTTTCTGTTGCTGGAGATAGTTTTCACTTTGGTGTGCTCTGCTGCGAGTCTCTAATGGCAGAAATGTAATGCCTGCGGTACTTTGTAAACATTTGTGAAATGCAGGAGGACCCAAATTATTTGACATGGTAAAATTGTTGTTGAGTATATTGATTGAGATGTATTGCCCAATGCACAGCTATAACTGTCGAGTGAGCTGCAATAAATTGTTTGCTATGGCAGTGTGGAACAAATGAATCTTATCAGCAAGCATTAGGAGGGCAGCAGAAAGACGAATGGTTTTCTTTCTGTCTGAACACGTATTTCATGCCAATAACATTAAAACTATAATAAATAAAATTAATATACCATAAATACTAAACCAAAGAACCCACTGGAAGACAAGTTTGCAAAAAGAAATTTCAAACTGTATATTAGGCTAATTGGGATGAATACATTTTAAAGCACAGGGATGCCTCAAGCAATGGGAGAGATGATATCAAGAATACGTGTCTCACTCTTGTAGTAAATGGGTGTATCAGTTGATTTACTTTCTGCATTCAATTCAAGTGCAGAGAAGTGTTCTGTTTACACAGAGATCTAAATTATCCCCCACGCTGAAGTCTGATATCCGTCAGAAAACTGTTGAGGAAACTCTTGAGGCTTGGGCGACGATTGCTGGAAGACACAACCTGGAGTCAGGTTCGTGAACATGCATTCAGCCACACCCGGCTTGGAATCCACTGATTGGAGTCGAGAAGGGTAAGCAACTGCTGCTCAAGCTCTGCTTCTCCAACTGGTGGAACCATTGCTCAATGGGAAGAGATGCCAGTCCGATCTGTGGACAGGAACATAGTGGCTGAACTGTGTTGCCCGTAGTTGCTCACCAGGAAGCTTGCAGGGTATCTGCTATCCACTTGGTGACTTCTAAGGAAAATAAGCTATAGAAATTAGGCACAAAAAATCGAAGTTCAGATAACATCAGAGAACCACGGAGGAGGCGGCAAAGGGGTTGCAATTGAAGAGTTGCGATATGATTTTGTTTCATTGTGATTTTAAATGCTTATTTTGGGGAATTTGGGGGTTAATACAGAAATGTTTCAGTGTCTGTTTTGGTGAGCTGAAAATGCCACGGCCTCAGAGAAATCCATTTCCCTCAACCTGTTGGTTATCTGAGTTAAACTTCCTCTTTCTAGTTTGTACAGTTGTGGATGTTTCCTCCAGGAGCAATGGGCCTGTGAGCTTGGTGTGTGATTTACATGATGTTTTTTCTGGCATACGGAGTTGGAACTCGCTTTATTTTATTCCTTTGTTCACTCGTTGGGCTCAGGCGAAAAGTGGATTTAACTCATCAATAACATTGCATTTCCCAAAAGCTTTGGAAGTTAACTCTTTGCACCGAAGAATTGAAGAATTGCTTGGGGCTTGTCTTGTTCAATGATGCACACTATTTAAGGATCACTTGGCACGAAGTAGCCTTAACATAATGGTTAGTGTTTTGCTGTAGGGAAGCTTGATGTTTTAAAATATTCCATATTTTGGAATTGTTTTCTGTTCTTCCTTTCTCTTTCCACTCACCATGCGTTAGGTTTCTCTAGAATCTGTGGCATATTCAATTGCCAAGTCTAGTTTAGTGATTTTTTTTCTATTTTCTTTCCTGAACATAATTCATTATAGTTTCATCATTTTGTCTCTGTTCCAGCCATTCGTGCTGGCAGCTCTCTGGTACCTCTCCCAAATGACAACTCTTCATTTGTCAGCCCAGAAAGCGAGGGGTTGGTTATTTACTTGGGGGTTATATCACATCCCAAAGCGTATTTTTGTCTCGGATGATCACCACATGTTTCCATGATCTCCATGCTTTCAGGCCAGGAAGACCAATAATGTCACGTAACAGAATAACGGCATTCAAGATAGAATAGAATGATTACCTGAAGAAAAGGAATTGAAAGGCATGAGGAAAGAGCAGGGGAATGGGATTTGAGAACTTGGACACAGTGGGGAAGCTGGCACCAGCATGGATATGATTAATGTAATAGCCTCCTTCTGAGCTGTAAACTTTCTATGATTCTTTTCCATCTGAATTTCAATTTAATATCAGCCTATATCACCTGTCAGTTTGATATTCAGGTTATATGAATGTGCTCCATTTTTGCTATCTCTGCAAAACTAGAATAGCCGAAACTAAACTTTTTAAGGAGCTACTTTCATCCCACTGGACAAAACTAGAGGGTAGTTTGATAATAATAATAATCCTTGCATTTGATATAGCACTTTTATTATCTTCTAGACACCTCAAAGAGCTTCATGGAATATACTGTAAAGTGAATTGATTGTATATTTGTGGGGGTAATGCAGCAACCAATTGCGCACAGCAGTGTCCCACAAACAGTGGGACCAAATTACTCTTTTTTTTTTTGAGGGATTATTATCCCTGGAAAAGCAATCCGCTAATCAACTTACTGCTAGGAAAACAGAGACGTGGAGTAAGGAAACTTGCCCAACACTTCGCTCTGTCGGGAATTGAACCCAGGTCTCTCGCTTGCAAGGCGAGTGCTCTAACCTGAGCTACAGCACTCCACAGTCCTGTAGTTTGGAGGGATCTGCAAATGGGTATTGTTATGGGGTTTCCTTTGGAGATTGAGTTAAAGAAATGCGATTCAGCCTGGTGCAGAAATCTGTTTTTTTTGTAAATTGAATTTAATCGACAGTTGTAACAGCCTGAACTGTTATAACTGTAACAGCAGATGGCATCAGAACACTTTTACTGCATTCCCTGACAATCGAGAAAATATCAGTAAACATATCAAAAGAGAATACTGGGAATATTGTTTTTTATCAGTTATTTCCAGCTAGTACAAGTGACCAGAATTTGTTTTGACTAATATTTTGTATCTTCTGTAAATTGAAACTTGAGCACGAGTTGCACAGNTTTAAGAGTTCTGTAGCTCAGTGGTTAGAGCATTTGTCTCGCAAGCGAGAGACTTGGGTTCGATTCCCAGCAGAGCAAAACCTTGGGCAAGTTTCCTTACTCCACACGCCTTGTAATAATCCCTCAAGAAAAATAAACGAACAATAATAAAATTGGTCACTTCAATCCACGACTGTTTGTGGGACACTGCTATGCAGAATTGGCTGCCGCGTTTCCCCCACAAATAATACAGTCAATTCACTTTATAGTATGTTCTGTAAAGCTCTTTGAGACATCTAGAAGTCATGAAAAGCACTATATCAAATGGAAGGATTATTATTATTTATTATTTTACACACATGCAGTTTGGACAGTTGAGCAAATGGGTGATTTTTTTTCCAAGGAGCTTGGTCATGGTCCAAATACCTATTTTTCAAGTAATTCTAGCTGTCAAAAAGGCAACTATTCAGAGGAAGATGCGAGATAGGTTTATGCTCACAACTCTTTGAGGACTACCCATGGTATTTCAGCCAGTTATTTTTATGGGAAATATTGCAAAGTATGCTCCTTGATAATCGTAAAATATAGGATATTTTACTTCTGAAAATGAAGCAGATTTGATAAATCTAAGCAGTCAAATTCCAATCCAATTATGGGATGAGTGAATTACAAATCAATTTTGTTACCCCTCTGGGTTGTTTGCCACTGACAAGATGGTGTTACTATTTGTTGTTCATTACATCGAGGTTTGACTATGCAAACTCATTGCTTGTCGGCCTCCCCAACTCCTCCCTCCACAGGCTACAGATCATCCAGAACTCTAACCCACGTCCTCTCCCGCACCAGGCTCTGTGACCCTATCACCCCCAATCTCACTCGACTCCACTGGCTTCCCATCACACAAAGGATTCAGTTCAAGATCCTGGTCCTCACCTTCAAAGCCCTCCACGGTCTTGCTCCCCCTACCCCTGTGGCCTCCTAACCCCCTACCATCCTGCTCACTCCCTGTACTCAGCGGGCTCCGGCCTGCTTCATGTCCCCTGTCTCGCTCACCCCACTATTGGTGGGCGGGCCTTCCAGCACTCTGCCCCACCTTCTAAAATTCCATCTAGCAGTCCCTCTGCCTTGATCCCTCCCTTGCCTCTTTCAAGACCCATCTCCTCTTCGACCTGACCCTCCCGACGTGAAAGGCACTTTATAAATGTAATTTTGTTGTTGTTGTTTATCATGTTGCTTTTATTGTGGTGAAATGAGACCTTTTGCAAAAATGGTGTTTATTATTCCAGATTCCGCCTGCAACTTTTCTTGTATTTGGAATAAATAGTTGAATAGCTTGGCCACCATCCTGAAATCGGTTTTCAACATTAATATTAAGTAATAATAAAAAATAATAATCTTCACGTCTTCTGGGCATCTCAAAGCGCTTCACAGAATATACAGTGAAGAGAATTGACTATTTGTGGGCGAAATGCTGTGAAGAAGCTGTATCAGCCTCAATTTGCCAGTGGCTCAGACCTGGCATGAATTGTTAGCTTTTCCGATTGCCAAAAAAATCTTTAGATTTGCTGTCCATCAGGGAAGAGAAATAGCTGTGTTACATTTCATGCAACAGTTTTCAGGGTGATGATGATGCTTCAGCAAAGTGCCTGTAAAGGGCAATCTCATTTCTCCCGCTCTAGTGGAAAATCAATGCTGTTATATTTGCCTGTGATCTGGCAAATAAAACATGTTTTTATTTGTCTCTGCAGGTTGCAGACCATGGGGGGTGGCCCTTGAATTTTCAATCCTCTTAAAAGCATAGATTGCTGTGCATGTATGATGTCAAAAGTGCTGACAGCCCTCTGGTATGCAACCCAAGTAACTATTTTCACATTTGAGCCCAGGCAGTTATTGTCAGCAGGTTATTTGACGAGAGAAATTATAGCAGAGCTTAATTGACATCTGCATGACATTGTGTGTCAGCCTGGCTTAGTTGTTTGCATTATTACCACTGAGTCCGAAGGTTGTGAGTTCAAGCCCTTGTTGGGATTTGGAACTCATATAGTCTCGGCTAACACTCCAATGCAGTGCTGGGGGTATGCAGCATTAACGGCGGTCCCTTCCTTCGAATGAGATGTTGAATCCAGGCACTGTCTGCCTGTTCAGGTGGATGTTAAAGATCCCATGGCACTCTTTGAAAAGAGAAGGGAATTTCTTTTGATGTCCAAGCCAACAATCCTGCCAATAAAATTGGTCATTTACTTCATGGCTGTTTGTGGCATATTACTGTGTTAGTTACCATATTTGTCCACAAAATACATCTCTCCACTTTACAGTGTATCCCGTGAAGGGGTTTAGACATCCTCTTGAGATGAAAGGTACAATATCAACTGCATTTTTGAGGATATTTACAAGTGGGCATTGACTGCTTTTTCTCGCTTTCTCTCCCTCGCATTGAGCACTGATACCATTGCTCATTGTCAGTGTAGACTGCGATTAAACCTGGAACCTTCTGGATCTGTCCAGCTCAATTTTATACCGAGGAAAGAAAAATAGGGTTGCACGGTACACTTACGTTAACAGAACAGCAGCTGATTTGTGTTTAATTTCTGCTTCAGAAAGTTTTTGAAATGTGGAGCAGTACCCCAATCAAAAGTAAAACTTGGTGCAGAATAATAATGAAATTTGCATTTGATATTGCGCCTTTTGTTCTCAAAACATCTTAAAGTATTTCACAGGATTTACAGGCAAACGCTGCAGCCAAGGTGCATAGCAATTTCCTCCAAACAGCCCTGAAATGAATAATCAATTTTGTATGGGTGGGTTGTTGGCCAGGACACCACAGCAAGCTTTTCTTTATAAACCGTATTATGGGATCTTTAACATTCACTGAACAGGCAATCATTTGAAGGATGGAATCTCTGAAAATCCAACTCTCCCCAAGCATTGTACTCAAGTGTTAACCTGGACTATGAACTTGTGTCCTGATATGAGGCTTGAACCCATAACCTTCTGACTCCAAAGCAAGAGCTACCAGCTGAGACACGCTAATACTTGGAGTTCATATCCCATTTACTTTATATAGAAAGGCATGAAAAGCGCTCTCCAAATGTAATTTTGTTGTTGAAACCTCCTGTTAGAGGAGTTTGATTTTCTGCTCAAAAATGAAAATTGAACCGAATGAATATATTTAAATTACCATCACTATGTTTGAAACCAATTATAGTTAGTTTTGTTTGAAATTTTATGAAGATCTCAAAGATCACTGAGCAATGACTCAGAGGGGATCATACAGCAGTATATAAGATGCTTAATGAAATAGAGAACGTAAGCATGGACAAATACTTTTAAATAAAGCAAGACAGCAATTCAAGAAGGTAAACATTCAAGATCTCTAGTCATATGTTTTGAAAGGCAAGATATGGAGACACCAGGAAATATTCACTTTATACAAATATACAGTCAATTCACTTTACAGCATATTCTGTGAAGTGCTTTGGGACGTCTAGAAGACGTGAAAAGCGCAATATCGAATGCAAGGATTATTATAAGCAGAAACTGCAGTGGGTTGCCAGAAGGCTTGTTGAGGTCAGAACACTTAATTCATTCAAGAAATAGCGTGTTGGTATTGTGGAACAGCAATAAGATTGGTATTTGGAAAGATGAAATAAACTGGGCCAAAGAGCATGCTCTATTCAAATCTCTCGGGATTACTTTTAACAAACAGAAAATAGATTTTTGTCAAGATTGTAGTATTGTTTTCATACCCACAATGACTGATCTCACTTTGTAAAGCACAGATCTGCTTCACGTCTCTACATTGGCCTGGTTCATGTCTCCCACCCTATCCACCCTGTCATTGGCGGGTGGGCTTTTCAACATTTAATTTAATGTTGGAAGGTAATTAGGACTAGCGTTATAATAACAACAACAAATTACGTTTGTATAGCGCCTTTCACATCGGGAGAACGTCCCAAGGCCCTTGACAGTCAGCGACTTGGACCTGAGCTGCGGTTTGAGATAAGCAGGGGTGGAGGGTAGGGTTAGGAGGATTTTTATACCCTTGGCTGTCAACAATCTGGTTTTGGGGATTTGACTAGGTTTATTCCTATTAGTTTACCTATCACGGTTGTTTGGTTTATTATAATCCCTGTAAATACCTACCATTCAAAAAATCTCAAGTCTTCCTGTAACTCTGGTATTGTATCCTCCTTTTCCACTGTAAACATATTCAGTGCTCCTGTGCTCTTTACTGTTCTCCTAATCCAAATTTATTTCTAGTGGGTTTATCTCCACCATTCGTTTTTCTTAATTTTATGAATCTTCATTTCACTCTGCTTGAGACCATTTGTAGATTTTTCATATTCCCTCTTTGCTTTCATTTTTTTCCTTTTGTTGCTTTCCATAATCCTCACAAGTTTAAATCATGCCACTTTCCCTCACCATTACGTATACTTCTCCTTTTGTTTAATACTGGTCTTAATCACTTTGGCTGCTTCATCACATTACCTTTTTTGCCTTTCATGGGTAATCCGTGGGTGTAATCCACAGATTACCTTCTTGAATAGATTCCACTGTTTGTCTGTCAATTAGCAACTGATAATTCCTTGCGGAGTGGAACGTTCTGTTTGCGCATTTAATTGTAGTTGTACTTTTTATAAAAAATTTACTGCAATGCAAGAATAAATTTAGCTGGTTCTACATCAAGGATTCGGAATAATTGTCCAATAATAAAAATGATTTATAAATTGTTCTAACCATTGGTGTGGAGGCAAGATTAGTTTTCGTAAGTGAGAAGGGACTAATTACAGATTTCAACTTTCCTAACGCCAATCCAGACTGATGGCTGTGTAGATGACTAAATAGACAAACTGGTACATAACCAGACATGAGTGTTTATACAACTCTTTATTTTAGAATCAGGATGGTGTAATGGAATAGTGATGCAACTGGCTATGGTTGAACAACTAGGATTGTTAATGTACGTCCTTATCTCTGCACCTGGGAAATTAGATAAGGAACTCCTAGTAGTTTGTTTCTTATACTGCTTGCACAGTGATTCTGCAAGAATACCAATGTATTACAATACAAAATTACATTGTATAGTGCCTTTCGCATCGGGAGGATGTCCCAAGTCAACTACATTCTCTGATCATTTTAGTAATTGATTTTTATCCAGTCTCTCTACTAAAACCAACTGCAATAGACTAAATGAAGATCTGTTCAACAAACAAATATTATTACCAATAAATCAAAGTTGACAAAACTGGAATATCTTGTTGCAGAATCCCTTGTTCTTCATATAGCAAGACTGCCATTAAGTACTCCTGTTCTTCAGGTCAGAATAGATTGTGGTGGTACTTGAACTTGAATATCACCTTACAGTCATATTTGTTTTAAGAAAGGAAATATCCAGTGAGTTTCAGCTTCATAAGGAGAGCTTAATTTGTAGAGAACTGATGCCTAAAATATATTCTCCAATATTGACATATTTTGCAGTGATGAAACTTCACCAAAAAGAATCATGGCAAATAAAAGGTTATTGCTTTCCCTGTTGCACTGATATACCAGCTCTTACGAATGCACATATTGTTGAGATAATAACTTCAGTGGCATAAGAAGCAGACATTGAGTTGTTGTTAATCCCCCTGCCTCATTTATCCTCAGATGACCCTTTATCTATCATTACCTGAGGTGGATGTTATGAGCTGATAATTTTTAGTCCCAACGTGCCTGCTTGTGAAAATGGTACTGGGTAGCCTTAATAACATAGGCAGTTTAACATAGCTATTTAATCTTTTGATTTGTGTGTGTGTGTGTGTGTGTATATATATATATACATAATATATATTATGTATAAAAAGCCTGTCAGTGTTCACATACTTAACAGGGCTCAGTTGATGGCTTGCTCTTTCTTCTGACGTTGTTCAAAGTGATGATCAGGCTGCATCACAGTAGTTAGAATGTTTTGGCGCATCCTTACGGATTGTCAGCTGCAACCATTTTCCCTTTGAACCAGAGATGTGACAATTATTCTGTGCAAGTTAACTCGCACCTGTGGTTTCATTCGGTTCTGCTGCTATGCAGCAGAGTGCAGTGCTGTTACCAGCGTATGGTAGGACTTACTGTAACTCAAGCTGGAATTGAGTAAATGCTGCAAATATCATTAGACTTATAATTTGTGAGTTTAAGATTAATTGTGATGATTTCCAAAATAAAATGCACAGATTATCTACAGCTACGCGAGAATCACTCATGAACTGGAATTACTAGGAGCACACATAAATTGAATTATGAGTTATTTACAATCTTGCACTCCTTTGTCTAAAATGTTCCGTAACATTTGCATTTACAATATGTTTTAAATTCTACATTTTGAAAATAACTTGCCTAGCTTTATTTTCTACATGGCATTCAGGTGGTTTGTTTTAAAATAACAAGTTGTTCTTCACAAACTCAATAGATCCAAAGCCAATAAATAAATATAGCACAATCCTTTTTGTGTGAAGTTTATTGTCTTCCAAATTTCTTTCCCCGCTGGCACTTTATTTCTTCTTCCTGTCCAATCTTATTTGGTCATGCTGTCTTGTGAGTGAACAACCATCATTTAATACTGCTCTTGAGTACTGGGAATCATGTTCCGACAATAGCTAAAGTATTTCTTTTGTTTTCCCTTTAAAATTTATATTTGATGATGATCCAATTGTCTCCCAAACATTTCAGCATTTTGTTTATTTTAATATAACAGCTGAATCTTAATTCACATCTTATTGTGCTGTATGATTCATGGCTAATTGCTTCAAAGTTTGTCTTAGAAATTTATAATCCTAAAGAATATTTGGAAAATTCTTAAATTCAGTTTTAATTTGAAAGTTGGTGTTTTCTACTTCAAGGTTATCTTGGTGGCAAAGGATGAGCCCCGGCTTCTCTTTTCCACCACTAACCATCTCCTCCGTCCACCTTCCCATACCTCGCCCATCCTCTCCTCAAACTCCAACTGTGAGGATATGCTGGACTTCCTCGAGTCTAAAATCAAAGGGATACGTTCAGCCAACTCAGCCCTGTCCACAGCCACCCCCACATCACCTCTCCCTCATGACCCACCCCCCACCCATTCCCCCTGTACTCCTTCGACCCTATCTCTCCCTCCTCCCTCACCACGACTGTCTGCAAATTCAAACCCACCACCTGCTCCCTCGATCCCATCCCCACTTCTCTCCTCGTCTCCCAGCTCCACCTTCTGGCCCCCCCTTCCTGTCCGATGTCATCAACCCCTCCCTGTCCACCGGTTCAGTTCTCATCCCCCTAAAAACAGCTGTCATCACCCCCATCTTGAAAAAATCTTCCCTGGATCCATCCCTCCTCTCCATCTACCGCCCCATCTCGAACCTTCCATTCCTCTCCAAGGTCCTGGAAGGCGTCGTTGCGACCCAGCTCCGCTCCTTTCCCTCTTGCCATTCCCTCTTGGAACCCCTCCAATCCGGCTTCTGCACTGCCCACAGCATACAAACAGCGCTGGTCAAAGTCACTAATGACATTCTGAACATCTGTGATCAGGGCTCCCTCTGCCTCCTTGTCCTCCTTGTCTTCTCTGTTGCCTTCAACAGTGTCGACCACTCCATCCTCATACACCGCCTCTCCACTTTACTCAATCTTCACAGATCTGCACTTGCCTGGTTTGATTCCTATCTCTCTCACCGTATCCACTTTGTTGCCTCTAACGGTTTCTCCTCCAGCCCCCGCACTTTCACATCTGGCGTCCCCCAGGGCTCTGTCCTTGGCCCTCTCCTCTCTAATATCTACTTCTCCCCCTTGGTGACATCATCCGCAGACATGGGGTCAACTTCCACATGTATGCGGTTGACACCCAACTCTCTTTCTGTCTGCGCCCTCAACTCCAGGACCACTGCTCTCCTGACAGACTGCTGTCAGACATCAACTATAATTTCCTACAGTTAAATGTGAACACGACTGAGGCCCTCCTGATTGGCTCGCACCAGCGCCTCAGCACCTCAGGCTCTGGCAACATCAACCTCCATAGTTGCACAGGACAACTCACCAGCCAGTCAGGAGCCTGGGTGTCTTGTTCAACCCTCAACTGTCTTTCCTCCCCCACATTCAAGCCATGACCCGCTCTGCCTTCCCTCACCTCCGTAACATCGCCCGACTTTGCCACTACCTCACCCCTCAGGCCACTGAAACTCTTGTTCATGCCTTCATCACCTCTAGGGTCAACTATGCAAATCCCTGCTTGTCAGCCTTCCCAACTCCTCCCTCCACAGGCTGCAGATAATCCAGACCTCTGCAGCTCGTGTCCTCTCCCGCACCAAACTCCATGACCCCATCTCCCCCACTCTCGCCCAACTCCACTGGGTCCCTTTCCTTCAGAGGATCCAGTTCAAGATCCTGGTCCTCACCTACAAAGCCCTCCATGGCCTCGCCCCACCCTACCTCCGCGACCTCCTAAACCCCTACCAACCCGCCCGTTCCCTCCGCTCAGCCGGCTCCGGCTGCTCCACATCCCCCGACCCACCCGCCCCACCATTGGTGGGAGAGCCTTCAGCCACACTGCCCCCAACCTCTGGTATTCCATCCCCCAGTCACTCCACCTCGCCCCCTCTTTATCCTTCTTCAAGTCCCGCCTCAAGACCCTCCTCTTCAACTATGCCATCAGCCACCCCCCTTCCCCTCCCCTCGCTTCCCCCCCAACCCCAGCTTGGGTCTGAAATGCTGAACTCTGTCCAGCGCCTTGGGACGTCCTCCCGACGTGAAAGGCGCTATACAAATGTAATCTTGTTGTTTCTGGCTCTTTTTATGTTATTCTCCATGCCAATGTAAGTTGTTTGCTTTTTTTTTTAAACCTTATTTTAAATGATTTTGTGCTCATTAACTTGAACATTCTGGCAAATGGAACGGATTTCCATTTTAGGCACTCATTGTAAGCATTAAACATTCCTAGCGACTCCTTCCATGGTTAATTGCAAGATAATACGTTATTGTGCCCCAACCTCAGAAAACCACTCCCAATTGTAACCAACCATCCAGTTGCATCTCTGAGTGTGATGGACAGTTTTGTGTTGAACGTAACAAAAACAATATATACCGCCTTTCATGTTGGGGAGCATCCCAAGGCGCTGGACAGTTGCAGAGTTCTGAATGGCCTGCAGTTTGTGGAGGATTGGGAAGTCCAGCAAACAGAGTCTAGCCTGGAATTGATAGAAGTGTGGATATAGGCTTTGGCGGCCTGAAGGGAGAGGTGGTGGCGGAGATGTGGAGTGTTGTGGAGGTGGGGGAAAAGCTGAAAGGGTCAAGGACAGATGTGGGATTTAAAGTACAGTTGAGAGTCGAACAAGACACTGAGGTTCAGCACTGGTTCCAGGAGGTGGAGTGTGCATCCATGTAGATTGCTGCAGTCAGTGCCTAGGGTGAGAAGGCAGTGATGGGAACCAAACAAGGGAGCCTCTGTCTTGATGACATTTGACTGGAGAAAGTTAGCTCTCATCCAAAAATACTCATGAGGTAATCGTTTGAAACATTTGAAGGCTGGAATTAAAGATCAGGTTATTTGTCATCTGAAAACAAAAAGTTGTCGGCTATGTGATTTATATTCCTACTAGCTGTACCCATTGCAGCTACACTTACAACCAAAGGATCCAATATGTAATGTAGATTGACACACAGACTGGCATTTTCATAGATTCATAGAATGTTACGGCACAGAAGGAGGCCATTCAGCCCGTCGAGTCTGTGCCGGCTCTTTGACAGAGCAAGTCACTTCCACTAACCCCAATCACCAGCTTTCTCCCCATAACCCTCCAAACCCATCTTCCCCAGTTACCTTTCCAGTTCTCTCTTAAAAGCTGTTATCGAATTGCACTTCACTGCCCTTTCAGGCAGATCATTCCAAATTCAAACAACTCGCTGAGTGAAAAAATTTCTTCTAACCTCCCCTCTGCTTCTTTTGGTAGATATCTTAAGACTGTGACCACGGGTCACAGACACACCTACCAGCGGAAACAGCTTTTCCTTATCTCACCTGTCAAAACCTTTAATTGATCTTGAAGACCTCTATCAGGTCCCCGCGTAACCTTCTCTGCTCTAATGGGAAATGTCATAACTTCTCCAGCCTGTCCTCATAGCTAAGGTTCCCCATTCCTGGTATCATTCTCGTGAATCTCCTCTGCACTCTTTCCAGTGCCTTAATGTCTTTCCTGAAGTAAGGTGCCCAGAACTGGATGCAGTACTCCAGCTGAGGCCTAACCAGTGTTTTGTATAGATTAACCATAACCTCCCTGCTCTTATACTCTATGCCCCTACTAATAAAGCTCAGTACACCAAATGCCTTTTTTACTGCCTTATCTACCTGCCCCGCTACCTTTAATGATTCGCTTACTTGAACACCCAGATCTCTCTGTACGTTCACCCCCCTTAAGATTGAGCTACCAAGTCTTTTTTGCCTCCTATCATTTTTCCTGCCTAAGTGTATCACCTCACACTTACCCCCATTGATATCAGTTTGGTTATTGAGATGCTTTTTGAAGCGCAGATAGACATTGTTGTTTTATTAGTATAATATATATAGAAGATCTATAGATAGAAGATTTCTTCTTCAAGTGCTGACTGACATGCTGTGATTTTCCATCATTTGTTTGTAGTTTAGTAACTAGATCAGGACTGCCCAATTTCAACTGACGTTGGCTTCTCACCGGCTGAGGGAAGAGAAGTCTAATTAGCCTGTGGCTGATATGAACCTCGGTCCCATAAACCTTCACAAAAATTACATGATTTAAAACAGGAGCATAATGAAGCAGAACAAAAGTCTCAACATAAAGTACGTTGCTCATTTGTGACAACGATTTCTCACAGCGAGTTTGTCTGTCTTCCGAACAGCTTCTTGGGGAAACATTGAACAGAGTCTAGTTATTCCAGGAAAGGAGGAAGAGTTAATACCAGGACTTTAGTGACATGTTTAGTAAGATCCTGTTACAGAGAAACACTGGAAAAGGTTTATTAGAAAGATTCTAGGCCTTCATTTTGACTGGAACTACGTATGTTCACGTAAGGAAATATTTAAAACTGTTAATGTTTTAGAATATGAAGTGACTAAAAGCTATTGTATTTTGTGCATAATAAGCATTGCATAATGTTTCAACATGGGTTTACAGTGTAACATTTTCATCATGTTTTATCTCTTATCAATATTGTGTTGTGATTTTCAGGATAAAGGAAAAGACAAGGTTTCAAAATTTGATTCTATTCGACACTCCATAGCTGGAATGATTCGATCACCAAAGAATTACCTGACTTCATCTGTAAGTTCGTAGGGCCCTTTTTTGTCAACTTTATTTTGTAGCATTTTTCCTCCTTTGTAAAAACTTTTTTGAAACATTAACTGAAATTATATGCATAACATAAGAAAATTCAGAATGAGAAAAGGCCATTTAGTCTGTGGAAGCTCGTCCATCCAGACCATTAACTCTTCCATTTTGAAATCTAATTGTACTTTGTCTCTAATTATCTCACTTGTAGATTCTTAGCACATCTACCATTCTGAGTGAAGTCACCTTTCTCTGATGTGTTTTACTATTCACTAATTTCCATTTGCTGCTTACTTTGAAGTAATAGCGTTTACGACATTATCAATACTATTAATTATTTTATGAATTCTTTTGAAATTCTCCTTTTAAACTTTTCAGTCTAGAAAAGAGATTAATTTTCTCTTTTCTTCATAGTGCAATCTGGTGTGATTGTGTTTGTACATATGGATATTGAGCAGTAGAGTTGCACAGATCACAAGATTATCAGTTGAACAACAACAGCGACATTTTACATTTATATGAAGCTTTTAGTGATTGGTATTGTTTGTTGTTTTTAAAATCTGGAGTCTGACAGCTGTGGCTGGGATGGTGGACAATCTGCCTATGTATAAAGGCTTGAGTAGATAATAATAATAATTCTTGCATTTGATATTGTGCCTTATCACGTCTCCGAGACGTCCCAAAACTCTTCATGGAATACGTTTTGAAGTGAATTGACGGAATCTTTGGGGCCGAAACGGGGCAGTCAATTGCACACAGTAGTGTCCCACAAACAGTCATGGATTGAGTGACCAAATTATAATTTTTTCTTAAGTACTTAAGAGTTTTCCGTCGCTGGCAGGACTTCTACAAACCCATTTCTTTGTGGCTTTCAAACCGATTGGGCGGAAACTTTGAGTCTTAAAATAGTCTTATTTTACACTTTGATACACTGGTATTATAGATAGTGCCAGTTATTAAAATATTTATACAAGGTTAGAAATGAGAAATTCATCTGAATTAGATATTTTCAATGATTGAGATATCAGAGTTTATAGGGTGCCTTTCTTTTTCATTCCCTCATCAACACACACTCGTCTTCAGGCATTTTACAAATGTATCAAACGCTGAATTGTTTACCATCATGCATTATCTTCCATTTACCTACATTTGAAATGCATCTGCCACATTAATCCATAAAAATATTCCACCCCATAATAATAATAATTTGTTTTGAACATAATACATTGAATGTTGAATGCATGTTCTTCAGAAATAAAATACCTTTTTTTTTTAGTTCTTTGATGTGATGCCCACCAGTGAGAAACCCTTAGCAGAGCAAGACTGGTATCATGGAGCAATTCCTCGGATAGAAGCACAAGAGCTGTTGAAACAGCAGGGAGATTTCCTCGTCAGAGAGAGCCACGGCAAACCTGGTGAATACGTTCTCTCTGTCTTCTCAGATGGGCAGCGGAGACACTTTATCATCCAGTACGCAGATGTAAGTACAAGTTAATTACAAGAAAAACATTTGAAACGTGAAGATGACATGATTTGTGCACTTATTTCCTTTCATCCTTTGTCATCCTTTGTGCATATTTGAGTTGAATATGATTATCCACCAGTTTAAATCACTGACTAAAGCCACGTTATTTACAAAATAATAAAACTTTACTCAACAGGAATTGACATTTGTGTCATGGGATATTAGTTGATACTTATGTAGCTCTCTAAGTTTACCAGTGCTATATATTCTTATAAATGAAGGCAGCTGCCTCGATAGTTATTTAACATATTCTGCGCAGGATCATTTCCCATGTACTAGCAGTTTAAGGCTGGAGAGCTAAGAATCTACAAAATACAAATATAGTGTCTCTTTTAAGATAATTACATTGGAAAAATTGGCATGTTGGCTTTTGATTTGTCCGTGCCATGCCCCGCAAAGACTTCTCTTCGCATATCCTTATTTTTCCAAAACATCATCTGGTCATCATTATTGGCCTTCATACTGAGCTCAGCCCTCAGTATTCACTGTTCAGTCAATCTTCAAGATGGCAATTGATTTATGTTTCACTGCAAAATGTTTTCTTTGTCTTAATGATCCTGAAGATCGACTTAATTATACACCCTTAAATAGTTCAGGTTTTTGAAAAATCAGAATTTGTTGATGATTGTTAAGACTAGTCACAGTTCTAGAAGACTATCCTTCAGGAGTATTGTCACAAGATTGAGTACAGAAAAGTGGTGTGAGCTCCAAACTCTTTGGGGGGAACAAATTGCCAGGTTTTTATTATATGGTTAAATGACTTTAATGTCCTTTATCTACCCTTCTCAACTAATTCCAGGGACCAACAGTGTCCAGATAGGAATGTTTTCAAAAGTAAACTTAAATGTTTATGAATCTGAATAGTGTTGTAGTAAACATTAGCGAGCTGTGATACACTGGTAATTTACTAGACCGAAAATGTTGACAACACAGAAGCCATACTCATTGGCTCCCGTCAACATTGTCTATCCTGTGGCTCTAACCTCCCTGGCCTATCCCTCAGACTTACCAAAGCAGTACGCAACCGAGATGATAGGTTTGATCCATAGCTGTTCTCCACATTCAGTCCCTGACCAATATCGCCTTCCTCCTCCACATTGCCCACCTCCGACCGTACCTCATCCCCCAATGCAGCTGAAACAGTTATCCATGCGTTCGTTACCTCCCGACTCGACTTCTCAAATGCACTCTTTGCTGGTCTACCCAGTTCCACCATGAACAAGATCCAGCTGATCCAAAACTTCACCCACATACTCACCTGCACTGCCTCTCTGACCTTCTTATCCTTCAGCCCACAACCCGCTGTTTCCGTTTGACTGGCTTCTGTATGTCCCTCGTGCCCTCCGTTCCACCATTGGTGGCTGCGCTTTCAGCCCCGAAACTCTGGAACACTCTTCCTCTATCCCTCCGCCATGTCCCTTTCCCCATCTTCAGGTTGTGACTGAAGACCTTCTTATTCGACTGTGCCTGCAGTCACCTCCACCCACCTCGGCACCATGCTCCACCACTGTCAAGCGCTCTGGGACACTGCCCTGCGTCAGGGGTGCTATATAAATACAAGTTGTTGTAGGGAAATGTTAGTAATATATTAAAGTCTGCATCGCATTAGAATAAGATTTCTTTGAGCCAACGTCCCTCCCATTCTTCACTCACACGTTCCTTATGAGGCTACTCATCAATGTTCCGTTTAACTATCTGGAGGCATGTTTAAACCAACACATCTGGTGATTCCTCCTCCCAAGGAGAGGTGCTTAGCACTCTGCTTGATACTCCCATCTACCATGACTAAGTTCAGGAATTCAGCAGGTGCTAACTCTAAATATACATCCCTTTACATTATGATACTATGTCTTGGAGCACCATGCAAAGCATTGATTTATTGCTGTAAAAGTGTTTTGTTTGAACCATTGTCAATTTTGATAAATAGATTTGTTTTTAAATTGCTTATGGGGGAAGTTGCTCTGATTCTCTTGGGTCCACCCCAAGTACAAAGCCTTGGATGGATTGTTTTAAGGGAGTTGTTGATTGCATGTGGACTACGTTATTTATCCTTTCTCATTATCCACCTCATGAATTGTATTCATTGTCTCTACTTTCCAATTGCCAAGGCAGCAATTTATGCACCTTATTAGCATTTTTATAATCCCGAGCTTGTGTGTGGAAAAGTGTATATTCTGCGTGGAATGGAGAGTGTGCATGTTTTATGTGTCAAACGTTCAATTGCTATTTAATGTCAGATGTTTTTTTGTAGAATCTTCGGTATAGTGCCTCAAACATCTTTTTATTGCAATTATTCCTTTATGGTTATTAGATTCTTTTCTCTCCATTCAGATTATTAGTCAATAGCTCACTTCTGCAATGACAAGAATCTTCCGTACTATACCTAAGAAAATTAATTATATTCATGTTCTCAATATATTATGCAGTTTCTTGTTTAAAGTGTTTGTAGATTGTGATAAGGCTCAAGCATTTTGCCTCAAGAAATTTTATCTATTTCTTGTTCCAATGATTCTGATTAATAACAGGTCGGGTCTAATTGAGAAATATTGTACCAGAAAATCTAATCCGGGTAGATGTTCCTTGGTCCTCTGTGTGTTATGGAGTCTACAAATATCCACAATAACAATTTAATATTTCTAACTGATTTTACAATTGGTTGCAATTTGACCATAGAGGCTAAAATTGACACTCACCGGTCCTTGTAACAGCTGCATCCCTGCACTTCAGCAGACAATTCTTCCGAGATGATGTGGAAATATGGATCACAGATGTTGGGTTATGCACTCGTAACAGTAATATTTACATCTTCCTTCTGTCTCCTTGTTGTACAAAAAGCTAAAATGTAGCTCAGCTGGGAGCTTGTTCTTTGATAAACTGTGATCAGCATGGCAGATGTTGTGGAAATCTTTATTTTTGAAAGGATTAAGGACAGTTTTTTTTTTTTTTAAAAATCCAATTACTGTTAGGTTAACATAGAAACAGGAGTAGGCTATTCTGCCTCACGAGCCTGTTCCGCCATTTTATAAGATCATGGCTGATCTGTACTTCCAAGTCCAGTTACCCGCTCTTGCCCCATATCCCTCAATACTCTGACCTAACAAATATTTATCTATCTCCGTTTTGAACATGTGAATGGATCCAGCATCCACAGCCTTATGCGGGAAAGAGTTCCAGGTTTCCAAGTACTTTTGGGTGAAAACCTGCCTCCTAATTTCACTCCTAAATTACCTAGATCTAAGTTTAAGATTATGCCCCCTTGTTCTGGATTCCACTACCAGAGGAAATAGTTTCTCTGTATCTACCCTATTGAATCTCTTTATTTTTAAAAGGATTCTCAAACTATCGTGCCATCTCCAACCTCCCTTTCCTCTCCAAGGTCCTGGAACGAGTTGTTGCTTCCCAGCTTTGCTCCTTCCTCTCCCGCCACTCCCTTCACGGACCCCTCCAATCGGGTTTCCGTGCCACCCACAGCATAGAAACAGCCCTGGTCAAAGTGACAAATTATATTCTGTTCCTCTGCCTCCTTGACCTTTGTGCTGCCTTCGACACCGATGACCATTCTATCCTCATCCACCACCTCTCCTCAACCTTCACGGCTCTGTCCTTGACTGGTTCAGATCGTACCTCTCACACCGCACCCACTTCATCTCCACAAACGGTTTCTGCTCTAGCCCCCGTACCGTCTTGTGCGGTGTTCCTCAGGGCTCTGTCCGTGGTCCCCTCCTCTTTAATATCTATATGCTCCCTCTTGGTGACATCATCCGCAGACATGGGGTCAACTTCCACACTAATGGGGATGACACCCAACTCTATCTCTCTGCCTCCAACCTTGACTCCAGAACCACTGCTGTCCTGACAGAATATCTGTCAGACATCAAGTCCTGGATGAGAACTAGTTTTCTTCAATTGAATGGCAACAAGACCGAGGCCCTCCTGATTGGCTCCCATCAGCACCTCCACACCTCAGGCGCTGACAGCATCACCATCCATGGATGCACACTCCACCTTACTCAGCCAGTCCAGAACCTTGGCGTCTTGTTTGACTTCCACCATCCTTTCTACCCCACATCCGTGCCATGACCTACTCTGCCTTCCCCCACCTCCGCAACTCCGCAAAATGAGGAGATCAATCAGCCCAGCCCGCCTGTTCCACCAGTTCATTAGATTGTGGCAGATCTTAGAATCTCAATAAATATTGAATTCTGCCAACTTTGGCCCTTTTCCATATCCTTCACCTCTACTATTAGAACCTGAGCTTTCATCCACTATACCCCAACTCTCTGGATCTCCTTCCCAAAATTCCATCTGCGCTTGGTGGTGAGATGTTATATGTGACAAGTGCAATACGAGTCCATGTTGTGCTGCTTGATTTGCTCATTGTTTTCTTTTTCTGGTTAATTCTTTCATGTTTTTGAATGTTTCACACAGAATCAGTATCGATTTGAAGGAACTGGATTTCCCACAATTCCTCAACTTATTGAACATCATTATACAACAAAACAGGTGATCACAAAAAAATCCGGAGTAGTCCTATTGAATCCTGTTGTTAAGGTAAGCTCATTCCAATAAAAAGATTTTATTACCGTGCAGTTGTTGTTATCTGGGTAGCATTAGTGGCTTCACTTTGGGTACTATTCAAAACCTTGCTATGTTTCTTCTCTAAACATTTTAATTCCGATCATGCAGACGTGATGTATTGTTACATTAAGTATCCCTGCATTTGGAGGAACAAAAGATGTCAGATTTCCCTCGAGGAATACTTTGGGTATTCTATCGCAAAAATGTCACTTTGATATCTTATCTGATTAAAACAAGACCACATATTAGCTGGCAATGAGAAGGAGGTTAACTATAGTTGATGGAAACATTACATGGAAGGTGTATAGCTCAATGAATATTTGTAAACAGCATATTATATCATCTGAGTTTTTGCTAATTTGGAAGGAACAATCAGGATTGCTGTTCCAAAATGTACCAGACGATCATTTATATTAATGATACATCCTCCATCCTCAATCTGTAGTCAGCGAGTTTAATATTACTCTGTGCTGGAAGGTGACAACAGTTTCAAGCTAATAGGGATTTGGTTGTGTAAATAAGGATTTGGTATCATTGATCATGCTTTAAAGCTGTTTTGAAAGCACATGGCCATTGTGTCCAAAATGCAAAACTGTAGAAAACCTGAATACCTCTGTTGTGGAATTTAAATCTTTTTGGTCTGCTTTTGAAATGCTTTGGGATGAAGCTCCAGTTTATAGACCTCTCTAAGATATTAACTTATGTGAAGTATGCCACATAAATGCAACTTACTATTGTTTATAATGTGGGGGAAAAGCTTTTTTGAGCCAACTGCATGTTCCACTGGCACACACTCCATACAATTTTACATTCTAAGAGTTTTTAAAAAAAATTTTAAGAATAAACTTTTATGTAAGATCTGTTTTTTTTTAAAATTCACTGATATTTACATTACAAGTGACAATTCTTGATGCAGAGGGATGGCCATAGCCATTAATATATTTTGTTATCTCAAAATTTTGTTTGTGGTTTACAGTGGTGAAAAAGCATGGTTGTCACCACCACTTTGTATTCCACATGGTTAGTGTTGCTTCTCCAAGTCCATTCACAGCAGACTGAAAACCTGAAATCTAATTTTTCAAAGGTATGATTGTTGTAACAACTGGATGCATCTTACAAAACCTGTCAGTATTGCTTCTGAATGCCCAATGTTTTTTGTTCTTTTCAGCTGAATTTTAAAAACAATTATGGGAATACAGTATTCTATAGTTGACAAAAGATGCAGAAATTGAGATCTTTAATTTTATTAATTCATAAAAATTATTGTTTAATCTACAGTTGATTACAGCAAAAAAAACAAGAATTGTTTATCTTTGATTTTTTTTGGATCTTTTGGTTGTTTTTGAGGTAAAAGGTATGCATGTGAGGGTTTATAGCTTATTCCATTTAGGAAGGAACTTAACTCTCAGGTGACATTTTGTGTGAATGGACTATAAAGTGTGTATTCTGCAATTAATTGTACATCTGCTCTGTATATGCATCCAGTGGAGAGAGAATTTTGTTTAAAATGAAATGAAATGCACTTATTTAAATGCCCCCACCACCACAGGTGGGCTCATCAGCAGGATCTGGAAGGGCAAACCAGTGATTGGTGGTAGGGAGGCATCTCACTCAGCTACTATGAACCCTGCAAGCCTAAGCCTTATCGGGTAGGGTGGTCCTGGCTGGACAAACAGCAGGAAAGCTTGCTGGACAGCAATATCAATGGCAAGCTATAGTATTGGCAGTTTACACTCCAGCAGTACCCCAACACACACTCCGAGGTTTCCAAGCCTTGGCTTTTGCCAACGTGCGCCTAATACTTTCCGAAATTAAGTAAGCAAAATACGTCCCTCCGGGGAGAGTGTGTATTCCATTCCAACAATCTATCTCTGGGATTTCCATGTGGAGATGTGGGAGGTATGAAATTCTCAGCTTAGTTTGGATACTCTTAAGCGTGATGATGAGTTTCCTCATGTGTCAGACTCCTGGGTGACCACAAAAAAGTGTAGTTTTAATGTTACAATTAGAGACTTTTATTTAACCATGTATCATAGCTTCCTTTCTACAGAATGAATTGATCGGCTTCTCACTTGCAAGTCTTTGTTTTTTGATCAATTTATACAATTGATGTGTAATTTCAGAAAACAAGTACTATGGGGATGGAAATTATGAATATTTAACTCTTAACTTCAAAAGCACAATATAATAGAATACAAGCAAAATTCAGTCTCTTGCTGTAGCAAATTCAATATAATACACTCCAAGTCCATTAAATTTCACAGTAATGTTAGAAATATAATGCAACCCTGTAAAAAGATGCCTTGAATTATCACAGATCTGCTTCTAACACAGGTTTATTATGGATCCACACAAAACAGAAAGCATTATGTATGTGACCTCTTTGGCTGATAAGCAGGCTCTCAGTAAAAAAAAAACACCTTCTGGTGCATGGGTCATCAGGTTTCATGGTGTGCACAGCAAGCACCACTAATGTCACTTTCTGTGCGTTATACGCACAACTTGAAACAGTGCAATGTTGGCTGTTTAACGTTGCAAGCATTTGATAAGTAATAATTTGTATCTTAGTAGTATATTGTGGACTGTTTTGGAACTCATTCCAGATTCCAAATGAGTAGAAATCTGCCCCTTGAGATGAAGTATAATCAGCTCAGTTTTGAGTTGAGCCACTCCCAAGTATAAAGAAGAATAGCAAAACAATCAATCAAATTTTTCACTTTTTATAATTGTTAAATGCTCAATTTCCACTCAACTCAATCCCTCTGCCATTCCCTCTTTGCCTGTTTTCAGATTGCACCCGAAGACTTTCCTCTTCAACTATACCTAGTGTCGCCTTCCCCTATCTCCTTGATTCAGTTTCAAACTATGCTATTGTTAAGTACTCCAAGCTTCCACCCTGCATGAAGCGCACAATATAAATTCTTGTTGTCTGTTAATTACAATAGCGCTAAAGAATAACTAGCTCTAAAACAGGCTATTGATTGCTTTGCATCAGAGTACAACAACAAAATTACATTTGTATAGCGCCTTTCACTTCGGGATTGGGGAGGGTTGGAGGGTGGAGGGGGGGAAGCAGGGTGATCGAAAGTACGGTTGAAGAGGAGGTTGTTGAGATGGGTCTTCAAGCAGGCAAGGGAGAGGGCGAGGTGGAGGGACTGTGGGATGCAGTTCCAAAGGGTGAGGCAGAGTGGCAGGAGGCCTTCCCGCTGATGGTGGGGTAAGCAAGGGGGGGGGGAAATGAAGCAGACCGGAACCCCCTGAGTGGAGGGAGTGGGTAAGATGGTAGGGGGTTAGGAGGTCGCAGAGGTAGGGGGGAGCAAGACCATGGAGGGCTTTGAAGGTGAGAACCAGGATCTTGAACTTTACCCTCTGTGTGATGGGAAGCCAGTGGAGTCGGGCGATGATGGGGATTATAGGGTCATGGAGCCTGGTGCGGGAGAGGAAACGAGCAGCATAGTTCTAGATGATCGGCAGCCTATAGATGGAGGAGTCGGGGAGGCTGACAAGCAAGGAGTTTGCATAGTCAAGCCTCGATGTAATGAAGGCATGTATGAAGGTTTTGGCGGCCTGCAGTGTGAGACAGTGGCAGAGCCGGTCGATATTACGGATGATGTCTGGATGATGTCACCAAGAGGGAGCATATAGATATTGAAGAGGAGGGGACCAAGGACAGAGCGCTGAGGAACACCGTATGAGACGGTGCGGGGGCTAGAGGAGAAATCGTTTGTGGAGATTAAGTGGAAGCGGTGTGAGAGGTATGATCTGAACCAGTCAAGGACAGCGCCATGGAGGTTGAGGTGAGAGGAGGTGGATGAGGATAGAGTGGTCAACGGTGTCGAAGGCAGCAGAAAGGACGAGGAGGCAGAAGGAGCTCTGGTCGCAGGTGGCCAGAATGTCATTTGTCATTTTGACCAGAACTGTTTCTATGCTGTGGGTGGCACGGAAACCCAATTGGAGGGGTTCGAGAAGGGAGTGGTGGGAGAGGAAGGAGCAAAGCTGGGAAGCAACAACTCATTTCAGGACCTTGGAGAGGAAAGGGAGGTTGGAGATAGGGCGGTAGTTTGGGATTAGAGATGGGTCCAGGGAGGGTTTTTTAAGGATAGGAGTGATGATGACCGTTCTTAATGGGGTGGGAACAGTACCAGTGGACAGGGAGAGGTTTATGATGTCTGTGAGTAGAGGGGCAAAGAGGTGGATATGGGAGGTGAGAGGGGGTAGGGATGGGGTCACGGGAGCAGGTGGTTGGTTTCATGCAGGTTATACTGGTGATGAGAGAGGAGTAGAAGATAAGTTCGAAGGTGTAGAGGAAGGGATGGGTAGGGGCCGGGGTGGGAGGGGGATATGGGGGTGTGGATGTATTAGACAGAAGGGCAGAGGCAGCTGATCGGATCCCCTCAACTTTGGATTTGAAAAGTTCAGCATTGCCTCACAGGCTGGATGGAGGAGCCGGTTGGTGATGGAGAAGAAGAACCTGGGGTGTCCTTGGCCTCCAAGATTGTCTTAGAGTAGAATGAAGATTTAGTGGAGGCGAGGGCAGAGTGGTAAGATTTGATAAGATCCAGCCAGATCTGCCGATGGACCATTAAGTTCGATTTAAGTCGGTTGTGTTCAGTGGCACGCACCTGTGCTTTAAGGGAGCGGAGGTGGCTGGTGTACCATGGTGACTTACCGGGAAGAGATGGGAGCAAGGGAATCGAGAGTGGAGGAGGTAAGGGAGGAGAAGTCAGCAGATTCTTGTATGCTTAGAGTTGAAGAGTTCTTTTTTGTGTCCTTGGAAAGAAATAGTCACATACTGAAGTTGCTAATTTTAGCTTTTTATGTGATAATTTAATTAGAATTTAAATGAATTAGCATCTAATTGTCTATAAATGCCACTCATTAGTTAGATTTTTTTAATGTAGGTGAGCTTTAAATAAAAGCTGTGGTTTCAGTGATGATACAGTGTTGCAATTCCTTTGATTTGGAATTTAAAGTTTCAGTTGATTAAGTTACCATTAATCTTAATTAATTATTACGTGTTCAGTAGCTGGCAGAACATAATGAAGGAGGAATGGCAGCGGGTGTGTTGAAGAATAAATTGCATGGCTGGATTTACTTTGTGCGTAACCTTCACGATTAGAAAATCATTTTCAAATGAGTTAGACTGTTTGTTCTGAAATTTGCTTTGAAACTTGTGGTAAATCATTTCATAGTGCTCCAGTTGTTTACTCGTTTCATATTCATTGTAAATGTGCTTTGCTTCCTTTTTCTCTCTCACATAAAATGGCTAATATGTTTATTTCTGAAACAGGACATTTTGTTTATTTTTGCTAATTGATAAACTGCTCATGTAAAAATCACTTAACGCTCAAGGAAATGTTCATGCCTAGGTGACATGCATATGTGGAATTCTATTCTGGTATGGATACTCACCAAAAAACACTCTCTCTCTGGCGCCAATTGTTATACAATGCAACCCTGTTAGAAATGCGCTTCATCATAGCAATTAGGTTAATACTAGTTAATACATTTAAGTAAGATGTTTAACACAAGCGCAATAATGGTAACACAAAAAGAACAACAGCCTTTGCAATAACCTTAAAAGAGGGTCCAACAAATTAGAGGAAGTTGGTGCCAGATTCCTACAGATGTCACGTCATTGAACAGCAAATCCTAGTTTTACAAAGATCATTTCACACCTTGACAGAACACAGCTTTTTAAAAATTGCCCTCCTCAGACCTTTGTTGCACTTGAGACTGTCAAGTTGAGATAGGATCCCTCACCTTTTAACATTACAGCAGAAATAAAAGAAACTCTATCTGATTTAATTTTCCTGGCAAAGTTTGGGATATTACCTGCAGCTTTAATCATTAATCGTTTTGCCCACAAATAGACTCTGAGCTCAAAATCGCAACGTGGGGCTTGACCCACAACCTTCTAACTCAGAGGTGAGAGTCCTACCGGCTGAGCCAGGTTGGCAATAATAATTGTATAATTTTTTGTGGTGGCCACAAATAGAAATTGATGCTGGAAAAAGACAGTAGATATGCTGTTGTGAATGTCTGATATCACATGAAAGCAGAATTTCTAATCTGTTCTGACAGTGTTGCTGTTTCACTTTGAGGCTTTCAGATGGAATAAACTTCAAATGTTGCAGTTCTGCTGCAAACTCGTAGAACACTGGAAGGTTTGCCATGTGGTGCTTTTTGTCTGCAAAGAAAGCCAACTATAGGCTGTCGTGCCTTCTTTTAAAGAATGACTGTGGGTTATAAAATGTTGGGAGGACTCACCGTGAAAGGTCATTTGTACAGTACAATTGTATTCTCCAATTACACAGACACAGTGTTTTGTGATAGATCTGGTTGTAAATAAAGTGAGTATTTATTTCTGATCTGTATCTTAGTAACTGCCTTTTGAAAAGCTTGGTGGTGTGCGAACAGTACGTGTAGAGCACAGTAAAGCATAGGGTCATTGTCCGTTTCTGAAGTCACATCACAGATGCACAAGAATGGTCGAGATCGTAAAAAACATGAACATCTACTTCCAGCTGCAGTTGATAGACTGCAGAGGAGAAACTACTCACAAAAAGATAATTGTGTCCAAATTCGAGTAAGATTTCAAACTGATTCTACCACATTAGGTGCAAAAGTACTTCCATTTTCCAGTTTAGCAACATGAAGGCAGCCATAGCATGAAATGAAACAATGTACAGAAAATGAAATGCTTAGGTAAGTACAACACCCTCTTAAAGAAGAGCCAAACCACACCAATTTAGGCCTACAATCCATGGTAACTATTTCAAAGGATGACCTTTGACATTTATTTGCTGGATGAACATGGTCAATCAATCCCCATTCTAAAGCAACTTGCAACAGAGAATAGAAATTGTTAGACAAGAACTCCTGCTTCCAGATTGCAAAGGAGAAACTAAACTCAAAAAAGAGAAAAACAAAAATAAAATCCTGAACATAGTGCACCTAATTACTCCAGCCTTTCCTGGGTAAATACCAGACATAAATTTATTTTTCCCCCCACTTTTGTAATCCTGGTCATTTAACTATAAGACCATTAAACATCAAATCTCTTTATACAAGAAGGCCTATCTGCTTTGGGTACTCCAAAGCGTAGCAATGGGTTTGGGCATGTGTCAAGACACAAGCTGATCAAAATAAAAACAAATTTAATTAGACAAACATTTCCATCCAAGGGGTAGCGGACTCTGAAGGGTAGGACTCCGGGATGGAAATCCGGAGAGTGGGGGCAGTTCATGAAACTGACCGATCCTTTTGCTACAACAACATTAATTCTAAGTTGCACTAGAGACACTTTATTCATGTGTCACAGTATTCATATAAGATGCCAACGATAAAACAATTTGACTGATTTAATTAGGTTGCTTGATAAGAAAAACATTTAGCATGAAATGTGTCATTATGACTTCTAAACAATAATCGTGGATCATCTCAGTATAGAAGCAGTGATGTTCAGAGCAACGCAAACCATCCACTGTGATTATCTGGACAAGAGAAAGAGACTATGCTGCTTATTAGACAGTATAGCTCCACTATAATGCAGTGGTTAGGATCCATAAAATCCCAAATAGTGCTACAATGGGGCAGGATGTCAGTTGCGCTCCTGTATCCCCTGGGCAAACTCATAAGTGTGCCAACCTGCTCCCTGCTTCAAAAATAACCAACATCTGGATCGTCAAGTCATAATAATTTTGCCCACAAATATACAGTCAATTCACTTTACAGTCAATTCTGTGAAGTGCTTTGAGACCTGAAAAGTGCTATATCAAATGCAACTATTATTATTAACAGTTACTAAAATTACTATTAATTATGAAAATTATTAATCATGAAATGTTGAAACTTTATTCCAATATGCATGAACACTACAGATTTTCAATTTAATTCATAGCAAAATAGGAACTTCAAAATACAGTATACAAATGATTAATAAGTATATTACCAGTTCAGAATCTATGTAAAAAAAATAAGTAATTATTAAGTTTTATGTCTTCTAAAATATTCTAATAATATAATGTTTCACAGATGGAAAGAATATCATTTGTGACTTTGATCAGGGCAGTCTCTGTACTTTAAGAATAGCGGAATCTAGATTGGAGGGAACAGAGGGAGAGGAAGGAGTGAAGCCAGGAAGGAAGTAACAACTCATTCCAGTACCTTGGAGTGGCAATGAAAGTTGAAACACAAGTGTGATGAGATTTACAAAGTTCACCATTTACTTAAACAGGTGATTTACAATTAGGGACAAAATGTTTTCAGGAACTCATTACGTTGAGCAAAGGTTTTATTTTCTCTGGAATATATGAGCTGTGGAACTGTGGACATTATCTTCTAGGCCCTTTCTGACCCTATCTTCTTCCTTGCCACAAGAAACATGTTGATGCACTGATGCATAATATTTATTCAAGAAAAGAGAACCTCTGAGATTCCTAGACTAACCTTGGAAGAGCACATGCCCAGAGGTGTTTAATAATGAAAGAGTACTTTCAATTGTATTCAATTCATTTTAATGTCTTAACAACACTGACCTTACATTGACAAAGAAGCCAGTTTCAGTGCTATTAAGGTTATTTGTTTTATTATGGGTAAAATAATGTCTTGTCTGAAATACTCTTCTGGGGTTTTGAAGTAATAACTGCCTGTGGCAAAAACAACGTTTGAAGGACACTACTTTGGTTCCTTCTACCAGGAGAATACTGTATATCTTAAATATTTCATTTTAATGCAATCCAGAAAATGTGATACTATGGAATTGGCAATCGAAATGTTCCCATTTACACCATTAAGCTTTTTTTAAGTGAAGTTCATTAATAAAATTGCTGTATGCATTTACAGACCAGTCATTAATGCATATCAATACAAGTTGCATTTATATAGTGCCTTTCCCATCAGGTTATCTTAAAGCACTTGATGATGCTGCCTGGGTATGTGAGCTGGGGGAGCCAAAGGAGGTAGGGGGGGAGAAAGATGACAGAAAAAGTGGTCAAAGATGGAGGCTGGGGGTTAGAGGTACTCTGGGATGGAGGTTCAGTGAATGGGGACATAGTGTCATTGTTGGGGGTTTAAGAGCAGGCCACATGCAGCAGGCCAGTGTTTGCTGAGCGAAGGGAGTATCAGATCGGTGTGATTGAAGAAGGTTGTAGAGATAGGTTGGGACGAGACTGGAGAGATTTGAATGTGAGAATCAGGATCTTGCATTCAATCCATTGGGGAATGGCGAGCCAGTAGTGCTGATCGAGGTTGGGAGATATGGGATGCCTGGTATGGGAGAAGACGTGGGCTGCAGAATTCTGAGTAGTCTGCTGCTTGTACAGGGAAGAGCTGGAGAGTCCTGCAAATAGAACTTTGGTATAGTCAAGCCTGGACGAGATGACCATATGAATTAGGGTCTCAGTTATCCAAGTAGTGGTGAGTAGAGTATTCTCCAGCCTATGTATGCACTCCTCCAGCCCCTGCACCGTCTTGTGTGGTGTTCGTATGGGCTTGGTCCTCTTCAACCTGTACATGCTCCCTCTTGGTATGTAGCTGACACCCAACTCTATCTCTCTGCCTCTCTCTGCTAGGACCACTGATGTCCTGACAGAATGTCTGTCAGACATCAAGTCCTGGATGAGAACTAACTTTCTACAGTTGACCGTCAGCAAGACCGAGGCTCTCCTCGGCTTGCGCCAGTGCCTCAGCACCTCAGGCACTGACAGCATCAGCATCCGCAGATGCACACTCCACCTCACCAAGCCAGTCAGGAACGTAGTCATCCTGTTCGACCCTCAACTGTCCTTTCTCCCCCACATCCGTGCCATGACCCACTCTGCTTTCCCCCACCTCCACAACATTTTCTGACTCCGCCACCGGAACCCTCATACATGCCTTCATTACAGCCAGGCTCGACTATGCCAACGTCCTGCTTTTCGACCTTCCCAATTCCCTTTGCCTTGCTCCCTCTCTTGCCTTCAGGGCACACCCTCCTCTTCGACCGTGCCTTTGGCCCCCCTCCACCCTCCCTGCTCCCACCCATCCCCCCACCTCTGCCCGTGTCCTAATCCCTGACTGTTCAGCACCTTGGGACATATCTTGAGATGAGACTGAAACTGACCTAACATGACAATTAAGGGAAATATTTGTGATATGTAACTGGGAGGAACAATACAATGTTTCATTAAAAATTTCAATTAACTTGGGAGAATTGCTCCAGTTATGTTAGTCCAGTTTTTATTCAAGACTCATTTTGGCTTCATAAGGTCATTATTCTGTACGTTTCACCCACAAAATATACAGTCAATTCACTTTACAGTATATTCAGTGAAGCACTTTGAGACATCTAGAAGATGTGATAAGGTGCTATAATCAAATGCAAGGATTACTATTATTATTTTTAACTGTTGTAGGTTCATCAAGATTATTATTAATAATAATCCTTACATTTGGTATAGTATCTTTCACGTGGAATGACTCCCAAAGCACTTCACAGGATAAGCCATAACGTGCAGTGACAGTGTTCAAGATCCTCATTCTCGCCTACAAGGCCATTCACGGCCTTGCTCCCTCCTACCTCTCTGACCTACTATCCCCTTACTTACCTGCCCGTATCCTCCGTTCCTCTGGCTCCGGTCTGCTCCACATCCCCGCCCCAACCGCCCTACCATCGGTGGTCGGGCCTTCAGCCTCTCAGCCCCGAGTCTCTGGAACTCCATCCCCCAGTGCCTTCGCCGCTTCTTCCCTTTCCTCCTTCAAGGCTGGTCTCAAGTCCTTTCTCTTTGACCGTGCCTTCAGCTCTCCTCTCAACTCTCTACCCCCTCCTCGCCCCTTCCCTCCCCTCACCCTGACCATTTCCCCCATGCTCGGGTCCTGACCCAACAGTACAGCGCCTTGGGACGTCCTCCCGACGTGAAAGGCGCTCGATAAATGCAATCGTGTTGTTGTTTTGTAGTTTTCATCCACTGGAAAAGGCATTCAAAAGCTAAACATATTTGGTCTTGTTTGAAGTCTCACATTTAGCACTGTAAGGTTCAACCAAGAAACCTGACAACTATGCATTGTATGAAGAACAATTGGGTTCAACATTTATTCAATAATTGCCTTCAAATAGCATTAGGTTATACATTTTACTAAAGACCAGTGTTCGATGACACCTAGATTAATGAAAGTAGAAAGATATACTAGATTTGTAATAACAATCCTTTGTAGAAAGTATGATGGATTAATGTACAATAAAACCTGTTTAGAAGCCCACAAGCAGACCAATAGTAATCTGTTGCCTCTGTCAAGCATTGTTTTCTTTCCTATAATTTAATCTGTCAGTTATTTTTGCTATTATTCCAACCAGTCATTGTAAGACTGTAGGAAGCAGGAAAGTTTGTTTGCAGTAGTTTGTACCTGTGGTCTTATAGTAAAAGCTGAAAATGGCTTTATTCAGACTCAGCAGCTATGCTAAAAAGTCACTGTTTGACTCAAATAACATACTGCATAAATATAACCTGACTTCTTGTTAGTACAGATGCTCCTTAATGGAGTTTAAATTCTATCAAAGAGCAGTTTTAGGTATTCTTCTGAAACACAATCTGATCATGAGAGACACTAATTGTAGAGGCAAATAGGGTTTGAAAGACATGGAAAAGGGCTGGACGATGTACCTTTGACACAGAATTCCAACTGGGAAACATAAGCAGCTGCTTTCAAAGTACATGGTTGTAATCCTGTCTACAAGAATCATGAAATCAAACCCAGTATCACTCTAGTTTGAATTGCATGATACAATGACCAATAGCTTGCTTAGATTAATTTAATTCAACAATAATAAATCGGTCATTTTCAATCTACGACTGTTTGTGGGACATTGCTGTGCGCAATTGGCTGCCGCGTTCGCCCACAAATATACAGTCAATTCACTTTACAGTGTGTTCTGTGAAGCGCTTTGGGACGTCCTCCCGACGTGAAAAGCGCTATATCAAATGCAAGGATTATTAATGTTGATTGTAATATTGTTTAGGAATTGGGTAAAAAAAGGAAGTTTTTCAAATATCTCCATGATCCATTAATACACCAAAACGGACTTGACTGCTTGAATGCCTGACTGCTTCTCTGGTGATATTGCCCACGAATAAAGAGAATGAAGCACTCCCATGATCTCCCATTTTTATGTGTTGGATTGAACAAAATCAGGTGAAGAACCAAATTCATTTTAGAGCTTCATGTCTTTAATAAACTCAAGTCAAAGTTTATGATGCTATCATAGCATCTTAACCAGTCCATATATTATCTTATTTATAATTGATGGGACCCTAATTTCCTTATTTCTACTTTCGAGTTTCAAATTATAACCTGCTCTGATATGATTATATTCTACATTTGACAACCTCAAAGTCTTTGAAATTTTACATTCTACCTCTTGGTGAATCTAAATATATTTCTCATTTATTTTCCAACAAACTACTTTTTTTTAATTCACATTTGTTTTTCTCTTGATTTACAGCACGTGTAGTTGTGGTAGATGAACTCATTTGGAAATTGGATTCTTTAAATTTAGTTAAGTTGGATACAAATTCTTCAAGCATATTCCTTGTAACCTGTTGGGAGAAGCTCCTTTCATTTTTTGAATACTACCATGCAGTCTTTAAATCCGACTGCATGATACTGAACAGGCAGACTTGTCCTCGGTTTAACATGTCATCCAAAGGACGTCACCTCCAACAGTGCAGAAGATCCTTAGCACTGATTGGAATGTCAGAATAGACAATGATATGGGCTTGAACTCACAATGTGACTTGGAGAGTGCTACCAACTGAGCAGGCTGACACATCCTGGGCCGAGCTGACATACAGCTGGGTTGTAAAATATTCGGTCATCTTTGCATAATCTAATTCATTACATTTTATATCCTACCTGTACAATTTTATTACTAGTATATTTTGCTTTATTATATTGCTATAGTTTGGATTTTGACTGCAGAACCTATAATAATTCTTGCAATTGATTTAGCGCCTTATCATATCTTCGCGACGTCTCAAAGTGCTTCACAGAATATCCTGTAAAGTGAATTGACTGTATATTTTGTGGGCGAAACGCAGCAGCCAATTGCAATCAGCATTGTCCCCACAAACATTTGTAGATTGAGCGACGAAAATTTTATTTATTTGAAGGGTTTATTACCGTAAACCCCATCCGCCAATCGACTAACGACCGGATTCCTACTTACTGCTATGTAAACAGGGGTGTGGTGTGAGGAAACTTGCGCAACGTTTCGCCCTTCCCGAGAATCGAACCAAGGTCCTCGAGCTTGGGAGGCGAGTGCTCTAACCACTGAGCTACAGGACTCCACTTCTTCTTGCTTCATTTCCCCAAATCAAATTAATCATTGAAAACCATGACTAAAAGAAAATTAGCAATGAATACACAGAAATTGTGGGACAAAAACAACCATATCTTTTTTTTAAAAAATGATGCAAAACCCCAAAAGCTTCTAAACCATCTCTGGTCTACTGAGTTATCTGATTTCAACCAGAGCAGCAGATATAGATGCTACATTTCATCGCAGCATTGAGAGCCATTGGAGAATCAGCCTAGAACGTGAACTCAGTCCAGACGTGGAGCTTGAACTTAACAGCCTTACAAAAGAACAATTTAGAAAAGAAAGGAAATAATTGTTAAAAGGAAGTACAATATATAAACGTTCCATTCCTCATTTCAGGTGTCTGCCACCTACCTTTGGGTTAAAGTATATTCAAGGATCAAAACCTGTGTCAAAAGATTGTGAAGGTATTATAATTTTAAGACTGTGGCATGTTGTATGTTAACTTGCTCTTGTGAAAAAAGCATGCATATTTGTTCTGCCTGTGGGATCTGCAGACCCAAAGCTGATGCTAATGCATGCTAATTCTTGTTTGGGCTATGTGCTGCAGACAACATTTCCCTTGTGTCCTTGACAGGTCTTAGAAGGAACTTTATACCTTGAATTTTTCCCACCATAGCCTGTAATTTTTTAAAAATGTATCAAGGATAAAAAAACTGAATTTGCAGCATGTCAGTCAGTGTCCAAAAGAGGAAGACTGGTTGACATTTTGGCGTTGACCTATTCCATCACAGTTTGACAAGCTATGTTCCCCCTATGGTGCTGATTGATCTACCATGGTTTTCATTTCAGATTTTCAGTCGCTACATTTTTCTTTTCAATTTGTATGAAAGAAAACTGTGGTTCAGTTATTATTCCTTACCAGTAGTTTATACTCCTAGCAGTCTGTGCCAGAATTTCTCATGTTCAATAGCTTTTGCTTTGGCTAGCTGCTGTGTCACCTCAAGTGAGATCTTGCAGTTTAGTTTAACTGCATCAAACATTTTGGCATTTTCTGCAGTTTTGTCTAATTAAGGTCAAGTCAGCCTGCTCATTTCCTACATTAAAGGCTGCTCCAGCTTAGATTTCCACTGTTCAAATTGTCGCAACATCCACTCACCACATTATTCTGCAATCTTGTTTTCTAAATAAGTGTCATCTGAGCTTAGTTGGTAGCTGTCTATGAGTCAGAAGCTGGGTCAATAGAAAAGTGTGGCCGCAATTTTTACACGGAATCCACGACAAGCAACCCCCTTCACTACAAACACTCCTTCCCCCACAAACACCCACCCGCTGCAACGCTCCACACCAAAACGACTCTCCCCCCCCCCCCCCCCACACACACACACACACACACACACACACACACACACACACACACACACACAAACCCCCACTTCCTACAAACGGGTGGCAGGCCTGAGAGGCAGGAGGTTATGACCTGGAGACCTTCAGCCAGGATGAAATCCCCCCCCCCACCACCACCCCAAGTGAAGTGAAAAAATTTCCCTGCAATTTATGGCACATCTTTCATCAATTTGCTATTTGCCCTGGTCATAAGGTTGTGAGTTCAAGCTACATGTCAGGACTTTGAGCTCATTGTCCATGTTGGTACTGGAGTGCACAACTAGAGAAACGCTGTATTGTCAGAGATGCTACTTATTACATAAATAATAAATTATTTGGATGATGTTTGAAGTGAATGCCTGCATTGGCATTAACTGTCAATTTGACATGTGATCAGTGTTCAGTTTTCAAACATATCTTTTTTTTAAAAAAAGAAACTTTTACACTCAGACTTTATGTATTCTACCAATGTTGCAGAGGTGAAGGGAAAGCTGATCAGGTCAAGGGATGAATGTGGTGTTCTACAACAATAACAAAATTACATTTGCATAGCACCTTTCACGTTGGGAGGACGTCCCAAGGCGCTGAACAGACAGTCTTGAGGTGGGTCTTGAGGGTGGGGGTGAGACGGAGGGACTGCGGGTTGGAGTTCCAGCGGGTGGGGACAGAGTGGCGGAAGTCCCACCCGCCAATAGTGGGGCGTGCAAGGTGAGGGACGTGAAGTAGACCAGAGCCAACTGAGTGGAGGGAGCGAACAGGGTGGTGGGGGGTTAGGTAGGGGGGGGTCTACACTGATTCCTGGGGGAGTGTCCCATCATACTTGACCCATAACTTTAGAGAATAAAAATCACTCAACTATTTCGCCACAGACTTTCTGTTCAGATTAACTTTTTCAGTCTGCACCTATTCTACAAAGGCAATTACTGCCAAAAATAAGTAATTTCTTTCATAGTTTTTTCAGTCAGTCAGACTTTTTTAACGACAAGAATCAAATACTGTTTCTTTCTGAAAAAAACATTTTATCTATGGATTGAGTTTTTTCCACCTTCAAATGTCATGCGGCAGGTTTTCATTCATCCTGCAGATGTAATTTGCTAGATGGGAGGAAAAAACAATTAGTTTAATTCCATTGTTCAATGGTATTGCAGTAAAATTTGGCATCTGAGTTCCCAATTGGCTTTGAAAGGTTCTTCGTTTGTGAACTGCACTAGGTTTTCTGAGCAACTGACTTAAGAGAAATGTCTTTTCATGAATTCCAACATGCATATATATTGTAGGATTCGCCATTTAATGATTTCATGTTTTTTTCTCAGAACAAATTTTAAGCCTGCTAAGCTTTCATGCTGCAGCATTAAGCTTATTGCAGTTTCAGTAAATCCTGTGTTACTCAACTACTAAATGCTCGATGCAGAATAAATTCCAGAAAAGAGTTGGTATTAAAATCAGAGGCTTAAATGTAAGCAATTTTTAATTTTTTAGAGATAGCTTTGTGTTTATTATGTATTCCTGTCCAGATCATTTGGTCTGGTACAAAACAGTTTCTGCAATTTTAGATAAATTTTGGTAAGCAGCAGTATATTTTTACTTTCAGGTCATAAGCTATACATTGTTACCTTGTAGTTCATGTTCTATAGTCTTATTGCATAGTAACTCCATCTGACATTTTCTTAGCCTAAGAGTCCACTTGAAATTCATTTGAAGTATTTTTTTATCAAACGCTGTTTCTTGCCACTATACAATCCAAACAAAATGAACATTGTTTTTCTAACTTCAATTTTCATTTTGAGTGAATCTTGTATTACAAATTGCTATATCACGAAGTTTTTATTAGCAAAATAATTTATCTCCCACGACAATCTGCTTGGTCATTTTCCATATATACTGCATGGAAATGTGTTTGCGCATGTATTAAATATCAAAGCTGATGTTTATTCTAACAGAAAAAAGGGAAAAAAAGTTCACATGTATAAATTAGTGATATGGGCTAGCATGTTAAACATGAACATGAAATCGTTACAAGGTGAGTCTTACGATCAGTATGCAAGCTGAAAAGACATTTCTCTCGCAAAATACTACAGATGCTGGAAATCTGAAAACAAAAACAGAAGTCACTGGAACACTCAGCAGATCAGGCAGCATCTGTGGAGAAAGGAAAGTGAGTCAACGTTTTGGGTCCACGACCTTTGTCAGAACTCCTGATGAAGGGTCGTGGATCCGATACGTTGACTCATTTTCCTTTCTCCATAGATGCTGCTTGACCTGCTGAGTGTTCCCAGTGACTTCTGTTTTTGTTTTCAGACATTTCTCTTAAGTCAGTTGCTTGTAACCTAGTTCACAAATGAAGAACCATTGGGAACTCGGGTGCCAGTTGTTTCTGCAGAGGCGTTGAACAATGGACTTAACTCATTGGCGTTTTCATATCTAGCATTCTTCTTCGGCAGGCTGTAAGGTTTATTGTTTATATATAGTATAATAATAATCCTTGCATTTGATATAGCACTTTTCACATCTTCTCGACGTCTCAAAGCGCTTCACAGAATAGACTGTAAAGTGAATTGACCGTATATTTGTGGGATGAGTTTGGAAAACCTCACTCAGCTTCTGGTAGAAATGGATTCACAGCCCAAAACTGGCATACATTTGTACCAACTTATTGAGAGGCCATTGACTGTTGCAAAAAAAGGAATAAATGCAATTATTATTTTTATTATTCAACCTTCTCTAATACAGAAGAGTGCAACTCATGTCATTATAGTACAAATTCAGTGACTTTGGACCCTATTGACTGCATGCGTGCTCCAGCCCACTGGTTTCCTGTGCATTGGTCAACTTTTGCAACTTAAAAGAAAGCGGATTTTTGAGGCATTATGTGGTCAGTTATATCACTTTTCTATGTGTAGCAAACCAGAAGTGACACTGGTGGTGATCCCATGACCACAGAAGTTGGCTGTTTTTTCTTTCTGTGTAGAAACTGATTGGCATATGTTTTATTGATCCAAAACACCATGTTATAATGAGGGCACACCCTACAATAGAACTGTTATAAGGTCATAATTGGGGTCCGTAAGTTTTCTTCCTGTCTTGCAATTGGGTATGAATGATCATCAGTCAATGAATTTTGGAAAGTACTGTAAAAGTCAAGTCAATTAACCCTGTAATTTAACCCACATTATAACAGTACAGGGATGGTACTGCAGATTGCTCAGTTGAGATTGGATTGTATAACTTTCTTTTTAAACAAACTGAAGGGAGCTTCACATCATCATGAGCAAATTTTATTTGATGATGGAAGGCACAGTGAACCTAAAGCAAAAGTGTGTTTAGGCACCTTGCAAAGAATATACCATACTATATTGAGCAAACAGTGTCAACAAAATATATAAATTGTGATGAGACTGCTGATCCAATTAAGAACTATGGTCTGTTGTTTGTCTTAAGCAGTCAGGGCATAGATGATAGAATTCCTTGGCATTACGTTTTTTCAAAACAGCAACAACTTGCTTTTATACAGGGCTCTCCACGCCGGGTGGCATCTCAGAGCGCTTGACAATGGTGGAGCCCGACGCCGAGTCTGGGGGAGGGGGAAGGTGACCGTAGGTGCGGTCAAAAAGGAAGGTCTTCAGGCACAACCTGAAAATGGGGAAGGAGGGGGCGAGGTGAAGGGGTTGAGGGAGGGAGTTCCAAAGTTTTGGGGTGTAGTGGCTGAACGCCCGGCTGCCGAAGCAGAGGATTCGGAGGACGCGGGGGAGGCCGGACCCAGTAGAGCGGAGGCAGCGGGTACTGTTGTGGCGAGAGAGGAGGTTAGAGAGATAGAGGGATGCCAAGGAATGGAGGGATTTAAACACTGGAGTAAGGACCTTGAAGTTGACCTACTCTGACGGAGCCAGTGGAGTTTGGCAAGGACTGGAGTAATCGGGGTATGAAGTTTGGTGCGGGTGAGAATGCAGGCGGCGGAGCTTTGAATGAGCTGGATTTTGTGAATAGTGGAATAGGAGAGACCGGCGAGGAGGACGTGAGAGTAGTCCAGCCGAGAGGTGACAAAGGAATGGACAAGGGGTTCGGCAGCTTTTGGGATGAGGTATGGTCAGAGACGGGAATGTGGCGGAGGTGGAGGAAAGTGGTGCAGGTCAGGGGGAAGGAAGGATAACTGGGATCGAACCTGACGCCAAAGTTGTGCACGAGTTCGGAGAGTTTTAAGGACAGGTCAGGTAGGTTGAGGAGGTCGGAACCATGGGGCAGAAGACATTGCTGGGAGCTAAACAGTATGGAATCTCATCCCGGAGTCCCTGTAACTCAGCTCCTCCCTTGCCCCTTTCAGCGTCAACCTCAAGACCTTCCTCTTTGACTATGTTTCTGAACATTTTTCCCTTTGCTCCTCGCCTCATCACCCACCCGAGCTCAACTGCAAAATAGAATTCCCAGCACCTTGGGATATCCTAATGACCTGACAAGTGCTATATAAATTGTGTTGCAACGTGAATGCAGAGGAAGCCTGATCGGCATTCTCAAAACAGAGTTGTGTGTAGCTTCAAATGCCATAGCAAACCAAACAATATCAAATAACCGCCTGATCTATTTATTGCGAGTTACACATTCTTACCGATATATTAACAATTCCAAATAACATCTTGTGGTTTAATTTTGTCAATTTTTTGTTGCATTGCCATGAAGATTTGATGGACTTACTCTGTTACACCTGCTCAGTTTTGTTTGTCATGTTACATTAACTAGTATTTTGCCCTTGAGATGCAACAACAACAACAAGATTCCATTTATAAAGCGCCTTTCACGTCAGGAGGACGTCCCAAGGCGCTGCACAGTTGGGTCAGGACCCGAGCAGGGGGGAAATGGTCAGGGTGAGGGGAGGGAAGGGAGGGAGCGAGGAGGGGGGAAATGGTCAGGGTGAGGGGAGGGAAGGGAGGGAGCGAGGAGGGGGGAAATGGTCAGGGTGAGGGGAGGGAAGGGAGGGAGCGAGCGAGGAGGGGGAAGAGAGTCGAGAGGGGAGCTGAAGGCTCGGTCAAAGAGAAAGGTTTTGAGACCGGCCTTGAAGGAGGAAAGGGAGGAGGCGGCGAAGGCACTGGGGGATAGAGTTCCAGAGCCTCGGGGCTGAGAGGCTGAAGGCCCGGCCACCGATGGTAGGGCGGTTGGGGCGGGGATGTGGAGCAGACCGGAGCCAGAGGAACGGAGGGTACGGGCAGGAAGGTAGGGGGATAGTAGGTCGGAGAGGTAGGAGGGAGCAAGGCCGTGAATGGCCTTGTAGGTGAGGATGAGGATCTTGAAATCAATCATCTGGGGGATGGGGAGCCAGTGGAGGCGAGCGAGGGTGGGAGTGATGTGGTCCCGAAGCCTGGTGCGGGACAGTACACGAGCTGCAGAGTTCTGGATGCAGTTGTGGAAATTTAAATTAGTTAGGTTACTTTGCTTTGTTGTGAAAATAATCCACAAATCTCTTGTGGACCTTATATTCCCATTGCTGCTGAGAATTGTTTTGATAACCATTGTCCCAGAGAGAGATTAGTTACACGATGAGTTTAAAACATTCACTGGAAGCCTTCTCCCATCAGATGGATGGAGTTTGTGTTTTCCCTTTCCTTAGTACCAACCCATAAAGAAACATTGTCTTGCTTTTCAGAGTTGGGATTTCTACACCACTGGTGCTGAATGAATCTGCAGCTGTCAACAGATGCAGGTCCCATCCAAGCTTTGGTTACCTTCAGGCTCTTTGATGTTTACCCTCTGAACGGCTTCATTGTAGAATAGCATTTTGCTTGGAGAGCACCTGTGAGGTGGCTTTGTTTTGTCCACCGTGGCAGCATTTTTGTTTAAAAATTTGCTGATGAGTTCAGTGGTGTGTGTTGACGGTAAACTGTGATTTATTCAAACAACACAATGGACACCGTGTACTGACTTTTAATTTGAGATTGTAAAATGTGGACATTGTATCTTGAAAAGGAAAAGTTGCATTGAGCAGTTCTTTTTAATCACAGTGAGAATTGGGTACCATAAGAAATTGTTTTCCTTGCAGGAACCTCTTAAAATATATTGATAGTTCTGTACCATTACACTTTTCTGCGGACTGCATATCAATGTGGATAAGTGTGAGCAAGGCAAGTGCTATATTAAGTTAAGGCCAGATCTCTTACTTGTTGGCAAAATTGTTACAGGAGAAGCACAAAATGAAATTGGTACAATGTATTCACACCAAAATACAGTTTTTAGGTTACAGCAATTGCATTTGATATTTTGCTTTTCACATTGGGAAGAAGTTTCAAAGCATCTCACAGAATAGACTGTAAAATGTAATGACTATTTTTGTAGGTAAATGAAGCAGCCAGTTTGTGCACAGTAATCTCCCACAAACAGCCAGGAAGTGAGTGGCCAGTTTCACTTGATAGATTGTTAGCCACAGAGAGTGACTCCCTTCCCTTTTCATATAATGTCATGATATCTTTAATGTCCCCCTGAACAGGCAGGTGAGATCTCGGTTTAACATCTAAACCAAAGGACAGCGCCTCTGACAATGCCACTCACTGAAGAATTTTCACCTAGTGGTTTTTGCGGTGCTCATTGATGTAATGCTAATCAAATAGTGTTTTATATTTGGAATATTTACCATCAAAATATGACACAAATTGGCTGCAGAAATGGATGCTCACAGAAAACTCATCAGAAGAGTAGAGAAGCCCTGAGATAAGGTTCCATTGGGTGTTGAATACCATCTGGGAGCTGATTCTCAGAAGGTGAGTTAAGGGAGCAGGTTATTTGTTTTGAGGCTTGACTTTCTAAACCACGAATGGTAAAAGTATGCATTTGGGATGAAAGTATTAACAAAGGCTGTAGTATCTTTTCACAAAGCTTCACAGGTTTCAGAACCTATGAAAAGGAGGAATATCAGGTGTATTATTAGAAAATAGTTTAAATGTTTTTAAAAATAACTCATTCACTGGAGAGGTTTGAAGACAGACTTTCAGAGAAGTTGAGCAAGGAATTCACTCTGTGTTCTAGCAGCTGACCTTAGGAATCAGAAACTAGGATATTACTAATGGGTGGACAAGAAATTGTGTTGAAAAATGGGATGTGGAAAAGTGGAACACTTGCTGAGAGCATTGGCTCAATGAATATAACAAAGAAAGGTTAAATGAATTGGGCAGATACAGTAGTTCCATCAATTTGGGTTTGGCTATACCAATCTCCTTATTTTATATTTTAATTTATTATATATATATTACACAATTTTGTATTAAGTGAACCAACTGAAATTCTAGCTAGAGTAGAGCCATATTATAACCCAGTATGTGGATTCATTTATAGAGCGATTTGTATTTGTACCTTGACATTTACACTACTTATCAAAAAAGTCTAAAACATGTAATAATAATCCTTGTATTTGATATAGGGCCTTATCACATCTTTGAGATACCACACTGTAGAATATACTGTAAATTGAATTGTCTGCATATTTTATTGATGTATCGCGGCAGCCAATTGCACACAGCATTGTCCCACAAACTGTTGTGGATTGAGTTATTTTATTTTTGTATTGAAGGGATTATTATCCCTGGAAAAGCAATTCACCAATCGACTAATAACTAGATTCCTACTTACTGCTAGGTAAACAGAGGCGTTTGGAGTAAGGAAACTTGCCCAATGTTTCACCCTGCCCGGGAATCAAACCCAGGTCCTCTCGTTTGTGGAACAAGTGTTCAAACCACGAAGCTACAGAACTCCACTAGCCTAGTGTACTAGTGTACATCACACTAGTACATTCACAAATAGCAATGTTTAAAATTGTTATTGTGAAATCACACTTTTTGGAGCATGCTGATGCATTTTGAGGCCCGAGGGACGCACAATGGAGCCCGCTGGGTTTCTACGGTGAAATCACCAGTCATATAATCAATGACGCCATGGTGCAAAAGTGCTGACTGCACCCAACCTCTGTCATATAAAGGGGTTCTGCTGTATTTTTTTAAACCTGCTTCATCTTAATGCTGGTGTTGAGTAATTTAGGAAGATGTGTTTTATAATTTGAGCGAATCAATCTTGAATGAAGATTGGGATATTGCAATTTTTTTCACAACTCGAGTGAAATACGAATGGTAATCATTGAGCATTTGGAGAAGGAAAAGCAGGAGACATGAAGCTTCAAATTAAGGTATGAATGATGCAGTGAGGGTTGTCAAAGAATTGTCAAAAGCGTGATAAATTGGGAAATAAAGTGGGAGGGAAGTTTAGGGGGCAACACTTTTCAAAAGTTGAAGTGCTCTTACAACTACAGAAGAAAAATTATTATAAATTATGTTTAACTGTTCAGAACAACCTGTGCATTGTTTTATAATAATCCCTCCAAAAAACAATAATAAATTGGTCATTTTCAGTCCATGACTGTTTGTGGGACACTGTTGTGCGCAATTGGCTGCTGCGTTTCGACCACAAATATATGGTCAATTCACTTTACAGTCTATTCTGTGAAGCGCTTTGAGACGTCGAGAAGACGTGAAAAGCGCTGTATCAAATGCAAGGATTATCATTATTATTATACTTGCTGGTATGGTGTTTTCTATATCAGCTCCCTAGCCAGTCCAAATTACCCATCTCCTCCCCCTGTCACTGAAATATAGTTAGGAGTAGGAATACTCATGGGAATAGGAATACTTCATTTATCGTATTACAAGAGTGTTTTAGCAATTAAGGAGTGGGGTCCCAGGATTTAGACGAAAACAAGGATTCTTCATGCAGGTAAAATATAATTTTACCTGCATAATTTTCTTCAACAGTTAAGGGGAGAACTATGAACAGAGAGAACAATGAGGATGGTTATGGCTGTCCCAAAGGCATGCCTCCAAACAGAATTGTGAATGTCCCTGGAAAGAATGATAGAATGATAAATTTGTGGCTAAAAATCTTGAACAAAATCAGAAGGTTAAAAAAATACCTTGGAGGTTTATTGTAGGAAAAAAATGGATCACAGGGCAGAGGAAATAAAGTGGTACATATTATAAGAACGTTGCCCTATTCCACATTGCAGTCTCACAAGTGAGATGAAGCTTTAAATGGCATTTGTGTGCTGGTCTGCAAAATTGAGGCAGAAGACATGACGTGCTATTTGATTTGATTTAAGCATGGAGACAGGCCACTCAGCGCAACAAGTACATTCTGGTGTTTATACTCCATACAGGTCTCCACCTATTTCTTATTCCCTCCCATACCCTTCTATTCCACTGGGCGCTATAAGCCACCTTGTCCCAAGAAGCCAGTTGGACCTGATAAGTCACTTCCCCGTAAAATACATTTTTGAAAAGCACATATGTAATAATGACTGAATAGATGAACCACAGAAGACTGCATTTCATGCATTATTTTTATGCCTGTAAAAAAAATATATAAAATGACTTGGAGGTGGATGGGGGAATGTCACGAGAATAATCTATTGCTTTTATTTAGTGTTTTTCTACCAGTAGATGTCAGCCCAGATCATATTTTACTGTGCACTTACATAATAAAATCATGAAAAATAGCCCAAAATTGCAGCTGCAATGTTTTATAGCTTTGTTTTCAACATCCTTTATTTCCCATGGGTGGAGATTGCAATGGAGCATATTCCTGCAACCCAAGAATTTGAGATGACCTGGTTTTATCAAAATTTATCAATTTTGCACATTCAGGTGGAAGGTGTGCTTCTAGTGATGAGAGACCTATTCTTTAAACCATTGCTGTTGACTTGTATGATGATTTGTAAACATTGTTATAAGATGCCCCTGAACTTTGTTCTCTACTTAGTTACAATGCAGTATTTTTTTTCAATGACTGTCCAATTTATTTTTAATATTCTAACTTTGGTATATGCTTTTCTGCTTCTGGTTTGGTCGCCTCATACATGAGTGGGTTTTCCCAGACAATTGTTACTCTCTCTTACCTTAACCAAGCAGTCATTGTTCATGTGTGAATCTTAACAGTGAATGTTGGAAGGCCACTTGACTCTTGAGGACGCTGGTGGAGGGGGGTGAGGGGGAAGAAGAATGACTGAAAGCCTCTTGAAAAAATAGGTCTTGCGATGGGCTTTAAAGTTGGGGTGCGAAGGGGTGAGGTGGAGGGACTTTAGGATGGAGTAGAAAGTGGGGGTAGAAAGCTAAGAGGAGGATCTTAAAATTATTTTTTTAAACCGTTAATTGGATTAAAATATTAATGCACTGTTAATCTTTCTCTCCTGATAATGTGGCTCATCCTTGTTACTTGCATGCCTTTAATATGATTAACATTGTAGTGAAAGCGTTAATTAATTTTGTTTAAATACAATGAGTTCTGTATAAGAGATAAATGCTTCTTTAATAAAATAACACAAGGACACAAGTAATTTCATCTGCTCCATTGGGTAAACAAATGTCAAATGAGAGCCTTATTTAATTTAACCTTTAAGGTGTTGAATAAAATTTCCATCACACATCTCCTGGATTGATGACATTTAAATAAATGTTGGAGTCAATTGGACACGATATATGCGTGACTGCTGCTTATGCATCAACTGACTGACTCCACTCATTGTGCACATTTTTCCATGCAGCGTCCTCTAAGCTACAGTTTGGGGCCTTATAATTTCCCAATAAAACCTGTTGATGGAGAAAATATACTAAATTAAATTAATAATAATCCTTGCATTTGATATAGCGCCTTATTATGTCTTCTAGATGTCTCAAAGCGTTTCACAGAATATACTATAAAGTGAATTGACTGTATATTTGTGGCCGAAATGTGGTAGCCAATCGCGCACAGCAGTGTCCCACAAACAGTCGTGGATGAAGTGACCAAATTATTATTTTTTAGGGATTATTACACCTAGAAAAGCGATCCGCCAATCGAATAACAACGGGGTTCCTATTTATTGCTAGGTAAACAGAGGAGTGGAGTAAGGATACTTGCCAAACATTTTTAAAAACTGAATATAAAAACAGACTTTTAAAATTCTTTCTAACAATTTGGTTTATTCGGTCACCAGGTACTCCACTTCTTCCTTTGTGCATACACAGCAAAGTGAGACGTGACTTAGACAGTGACCCTAATGAACTTGAATTTGGCCATTTTAACGCAAAAAGCTGACCAGAACACAGGAAAGCAGCGGGCTGGCTTCATGCATGCACATTGAAAGGGGTTCACGGTGCAGCCAAGTTACAAACGAATTGGCTGTATCGTGAAACATGCTATAGTATTTACTAGTGAAAGATTTATTTTCACTGGTTGTGAATCGATATAGCGGCACTTGTGTCACTGGAACAGTTCAGGGAGAGATTAGAATTGTCATGGAAAAAGTTACATTAGAAGATGGAATGTTTTGTGCCTATTGAAGTTAAGAGCATAACATTTTAAGGAAAGTTGGATAAATAAATATTTAGTAATAATCCTTGCATTTGATATAGTGCCTTATTACATCTCCAATCTTCTCAGAGCGGTTCACAGAATATACACTGTAAAGTGTAGTGACTGTATATTGTGGACGAAAAGCGGCAGCTAATTAAAGAGAAAATCTTAAAAGTGTTTGAGGTACTCGCAGGGAAATGGTATTAGAATGAATAGCTCGAATGGAAGAGCGAGCACTAGGATTGACCAATGGCCTATCTTCATAACTATAACTCCTTATACCTGCTGACATCCATATGTACTTATACCGTATCTTCTCCTTGACTCTGATCTCCCTTCAATAATGGGACATTCAAAACTGCTGACTGATTCTCTGATTCAGTGCAAGTGAATTAAGTTGGATACATTACAGTGCTTTTTATTTCAGCAAACTGAAAGAAAATAAGAAACCGTGTCAGGGGGAAGAGAGATAAACCAGCATAGAACCCGAATGATAAATTGACAAGAACACTAAAAATGGTGATGAAGGACAAGCATGAAAGTGTAGGCGGTAGAGCTGCTGTTTGTGGATCAGAAGCTCATTTGTCCGTGCTTGAGTTTGTTGGGCTTGTCTGAGGTTGCATTTGGAGACTAAATTGGCTCTGACCTTTCCGGGGTTCAGACACAGAAAGATAGCTGAAGTACGTGCTCCTGGTCTCTCTATCTAGCAGTGCTTGTGTGGCTTCTGGGTTGGGAGAGTCCAGGCTTGTTTGCAACATCCTCAACACGAGTAGCCTGCCAACACTCACTGCCAAGGATCACCCATGAACAATGGCCACTTGGTTAGATACCAGAGGGCAACCAACACCTTTGGATGCAAGTGGTGTAATGTCACTCACTATGTTCACTATGAAATTGATTGAAGAAAACATGACCTTTAATTGTCCGAGAAATTAATTTCATGTGGAACTGACCAATTAAATTGTAATGGATATTTCTGTTCAATCTTGTGTTGAGCTGCTATTTCATTTGGACAAGTTAAGGATTGGAGAATAATAATAATACTTGCATTTGGTATAGCGCCTTATCACGTCTTTGAGACATCTCAAAGTGCTTCACAGAATATACTGTAAAGTGAATTGATCATATATTTTGTGGGTGAAACACTGTAGCCAATTGCACACAGCAGTGTCCCAAAAGCTGACCAATTTTTTTTCTTGAAGGGATTATTACCCCCGGAAAAGTGATCCTCCAATCGACTAACAACCAGTTTTCTTATACGAAAATATTTTCCATACCTTTTGGTTATCTTTGCCATACCATATTCTTTGGCCAAGAGAACAGCCAAACTGTCTTGTCTGCCTCTGTTACTATCTATTGCAACTTACTTGAGATCAATCCAAATTGATTTTTGTGGTTTGATTGTCCCTCCTTCCCTCCCTTGCTCCTTTTCACAAAAAAAGTAGATGTTTTAAAAGAAAATCTATTTCCTAACTGGAAAAATACTCCATATTTTAGACAGAGATTACCTTGCTTGCAAAAAAAAGTTTGAGTTCGGAACCAGCATGAAACCAGTGCCAGCAGATATTGCAGTTTTCAAATCATGATTTTAATTCACAAGCGAAATAGATTTCCACTTTCACAAAAAGATTGGTCTGGTAGAGCTTCCTTCATTTTTCTCCATACATGTAGCATTAAATCAATAAAACAATAGATTTTGGAAGAATGGTCTCCTGCACAAAAATATAGATGAGGTCAGCTACAAAGTTGTTTTAGTATTACTATGATTGCACTATAACATTATCACCAGAATAAATTGATTTTATCTCTTTCTCACAAACTGAACTATTAAAACAAATCTAGCTTTTTGTTTCATTCCAGGTGCTGTCATTTAAAAAGTCGCACTGTCATATCTTTGGTGGGAAATAAATACTGTGACCATATTTCTAATAGTCTTCGGAAATCCAAGGGTATTATGTTATATTAACTCACCTTGTATTTACCCATTGCCTGATTTTATCTTTGCTCTCAGAAGAATTTTCAACAGACTAAATGTTAATACGTCATAACTTGTACCTAACTTATGTCTGCTATAATTTTAAGCTAAGTACTATAGTGAGAGAACTATTTTATCATTCAAAACATCGGAACTGCATAAAAATTATCTTTCAGACATATTTATGTAATGTAAATCATTGGACGTGCTTGTTGAACTCTTTATGGATTTCCTTAGGTTAGCGCTCCAGCATTATGGCTTTTTCTTGATACTTTCTAGGTTGATCCATCCCCCGAGAGGCTGCTGTCTAAGAACGGCAACTCGGTCGGCCTCCTTTTCTGTAATGAAACAAAACTAAGATTTGTTTTAACCTGGCAAAACAACAATGGGCTAAGCCAGCCAAGTTGGCATCTGTATCAAAAATGGCTGCAGTTGACTGTCAGAAGGAGCTTGTCAGATACATTTCTGTGGATTGTTTGGGTTGAAAGTTAATGCAGACTAGGAAGTCATTTATGTTTAAGAGTTTTCCTTGAAAAATAAAGCCTTTTATCAAAGCTTTGTGGGCCTTGGCATTTTGAGATGGCTTGGAATTGATGCTTCAGTTGAGGTTGGTTGGAGTGGGTGGGGGCGGGGCTGCTATATTTGATGGGTTGGGTACTTGCTCTACTTAATCTGGATGTGACAAATGAGTGGTGGTTCTGCAAGCAGAAACCCATTGGATATTTAGGACAAGTACAGCATTTCTTGTATGAATGCCACTCGGACTACTTAGAAATAATAATGCTCACATAATAATAATCCTTGTATTTGGTATTGTGTTGTGTATTATTCTGGCTTATTTGATAGCACTCTTGCCTCTGAGTCAGAAGATTGTGGGTTCAAGCGCCATGTTGGGATTTTGGACTCACAGTCCAGGTTGACATTCCAGTGCAGTCCTAAGGCATGCTGCATTTTTGGAGTTTGAGATATTAAATCAAGGTCCTGATTACCTGTTCAGATGGATGTTAAAGATTCCCGTGGCACTGTTTGAAAAAAGAAGGAAGTTTCTCCTGGTGTCCTGGCCAACAATTCCAAAGATAAATCAATTGTTTCATGGCTGTTTGTGGGCAAATGTGGCAGCCAATTTGAGCACCGCAATAATAATAATAATCCTTGCATTTGACATAGTGCTTTTCAGGGCGTCTAGATGTCTCAAAAGTGCTTCACAGAATATACTGTAAAATAAATTGAATTAAATTAAAATGTGATGTCCCACAAACAGTGCAATGAAGTAAATAGCCATTTTTTATCTGGAGGATTGTTGACCACTGACATTGGAAGAAACTCCCTTCTCTTTTTGAGTTGTCCCCAACCCTAACCCATCAAATATAGCAGCCACGCCCCCACCCACTCCTGAACAGGTCGACGGGACCTCATATTAACATCTCAACTAAATCAATGCAGATGTCTCCTGGATTGGTTTATGAGATCGTATCTGCCCCCAGTTGCATCTGAAACTGGAATCTTAACTGTGATACAATGCAGGTGAAACAGCGTTGAAAATAGATGTATAATGAGTCCGTTCTAATGAGGTTTGGGAACAATTTTGGAAAGAGAATGCAATCAATAAATTTCAACATTACATCATCCTCTTCCTCAAAACAGATGCAGTCCTCTTGATTTCAAAAAGTAACAAAAGTGTTTCGATTTCTGCTTACTGTGGTCTAGGGAATTATACTGACCAGAGAGGGAATAAAAGATTGAAGTGTAAACTGTTTGAATTATATGATTTAAGTTTTTTGAATCAATTTATTTGGTTATAATCAAGTAGATCCCTCCACAGTGGGGGTTATATTTGAAAATTGTAAGATCCAAAGAAAATTGCTCGAAATAAAACACGAGTATTTAAGATTTTACCTGGGTTACCTTGGTCCTTAATTCTATACATTTCTATTCATTCCTTTCCTCCCAAAATTTGTGAAATATTACAGACCACCTACTTTAAACTTACTTTGAACTTGTAAATTAGATGTTTGTTTAATGTATGACTATTTATGTGTCTCAAAGCTAATGTATCCTTGAATTTACAAATGTGTGCAGAGATACTTCAACTAAAGTGGTGGTTTGTATTTCTCTGTAGAGTTGCTCTACTCTCTGTGCACAACACAGATGTTCCAGTACTCAATCAATCAATAAATAAACGGATAGATTTTTTTCCTTAATTCCCACAAACTAAGGGATCTCATTTTAAGTTTGAACAGTATTAGCTTTCTTTAACTCTGAAGAGTTGTTTAGAAAATACCAATTATATTTTGTATTCAAATCTGTCAGTGTTAATGCTGATGTTATTAATCTTGTTCTTTTGAGAAGTTGCTTGTTTCAAAGGAACTTGTGAGCTTCTTTCTCCTCCCACTCCTCACAAAAAAGAGATAGTTTATTCACCTAAGGTGTTGTGCACAACAATTGTAAGAACAAAATAATACTTTCAACATTACAAATCTGAGGAATTCTCTGTCCTGGCAATTTTGGAATTGGAATCAAATACACCTCAATCTGATGAGATGACAATAGTTGTCATAAAAAGAGTTGACAATTCAATGGTTGCTTCCGTTTAGACAACAGCAACTTGCAGGGTAGTGTCTCAGTGCACTTGGGAGACAAACAGTATACTGCCATTTAGAAACTAGGGCAGAATTTTTCAACCTTTGCAATTTGTAAATGACCATGTGAATCCCTCCTACAAAATAGATTTTGTTTGATTTTTTTCATGGATGATCTATAGATTTCACTTCAGCTGTATCCAGAACCATCCTACCTTATCAGGGTGCAGTAATATCAGGTAAAAAGATCTATATGAAATGAGCTTGATAATCTTAACTCAGGTGACATAACACCACAACAGAAAGAGTCTGTAATTTCACTACTATTTTGCCAATTTTCCTCCAGGAAGGCTGAATTTGAAATAAGCTGACACAGTTTTAAAGTTAAAGATTATCTGGTGGTTAAGGTCCTTGTTGGGCATTGCAGAAGAAACTGCTCTTCAGCTAAGTTGTGCTTCAGATGACCTTGGAATGCATCTAGCATGCTTGAGTGAAAAAACTTAACTCACTCAGCATGTAGATCCCTTTCCTCAAGGAGCAGAAACATTATCAGAAATTTAAAACAAAATTTAAAAATACATCAATTACAAAAAAAATCAATGCACATTTGTTTAATTTAAAACAGAGAAAAGGAAGAATATTAATACAATAACTTGCACTTATTGATATAGTACTCTTCACACACAGCCCTTAACAGCATTGTGGCTTGACACCCATTAGGAAAAGGGGAGGTGGGGGTAAGCAAAGGCACAGTCAAAGACAAGACTCTTCATGTGTGTTTTGAAGACAGACAGAGGAAGGGGCAAAACAGAGGGATTGAAGCAAGGAGTTCCAGGGAAAGCACAGACTGTAACTGTGGAGCAGAATGGATAAGGGACCCATGCCAGCTGAGTGAAGGTGGTGGGCAGAGGAATGGGGTGTTAACAGATCAGAGATAGAGAAATGCCAGGATGAGTTTTTAAATTGAGAGTGAAGATCTTGAAATCGATCTATTCTGCAACAAGGAGCTTGTCAATAACTGATTGGATTGGGGAGCCTGGTTCAGCGCAGTAGAGTTTTGAATCATTTGAATCTTCTTAATAGTGCAGCTGGGGAGACTGGCAAGGTGGGAGGTGACGAACGTATGAATGAGAATTTCAGCAATATTTGAAGTAAGATAGAGGCGAAGGCAGGCAATGTGGCAGAGGTTGAGGAATGCAGTCCAGGTCAGTGACCGAATGTGAGGCAGAAGAGATGACTGGGGATCAAACATGATACCAAGGTTGTATACAGGTTTGGTGAGTCTGAGGGACAGGCAGGGAAAGTTGAGGAGTTCAAAATTGCAGGTGAGAAGACATTGATGGGGCAACAAGACTGAGAATGTCCCCTCTCTGATAGGAAATGTTTTTAATTTATAAGTCTTCTTAGAAAGTGTACATTAGATTGAAAGTACTTCTCTCCAGAGTATTGTTCCTCTTTAATTAACTAGCAGGAGTCGATTCCTTACTTACAGTTGTCACGTGGAAACTGTCTTCATCGACCTTTTTAAAGTCTTACTGAGACCTGCATTATTGGAATTTACTGATGGCATAATTGAAAGAGAATTTAAAAATAAATTTATTGACATCAAATTTGTGTGTTTTTAGTGATTCTTCTCTTTGGGATGGGCTGCTCTATTCTGAGATTTAACTATCAGCGTATAGAATTGGAGTGCTGCTCTATTCATTTTATTTGTGCTTTCCACACACTGCAGTGGTTTTCAAAAAAAGTGTCTGAAATCCACTGAAGGTTCTTGTCTGCTTCAAATCTTCAATAAAACCTATTCACTGGCTCACCAAAATTGAAATAATTCAAATCTGAAGGGAGAGGGGGTGGAATCACGGAATTTTGAATATTTTACATTTTAAAATGTGTTCAAGTCTCATAAGTAGATTACAACGTGGAGTATACAGTGCGGTAAACCAAGTTTATTTTTAAAATCATTGATGCACAAAAAGCAAGATGAACAAGTTGTTCGAAACTTTCATGTTATGAATTGATCTCTACAAGAGTGAAATTTCTTGTGCCATTACGTATTGTGACTGACTAATTTTAATGGGATTATTGAGAACTACGTCACTGTTCAGTGCTCAGAGATACTCATTGGGTGAAGGACATTCTATAAATACAAGTTGTATCATAAACCCGCCTTATTGATGTACCTACAGTTAGCTCCAAGAGCGATTTCTCACTTTCAGCGCCAAAAATTCTATTACAGGCATAGCCTGAAAGTGCATTTCGTCTTAAAATTCAAGATCACACCTAACTGAAAAATTCATGAATTCAGACTTAATTTGGAAGTTGGTTTCAAAAAGTGCTCAAGTTAAGGCTAAGGCTACGGTATAGAATTTTCTGCAGTTCTGAGTCATCTTAAATTTTAAGACCAAAGAGTGCACAAAATGTCAGTGGAATTTCTGAACATTCTTGTTAATTGGTTCTTAAAAGGGTCGCAAGAATTGACTGTTGAAATGTGTGATAACTTTATAATAATCCTTGGATTTGATCTAGCACCCTTACCATGTCATCAAAATGTTTCATAGCATTTCACAGGAATTGCTGTAGAGTAATTTGTAGACTCATTTGTAGGCAACAGCCAGCCCATTTTTGGTGGGAAAGGGAAGAGTGGTCAAACAGGAGGGACCTCGTGCTGATCTTACCTTATAGACTATTATGAAGCATTCAATTGGTTTTCAGCCCTCATCCTACCCAATTTGGCACATTTTGCTCATTTTTGATACCACTGGTTTCCAAACTTATTGTTGAAAGCTGTCAAAAAGTGTGAGTTTTCCGCTTATTTCAGGAGACTCAAATTGCAGTTACAAATGCAGCTGGTCTGCAGGAGAGTATGCGAAGACAACTCATGACATTAAAAAAGAATTAGAATAATGCTTCTGTCAGCCACAAGAGGAAGTAACAAACTGCAGCTCAAGTTTATGTTAGATTGGATTTATTGCTCCATTTTACATTTGGTAATTAAGTTTTCTCCCCCCCCCCCACCCCACACACACACAGAGCAATTATATGAAAAATCAATTTGTTGGTCGTGGGGTCCCTACAGTTATGGTAAAGATTTGACAGTGCAAAGATGAGACTTGTCTACCTCCATAGGGATGCAAGAGGTTGAAATTAAGAGCTACAGAATGAGACATGGGCCCTTGAGTGATCAATTAGCTAGTTGATGGAAAATCAGTTTCCTTCACTTTCACTACTAAAATTAGGTCTACTACGCATCTGTAAGAACTGTTCAAATCCGATTATAGAGTAGTTGTTGCAATAAGAACATAAGAATTAGGAGCAGGAGTAGGCCATTTGGCCCCTCGAGCCTGCCCCGCCATTCGATAAGATCATGGCTGATCTTCAGACCTCTCTAATTACCTGCCCTAATCCCCATACCTCCTAATCGCTCTGTTTTTTAAAAATCTATCAGTCTCAGCCTTGAAGATGTTCAAGGACTGAGCATCTACAGCCTTCTGGGGTAGTGAATTCCATAAATTCACTACCCTCTGAGTGAAGAAATGTTTCCTCAACTCTGTTCTAAAAGGCTGACCCTTAATTTTAAGACTGTGACCCCTGGTTATAGATTCTCCTACCAGGGAAAACAGACCCTCAGTGTCTACTTTATCCGGCCCTTTAAGAATCTTATATGTTTCAATAAGATCTCCCCTAATTCTTCTGTACTCTAGAGAATACAGCCCTAGTTTATTCAACCTATCATCATAGGTCAGTCCCCTCATCCCAGGAACTAACCGAGTGAATCTACGCTGCACCCCCTCTAGGGCAAGTATGTCCTTTTTTAAATAAGGAGACCAAAACTGCACACAATACTCTAGGTGAGGTCTCACCAAGGCCCTATACAGTTGCACCAAGACTTCCCTACTCTTGTACTCTAAACCTTTTGCAATGAACGCTAACATGCCGTTCGCCTTCTTAGTTGCTTGCTGCACCTGCGAACTAACTTTTTGAGACTGGTGTACAAGGACACCCAAATCCCTCTGAACACTAACACTATCTAATCTCTCCCCCTCTGGAAAATAATCTGTTTTTCTATTTTTTCTACCAAGGTGAATAACTTCACACTTCCCCACATTAAATTCCATCTGCCACCTACTCACCCACTCCCCGAGCCTATCTATATCCCATAGCAATCTTTTTGCATCATCCTCAGAGCTTACTCTCCCACCTAGTTTAGCAGGTCTTAAAAGATCAGCAGGTCTTAAAATATTAGGACCTAAAAACAATTAAAAGTTTATCCTGACAGAGAGGGATGGGATGAATGTTTGCATTTCATTCTATAATTATTATGTCGGAATATAATTGCTGTATTGCTTATATATTGTTCGTATAATTGCTGTGTTGCTAAAAAAGAACTTTGGAACTCATTGGTCCTTTATATGCCCAATTTACTTTGGAGCCTCAAACCAATAGTTAATTTGATAATCCCTCAATGTTTGAGAAAATAACAGTGGTGACAAGAATGTACTGTATAATTTTTTAAAAACTTGTCATTTTAAAGTGCAAATTCCCATAATCTTGGAAGATCAAGTTTATGGGAATTTGCCATAATCTCATATGGCAAATGGGATTTGCCATATGGGATTATGACAAGCCAGAGTTGTTGTACCATATATTTGATTATTGGAGATCTGTTATGTAATGATACCCAGTACAACTTCTCCCAAGTCTTTCAGCACTCCCAGCACACAGTGTACATTTTGTGAGAGAAATGTTCCTCTTGGCACCTGTTGGCTTTCCATCTTATATACCAAAACAAAATACAAAAAACAAAATACAGACTTTCACCCATCCACCTCTGTCAGGATAAACTTCTATTTATTTTAGGTCCTGATGTTTTAAGATCTGCTGGTCTTATTGCAACAACTACTGTATAATCCATTTGGACTGGCAGAAATTGTATGAGCATAAAAAATCCATAAAACCTGAATGTCAGGTAAAAGTTAAATAATTCACTGTTCTATTGATTATTTTGTTAGTACAGTATGATGTTAATGGAATTCTGAAATACATTATTGCTTAATTGATGGAAGTTCTCAAACCAAATCACAAAAACAGATTATTTGGCATGTTTAGATAGTTGACCATTTGGCTGCCAATCAATGATCTTGTCCTGGGTGATGGTCTTACCCAACAGTTATTGCAGAACACAGAATAAGAATAAACAACAACAAATTACATTTGTATAGCACCTTTTACGTCAGGAGGATGCCCCAAGGCACTGATCCTATCGCACATAAAATGTCATAACTGTTTGTATATAACAGTCAGGGATAAATGAGAATGTGGGACAAGACACAGTCAGTGAGTCAAATTACCACCAATACATTTTTTCTGTTTTCAGTAGATTGTGAAGATTTAATGCCCAACTGACTAGAATAGTTTTGTTGCTTTCCAAATTATATTCAGCTATATATTTAGTTCCAATTGTGCAATCTACAGAGACTGCTGGAGTATAGCTTTTAAATGTAATAATCGCAGATAGACTACAAATCCGGAAAGATTTATTTCTTAAATTCAGTTATTTAAGGCATGAAATGAATATCTTCCACGCTTCTTTATTTTTCATTAATATTTCAGAGAATGGGTCTACTTTACTCCTAGACACATCTTCAATTTCCACAACTTTGGATCATAGCTTTAAAATGATTGTATCTTAATAATTTGCCTCAGAGATTCTTTAACGCCTAGCTCAAAACTCATTCGGGCTGTAATTATTACAAAAAAGTAAAGTAATACTTTGGTTGATGGAAATTGCAATTCTGCTTGATGGGCAAAGTAAACTCTTCAACTGTATACTCATCTCTCAATGTGGTGATGTATAATCAATTTTTACAATCCATTGATCGAGTAAAAAATGTTTAAATACTGAAGAATATTGTATTGAAATACAATTTACATTTACATAGCGCCATTCACTTTGGGAGTACGTCTCAAAGCCCTTAATTAACACCCTGGCTGGGCACCTGAGCTAGAGTGGAAGCCAAAGTGGAGGATCACCTCTATGTCTCTTTCTCAGCCAAGAATCAACCTCGCTCTCAATCACAGTTCCCATCCTGCTCAGATACTCACCCCCAACCCCCCCACCCCCACCCCACCTCTTCCCCCTCCTTTTTGTTCTTTTTGTTTCACTAGATACAGGGCGGACACAAGGAGAGCTGTAGTTAAGTTGCTGCCTGTGGCTGTCTTTCCTAATCGTGTTTTGTAGAAGGACAGAAGATGCATATCATACATAAATTTTCCACGTTTGCAGAGGAAAAAAACGACAAAGTATAATATCTATGGTACTATAAAACAGTATAATGCATTACGTATGCCAAGATGAACCTTGATGCGCATTTCTTTGTCATTGGGATTTACATCCCTAAATTTATGCTAAAATATCCTCAGTATGGTTTAGGCTTTTGTGCTACACTGTTGACCATAAATAAGCTTTTTATGAGCAGCATCACATTTTATGTTTTGGGAAAGGGGGCAATTGCAAACCATTAATGGACAAAGAATTTAGTTACATCATTGTCATCAAAAGTAAAACTGGAGTCCTGTAGGGTATTGGTAAGAGCACTTGCTCGCAAGCAAGAGACCCAGGTTCGATTCCCCAGCAAGGCGAAACCTTGGGCAAGTTTCCTTATTCCACACACCTGTTTACCTAGCATTAAGTAGGAACCCGGTTGTTAGTCAATTGGCAGATAACTTTCAGGGGATAATAATCCCTTCAAAAATAGGTTTTCACATTACAATAATTTGATAACTCAATCCACTATTTGTGGGACATTGTGCAATTGGCTGCCACAGTTCACCCACAAAAGACAGAATATACAGCTAATTCACTGTACACTATATTCTGTGAAGTGCTTTAAATCATTTCAATAACATGATAAGTCACTATATCAAATGCAAGTATTATTATTATAACCAAATAACCAAATGAACACAACCTTCAGTAGATGTATGTCGGGAAACTGTAATGTAGGAGTGCTGCAGGTTCTTTGTAAAACCCTAGTGTTTTTCTGACATGAATATTTTCTGATATGCATTTTTAAAAAATCTTCTGACATGAATACTTCATTATATAAACTATGGATAATGAACTTCTGGTAACATTATTAGGGTGATATATGTGCACACTCTACTTGGAATTTTGTGTGGCTTGAGGGAGTAGTACCATGTAAGTAATGAGGTTGCTGCTCATTTCTCAACAACAAAAGAGCAGGAGAAAGTGCCTGGATTTTACAGCTGTAATTTCTTCATCTAATTTGACGAGCTTATGATTTTTCTCATTTGTATGAATAATATTGTATGGTGATTTTCTGTCATGAGCTGGTATTATTGTAAGCATGCCAGTTAGATTAACGTTCTGTAATTTCATTATACATCCATTTTCATTTTTCTTGTATACTCCCTTGAGGTCCCAAAATTCTGAGCTGAAATTAGACTGTGCCATTTTCTTTGTAGTTAATGATCATTTGTGATGCTTCAGTAAAAATATACTGTCCTTAATACTTCATAATGATAATATAGCAGCACGCATGTAATGCAGAATTTTCTAATTTTTGACTTGTTCAACCAAAAAATGTATTGTTTGCACCACATTAAATATTGATAAACGATAAGTTTTTGATCTTAATCAGCTTCGTCATTTGCTAGGGCACAATTAAATTAGCAGGCACAACAACACACTCTACTCGCGCACTTTGGAGCTGATATAGGAGGCTCATTGGCAGAAATCCAGTAACGTGTCATCTACGAGGATGGTAGTGGTATGAGAGTGTCCAATAGACGAGAAAAATCGCATTAAAATGGATAATAAAAGAATTAAGAAACTTGCTGCTGGTATGGTGGGTAAATGTACTGTGTAGGATATATCTGCATTATGTAAACACTAACTGTATCAGGTTTTCTCTGTAGTATGCATTAAGTGATCGTAACTGGGGCTTAAGTTCCTGATCTCTTGGAAAAGGCATTGTGTCGAAATGAAATAAAATTGATGAGCAACTCAGCTTTTATCATTGTTGCTCACACATAGAATAGTTACAAGGTACAACAATGCTGAGATTTGCCAGTGTGATTGCTCAGTCAAGAAATGGTGCTTGGTGTGGAAGGGGAACAGTGAAATATTACCTTACAGGTAAAGGGCCAGTGGGGATTATGCTACCTGGTCAGTCTGCCAGATTGTGATTGGCATCAATTCCTTGTGATGCTACTGCAAGTAATGTTTACCCAGTGTTGCTGTGAATGGAGCAATCTAGTCAGCATTTCATTAGTCAAAACAGAGGTTCCTGGTCAACACATTAAACTGCAATAAAAGAGTGTTTAACATCTTTGAGATGAAATATTGATTAAAATGTCATGTTTGTTGAACTAAGACATTAGTGCTGTGCTGTTTTGTCAGTGTTAATTTAATTTAGTTTTAGCCACTGAGCTCCTCCTGCTCTGTTGAGGAATGTATTTTATCGTCTCAGAAGTTTAGGGGTTTGGTAGGTGATGGGCTCATTTTAATGCAAAGCAAAATTTTCTGCAGGAAGTTTTTAGTAGGTTGTATCTGCTAACGAAAGTAGGATTGCAAAATTCAATTTAAGTAAGGTGTTGGAAATCCTGCTGCTTTGCCAATTAGAGGTGCATTACCTGACTACATTGAACTCCTTCCAATTCAATACTTGCCCAATTTATCCTGTTGGGAATTGGGTTTCCCAGTTTACAGAAATATTGTGCCATTTCATAATATTGGGCAATGTCCATTTTTGTGCACAGTTGATTATATTGTAGCAAAAGCTAGTGAACAGTGTTTTGGCTGAATGAGACTGATTGAGGGATGGCTTTCAAACAAAGCGATGGATGGGGAAGTGTAGAATACCCAATTCCTAGAACAAAAGAGAATGATATGGACGCAAAAATCAAGGTGAATTTGATTGCTGTGTGAACTTCATTCCAATTAGATATGTGCAATCTGAAAATGAACTCTATTCATACACCCATATCATGTGTAATTTTCCACAAAAGTATTTTAAATTAATAAGCATCATTGTGTGACTTAATATGGTTTGGTATGGTAAATCTACAACATTTTTGTGGAAAGCTTTTGCGGGAGTTGAATATAAAGTTCAAGTCTGATCACAAGCACCTCTGTTTAGACAATAGACACATCCCAAATAACATTGTGCAATGATCTATGTGAAATGTTATTCTATTTTTTTTACAAAATAATGGGTTTAAGAGTGTTTAGATACTATCAGAATCGTGAACAAATGTAAGGTAGAAGAATTCTGCAATATGAATTTTCTCTGGATTCAAACTTAATTAAGAGAAAATTTCCCTAAGATAAGCCTTTTATTATATTTATTATGCAGAACGGCCAGTCGGGTCTTAGTCATGTTGTAATGGTTGTTTCAATTCATGACCCTGCAGTGAAGTATGAACTGACACAAATTTCCTTTTAAGTGGTAAAATTTAATAGAAGGTTAGCAAGGTTACACATAATCCAAATTATACATTTCATCGAATCAAATTAATGCTTACGATGGGTTAGTAATCAAATTAATTATTATGACGGGTAGCTCGTCCATTCTCTCTTCTCCGATATAACCAAAAAATCTATGGTTCTTTATATCTGATTGGCCACATACGCCAGTCTGTTCAATATATTGTTGGTAACACCAACTGCAAACCAAGGACAAACTTTAACAAAATTCCAGCAAGTCTTTGTCTGCCAACGATGATGTTGAAGAAAACTTGTTCGAAAACTTGCTTCCACTGCCCTTGGCCTTCATGCACCTGCAGCTTTCCTGAAGCAAATTAGTCCATGAGTCTCTGCGAGTTTCCTTTGATAANTTTTTGAATGCTTACAATAGTAAGTATCTCTTTGTTAACTTTTGCTGTATTTACATATCACATTACTGCTAACAGCATAGAACTAAATGATAAATTGGTGGCAACAATGCCTGCAAAGGCACTGTCACTACATTGAGGCATGGATTTTCTCCCATCCTTCGGTGATACATTTGGTGGACTTTTTTTCTTCAGCTCACCTATGTAGGCCTCTCCTCTTAGGTGTTTTTCAATCAACTAGTCTGTATGGAGCTTACTTGAGATTACTCAAGGTCCAGCATCAAAAACATAATCACATTTTTCAATTTTGAAAAATTATGGCTGTGCTTTTCGGTGCTGCCATCAAGGCTGTGGATTCTGCATTACAATTCTAATTAGATGAATCAACCGCAGCTTACATTTATATACAGTAACTTACACATGAATAAAACGTCTCAAAACCGAATATTTTATTTGGAGATTCAGAGTGCCAGCAGCTTGCAAGGTGACTGCTCTAACCACTAAGCTACTGGACTAATTTATATTGTGGCAACATATTCACAGGAAGAAGTGGAGTTACGAGGTGTGAATTTATACTTAATTAGGAAACCATAAGGTGAAGGCGGAGAGTAGCTGGATCTTCCAGTGTTTGGTAAAAAGCTTTGCTACCTATTAACTTGCTCTTGCTGTTTCTGCCTTCAAACTAGACTGCATTTTTACAAATGCCATAGCCTGCTGGAAGTCGTGCAGTGAATAAATTGGAGATACCATTGATTCTAGAGAAAAAGGCAATGACCCATACTTTCAAACTTTATTGGGTGGAGAATAGTAAAATATCTCCCGATTCATCAACCACCTTTATAATAGAGCATTTAAAGTAATCAGTACTTACTGTTATTTTCCATATCACTGGCAAAACATTCATTGTGAACTGGCTGTTGTTTTAAACTTACTATTCCTATCTATAGAGATAGAGAAAAACCGAGATGGAGAGAAAAAGAAAGTCAATCAGTGAGAGTGAAGTTGTGAGGCAGAGAGAGAGAAAACAGTGTGGTAATACAGTGGCAACATAACTCCTGATTGAACTGTTGTAGCTAACTTATTTTTTGTGTGATGCTTTTCAAAATTGTAAACTTATTTAAAAAATAAATTGAAGTTTAATATTTTGTTGTATGATGTCTGATTATCCGCACTGTTTGCTGATCAATAATTGGACCGGTCTCAGTTAGTGTAGATAATTGCCATTATATTATACTCTTTTTCTGTCTTAATTACTTAGTTTAATTGTTTAATTGCAATAATGATCGACTCCACTGGCTCCCCATCCCCCAGAGGATCGATCCTCATCCTCACCATTCACGGCCTCGCTCCCTCCTACCTCTCCGACCTACTATTCTCCTACTTACCTGTCCGTACCCTCCGTTCCTCTGGCTCCGGTCTGCTCCACATCCCCCGCCCCAACCGCCCTACCATCGGTGGCCGGGCCTTCAGCCTCTCAGCCCCGAGGCTCTGGAACTCTATCCCCCAGTGCCTTCGCCGCCTCCTCCCTTTCCTCCTTCAAGGCCGGTCTCAAGACCTTTCTCTTTGACCGTGCCTTCAGCTCTCCTCTCGACTCTCTACCCCCTCCTCGCTCCCTCCCTTCCCTCCCCTCACGCTGACCATTTCCCCCCTGCTCGGGTCATGACCCAACTGTCCAGCGCCTTGGGACGTCCTCCTGACGTGAAAGGCGCTCTATAAATGCAATCTTGTTGTTGTTGTTAGGTTCAGTTGAAAGCGTGAATATGCAGCTTTGTTTTGAACGTACCAAGTGTCTTTCAAGCATTCAAAGCAGAATTGTGGTAGTTTATTTTAAATGAAAGAGTGAGTTATATACATACATGCTGTATTGTCAATTTTGAGACCCTTGGAGTGAAGTAATAAACCACAGGTTGGATGAAGAGCCATTATATGTGAGAAAATAGCTTAACTGTTTCCTACTGATTGTCAGCAGCCAGTCATTCTACATTCAGTAGGTGGCAACAGCAGGCAGTGAACCCAAGATTGCCTATTAGCAGCACGAAGGCATGGAAATAGTGTTCAGAAATTGGTTTAAAAGGTTGTTTGCATTTAAAATAAACTTCAGCTTAACACTTGTGAAATACACATAACTGAAACTTTCAAGTTGTTGAATAACCTGCTAAAGCTCTGGAGGTGAAAATATGTTACTAATTTCCGTATTAGTTCTGTAAATCGAATACAATATATCCTTTGACGCGGAGTGATTGGGGGATGGAGTTCCAGAGATTGGGGGCAGAGTGGCTGAAGGCTCTCCCACCAATGGTGGGGAGGGTGGGTCGGGGAACGTGGAGCAGGCCAGAGCCGGCTGAGCGGAGGGTTGGTAGGGGGTTAGGAGGTCGCAGAGGTAGGGTGGGGTGAGGCCATGGAGGGCTTTGTAGGTGAGGACCTTGTGTTTAAACTCGATCCTCTAAAGGATAGGGAGCCAATGGAGTCGGGCGCGAATGGGGGAGATGGGTTCACGGAGTTTGGTGTGGAAGAGGACACGAGCTGCAGAGTTCCTAATGTACTCTTCTTGATGTACTCTTCAGACTATGCATTAGAAATATGTATGAGATAATGTAGGAAAAGGATGGATTTTACACTATTGACTTGAAATTCCAGGAGCTAAACATTGAAAGAATTGATGCCAATTTACTTTTACACCAGTTCAATTGTGCTCAAATATTCCTGGAGAAGCATAGATCTTAACTAGTGCCAGTGAATGGGAAGTGGCACAGCCAGGTGAAGCCTGGAAAGTAAGGGACTTCTGACTGCCTAGTTAGTGAGATAAAGAGCTCCGTCACCTTGCAATAATAATAGTCTTGCATTTGATGTTATGCCTTATCTGATTGTTGAGATATCTCAAAGCGTTGACAGGATTTACTGTAAAATGTAGTAAGTGTGAATTTGTCGATAAATGCAGCAGCCAGTTTGTGCACAGCAATGTTCCACACACTGCCATGAAGTGGATAATCTCATTTTTAGATGGAGGATTGTTGGCCAGTGAACCTGGAGAAACATGCTTCTCTTTAGAGTATAGTTTTAAGTGATTTATAAAATAAAATGTTTCTTGAAGATGATATCACTATATATGGTATTGTATTCCCTGTATGAATCCTCTCCCTAAAATTTTTTGCAATGTTTTAACCTTTTTGAATGACATCCAATATATTTCCTCCACACCAAGGTCATCATTCTATTTGTATTAAAAATGTTGTTGGGTATAGTATATGTTTTATGTTATTAAATGTTTTTCTTTTATCTTTGGCATAGGACAAGAAATGGGTTCTCAATCATGAAGATGTAACCCTTGCAGAATTACTGGGCAAAGTAAGTGACAAAATAATTATCAATTGACCCATAGGTATGAATTAAATGTCAGTTTGTTGCAACCTTAGAATTATTCCAATGTAAAAAAAATTATATGTAATCTTGTTCTTTAACTTTTTTCGGTAACCAGACAACATTCCTCTGACCTCCAGGATAGAGAAGCAGGCAAGCAGTGTGCTCTTACACTGTCACTCTCACCTGGAGCTGCATATGAGCACCACTGGGATGCTTGCAGTGAAATGAGAGGAATGAGCAGAGGGCCCCTCCTGTGCACTTGCATACCAGCTAGTTTGGGAGCAGAACAGACTGAATCCTGAGAAGAATTTCATTATCTACCTTCTCAGTTAGGAAATTGTGCATGACTCATAGACCGAGAAAAATACTGAATGCTGCTGTTTGACTATCCATATAGTAATTGTGTGTTTGTTACGGATGTGCAATTCAATGTTGGCTTACAGTTCCAAATTATCATGGCCTGTTTAATCATAAACCATGCATTTGTTAATTTTTTTTTGCTAGGAATAGTCATACTATTAATCTGCTTTGTACTGTAGACATTCTTTTCTCTGACATAATCCCCAAAGTAGTTGTTAAAGTCAATTCAACATCAGATTAATGTTTTTTTTTCTCTCGTTTTCAACTCTGTGTTTATTGTATGATACTTTCATCCATCTCAGATATCTGTATTTTATGATTAAATGAACGTTTTTTTATAGGGAAATTTTGGGGAAGTTTTCAAAGGAACCTTAAAAGATAAAACTCAGGTTGCTGTAAAAACATGCAAAGAAGATTTGCCACAGGAGCTGAAAATTAAGTTCTTATCGGAAGCGAGGTAGGTTTTATGTTCTGACTATATGCAGTGAGGAAAAACACATTTATATCTATGAAAGCTATTTCCTCCTTTCATTCATGCTGACAGTGAGTGAACTAATTTATCAAAAGTCCTGTGGAGCAAGGTCATTTTAATTTTAAAAATTATTCACCAATGTTTGAATAATAGGAAAAAAACTTTTTGGTAATATTGATCTTTTTAATACGATTCTTCCTTCCCCTCTCCCTTTTTTGTGCGATGTTCACCCTGCACCATAGTTCTGTAGCAGAGAAGGTTGAGTGAATTGGTTTTGACGCAATGTTATTTCATTTCCATTGATCAAAGTAGATTTGGTGTCAGTTTTTGGCTCACTTTCAAAATGAATTGAGCCTATGATGACGTATTAGTAATCATGTTACTGCTCTGTACTGGTAGCATGATAACCTTTAAAAGATTAACCATTTAATGGAATGTTCCCTGAAGGGAACAAGAGAATTTTCACATAAGTAAGTCACAGATGCATTGCTTTTATTTTGATACAATAACTCAGTTGAAAAGGTAGATAAAAGCTTTGTGTGTCACTGCTGCAAGTGAGGAACATCTTCTTTTATGACTCTTCTGCTTGGCAATTTCAGTGTCAATTTGTTCTAAAGTTCATCTTTTGGGCATTATGATGATCAATCTTTCTTGACTCCTACAAAATAATTCTGATCTGCATTTCAGTCAGTTTAAATTGAAGTGCTGTAAAATGTGCAAGTCCTCTTTAACAAGTTGAATAATGTATGTATTTTTTCCACTTTTAATCAGGATACTCAAGCAGTATGATCATCCAAACATTGTCAAGCTGATCGGGGTCTGTACTCAAAGGCAGCCTATTTACATTGTTATGGAGCTTATTCCAGGTAAAACACCTAAATACATCAGTTTAATTGCTGACGCACAACTAGCCCAAAAGCGTTCATGTAGCAGTTTATTTAAAATGCCTCTCAGCAAACAAACAGAAATATGCTGAATTAAGTGTTGAAAATATAACATTTAGAGATTTTGCAGTCATTAATATTAATATCTATGCAGTGTATTATGTTGAGACCGCTACTTCATTTTAGGCGGATAAATCAAATAAATTCCATGAAAATAATGGGGGCATATTTAAAATATAGCTTAATACAGTTGTGTACAACTTTCTGAAGAATTAGGTTTTAAGCATCTGAATGTGGTAAGTTTCTTATACAATCAATTCTGGTGGCATGGAGTGATGTTTGTAAACCATGATGTCAGATAGCAGTGATATGTCATGTCCCAAAGACCCCATTGAATTATTTCACTGTGGTGAAGCAGGACAGAGTGTTTGTCGAGGATTCTGCAACAACAGCAACTTGCATTTATAAAACGCCCCTCACACAGGATAGAGTCCCAGAGCGCTTGGTTCTAAATAGACACAACATGAAGGAAGCAAGGGTTAGTAAGAGGTCAGACCATGGACAACATTCTCCTTGATCAGGGAATGAACTATGATTTTAGGGTATATACCACGGTGAGTAACTCCCAAGCACTTTTAACTTTTCTGAACTCAGCAATCAGCTCACAGCCTGAAAGGACATTTTTGGAGTGATTCAATTTTACATTATTTAGAATTTGCAATTGTTCACTTTTAATTCAAGGATCCACGCCCCAATATATTGTATGGCGGACCCCCTGAGCCAGGCAGATACCAACTGACAGAGCCTCGCATTAGAATTGTAAGGGTATAATCTCTTGGGGGAGGGAGAAACCACAACAGTAACACAATAACTACAGAAGGGTGCAAGCACCTGTGCTCAGTCATAATAATAATAATAATAATAATCCTTGCATTTGATATAGCGCTTTTCACGTCAGGAGGACGTCCCAAAGCGCTTCACAGAACACACTGTAAAGTGAATTGACTGTATATTTGTGGGCGAACGCGGCAGCCAATTGTGCACAGCAATGTCCCACAAACAGTCGTAGATTGAAAATGACCAATTTATTATTGTTTTGGGTTTTGGAGGGATTATTATTAGGCTCTGTGTGGAGTAAGGAAACTTGCCCAAAGGTTTCGCCCTCTGCCTGGAATTGAACTCAGGTCTCTCACTTGCAAAGCGAGTGCTCTAACCACTGAGCTACAGGACTCCATAGACTGTCAGTCCTCTTACAAACCTGTCCACTTGCAATTTGCCCCTCCCATCCACTGCTTCCCTCCCCCCATGACCAGGCCAGGGCCTGCACACTCTAGCCCTGGTACAGTGCACACACGAAAGTGGTGGGGGCATGGTCAGCTACTTAAGAAGGCACAGGCTCGCACTAAATTGTTGACAGTTTTATGCTGTGCCCGTTGGAAATCCTCCTGTTTCTTTGATACCAGAGATTTTCAGCTGTGAAGAGGAGACATTCATTCTGTCAAGACTAGGCAAATGGGTCCCACAGGTGTCAGCACAATGTATTTAATGACTGTGTCACTCACTCTATCCTAAATTTAACCTACAATCATGTCTTGCAAGTAAAATACTATGTTGTTCATGTTTAGTTTGTATCAGCATTTTTCCTCACCATCTCCATTGTTCAGGATTACTGTCAAGTTCCAGTTGTTCAGCAATTCTCAGTTTGTTTGAGGCTTATTACTTACATTGTGCTGTATGTAATACAGCAAAGTAGAAATGCATCATTAAGGATGCTACAATTTTAAATGGTGAAATAGAATCGTGTAAATTGTGTTAACCATTAATCATTCAATGATTTCTGTTGAGTAACATTAAAATCGGTAACTTATTAGCCCTATTAATATTTCATTTACAACTAACACTTGTCTTCTGAATATAAAATCAGCACTTTTAATGAAAGGAAAGAGGAAATCAGGTGCCTTGAGTTAGAGAACTGCCTTCTCAACCCTTGGACCTCGGGTTGAATCCAGCTGAGAGAGAGAACACAAAAGTCTCCTTTTCCTGCTGGCTGTGAGGGTTTTTAGTCAAACAGATTTTCAATAGGTTCAAGTTTACAACACAAACTGCCCTCAGTTCAACACTAATTGACACTAAATTGCCATTCATTCTTCTTCTGAGAGATCCATGGGGATTGGTGTTGTGGAACTACAGATTTCAAGGTTAAAGTAGAGAGAAATGAGCTTTACCCTGGATTTAACCCATTCTAAACCATATCTGAGAGGGCTTGGTGTAGGAAGTAGAAACAAATTTAATTCCATTAACCAGTGCAAACCACCTTCATCTGATGAGCACAAAAATGCACACAGGGGTTTATAGACCTCAAAATTGTCTCTGTACTCAGAAACCTATTGACAAAATTGTAACCTTATGTTGTGATTTTACATTGCCTGTGGCATTTCCTATTGAAAGAGGAATTTTATGTACAAATCTTTGGGAGAAATGGAAGTGATTTTTGAATGTAGCTCTTTTGCATATTTTACTATTTTACAATGGAAGAAGAAAGGGAGGAGGAGATGAAAAGCAAATGTTTGCAAAGGGGAAAACAGGGATAACAGTAACCTCTGATTTTAGCCCATTAATATCAGAAAACGTTGAATGAAATTGAAAGTGATGTCTAGCTAGAAATGTTTTTCTGCTTTCTTTACTATAGTGTAACAGAAATCTCCCTTTCATGCCTAATTTTCTAAAGCGAGTGGAATAGAGGCATGCGAATACTGTTCCCTAATTTCTATGGATTGACAATTCCTTTACTGAGTGCAGCTATTTGCAGTACCATACTCTTGTTTTTCTGAGAACCTGGATGTTGCAATTGAGTTGCCTGATTCCCACAGTTGAAATCATGGAAAAAGTCAGAATAAAGCATTGACCTTAACCTTCAGATCTTGACCTTCATTGCTGTCAGCTACATACTTTATTTAAACACAGAAGGTTGTGGAATGGCCTGCTACAAATGCATTTTGAAGCTCAGTCCGTGGCAACATTTAAAAGAAAACTGGATAAATCCTCGAAGAACAATAATATTGAAGGGAATGCCAAAGAGCTATAGAATGTGATTAGAGTAAATAGCCGCATTAGAATAAAAATACGCCTTCCAGGTTAACAGGTCTCCGCAGAATTGGGGCTGTTATAATAATAATAATCCTTGCATTTGATATAGCGCTTTTCACGTCTTCTCGACGTCTCAAAGCGCTTCACAGAATTGACTATAAAGTGAATTGACTGTATATTTGTGGGCGAAATTATTATGACTTGACGATCCAGATGTTGGTTATTTTTGAAGCAGGGAGCAAGTTAGCACAGGAGAAGATTTATGAATTTGCCCAGGGGATACAGGAGCGCAACTGACATCCTGCCCCATTGTAGCACTATTTGGGATTTTATGGATCCTAACCACTTCATTATAGTGGAGCTATACTGTCTAATAAGCAGCATAGTCTCTTTCTCTTGTCCAGATAATCACAGTGGATGGTTTGCGTTGCTCTGAACATCACTGCTTCTATACTGAGATGATCCACGATTATTGTTTAGAAGTCTTAATGACACATTTCATGCTAAATGTTTTTCTTATCAAGCAACCTAATTAAATCAGTCAAATTGTTTTATCGTTGGCATCTTATATGAATACTGTGACACATGAATAAAGTGTCTCTAGTGCAACTTAGAATTAATGTTGTTGTAGCAAAAGGATCGGTCAGTTTCATGAACTGCCCCCACTCTCCAGATTTCCATCCCGGAGTCCTACCCTTCAGAGTCCGCTACCCCTTGGATGGAAATGTTTGTCTAATTAAATTTGTTTTTATTTTGATCAGCTTGTGTCTTGACACATGCACAAACCCATTGCTACGCTTTGGAGTACCCAAACCAGATAGGCCTTCTTGTATAAAGAGATTTGATGTTTAATGGTCTTATAGTTAAATGATCAGGATTACAAAAGTGGGGGGAAAAAGAAATTTATGTCTGGTATTTACCCAGGAAAGGCTGGAGTAATTAGGTGCACTGACCATTTCCCCCCTGCTCGGGTCATGACCCAACTGTGCAGCGCCTTGGGACGTCCTCCTGACGTGAAAGGCGCTTTATAAATGGAATCTTGTTGTTGTTGTATGTTCAGGATTTTATTTTTGTTTTTCTCTTTTTTGAGTTTAGTTTCTCCTTTGCAATCTGGAAGCAGGAGTTCTTGTCTAACAATTTCTATTCTCTGTTGCAAGTTGCTTTAGAATGGGGATTGATTGACCATGTTCATCCAGCAAATAAATGTCAAAGGTCATCCTTTGAAATAGTTACCATGGATTGTAGGCCTAAATTGGTGTGGTTTGGCTCTTCTTTAAGAGGGTGTTGTACTTACCTAAGCATTTCATTTTCTGTACATTGTTTCATTTCATGCTATGGCTGCCTTCATGTTGCTAAACTGGAAAATGGAAGTACTTTTGCACCTAATGTGATAGAATCAGTTTGAAATCTTACTCGAATTTGGATACAATTATCTTTTTGTGAGTAGTTTCTCCTCTGCAGTCTATCAACTGCAGCTGGAAGTAGATGTTCATGTTTCTTACGATCTCGACCATTCTTGTGCATCTGTGATGTGACTTCAGAAACGGACAATGACCCTATGCTTTACTGTGCTCTACACGTACTGTTCGCACACCACCAAGCTTTTCAAAAGGCAGTTACTAAGATACAGATCAGAAATAAATACTCACTTTTTTTACAACCAGATCTATCACAAAACACTGTCTGTGTAATTGGAGAATACAATTGTACTGTACAAATGACCTTTCACGGTGAGTCCTCCCAACATTTTATAACCCACAGTCATTCTTTAAAAGAAGGCACGACAGCCTATAGTTGGCTTTCTTTGCAGACAAAAAGCACCACATGGCAAACCTTCCAGTGTTCTACGAGTTTGCAGCAGAACTGCAACATTTGAAGTTTATTCCATCTGAAAGCCTCAAAGTGAAACAGCAACACTGTCAGAACAGATTAGAAATTCTGCTTTCATGTGATATCAGACATTCACAACAGCATATCTACTGTCTTTCTCCAGCATCAATTTCTATTTGTGGCCACCACAAAAAATTATACAATTATTATTGCCAACCTGGCTCAGCCGGTAGGACTCTCACCTCTGAGTTAGAAGGTTGTGGGTCAAGCCCCACGTTGCGATTTTGAGCTCAGAGTCTAAACTGACACTTCGGTGAAGTGCTGGGGATGTTGGGAGTTGCAGTCCTTTGAATGAGATGTTAAATTAAGGTCCCGTCTACCGGTTCAGGTTAAAGATCCTATGGTCCTGTCGAAAAGAGAAGGGAGCATCTCCCGGTCGCTGCCGAGCAATCCCCCAAATAAAATTGATCAGTCACTTCATGGCCGTTTATGGGGCATTAATGTGCAGACATTGTTTACTGCGTTTGTCTGCAAATACACAGTCAAGACACTACAGTAAAATCCTCTAAAGCTCTTTGAAACGTCTCAATGATGTGATAAGGCGCAATATCAAATTCAAGGATTAATATTATAATATGTGAAAGACTCAAAACTGAAACAAATGCAGGGAAGGGTGTTCGAGATTAAGGCGAAAGAGCAGGGAATTGGGATGAGAATGGAAGGCTTCTTGGAAGAGAAAACGATGACGAAAGAAAATGGGCTGAATGGCCTCCTTCAGTATTGAATCCAGAATATTTATAATATTGCAGCACGGTTTGTGTAATATTATTGGCTATTTATTTTAAAAACAAATTGTCATGCATTGCCCTATATGCCATTAAAGAAGGAGGACATTATAATTTAAATATTTTGACTTGCATTTGTAACACATAATTATATAATTTTTAACCTTTTTGCAGGTGGTGATTTTCTTTCATTTTTAAGGAAGAAGAAGGACGAATTGAAAATGAAACAACTGGTAAAGATGTCTTTAGATGCTGCTGCCGGTATGGCTTATCTTGAGGGGAAAAACTGTATTCACAGGTAAGGAAAGCATTCTCAGTGCATCTTGCAGGATTTAATATTTATAAATGGTTTTATTTCTGAAACCAACCTTGGAGGCACTGCAGGATGTGTATGTTCCAAGCACAAAGGGTTGAAAATGCCACAATAGTAAAAAAAAATAAAGTTTTGGTCAGCCGACTGTAATACAGAAACTCATCACCATTCTTAGAGTTCCACAGAGGTATGTTACCTACACAGGGAAATGTCTCTGTCTATTCCTAAACTAAAATTGCTGTGATAAAAGGCTGTGGATGCTGAATCCATTCAAATTTTCAAGACTGAGGTGGATAGATTTTTATTAGTTATGGGTATCGGGATCTGGGGCAAAAGCGGGTGATTGGAGTTGAGGTTCAGATCAGCCATGATCTAATGGAATGGCGGAACAGACTCGATGAGCTAAATGGCCTACTCCTGTTCCTATGTTTCTATAATTGTGACTTGTTTGTGACAGAAATTGCAGGATTCAAACTTCATGATTCACTATCAAATTCACTAAAAAATTGTGATTCACAAAGTCTGTTTTATTGTTTCAGACTTTTTGAGCTTTGTCACAGCCGGGGATTGCACAAAATGAATCTAACTTAAATGTAATACATTTGTCAAGTAATCTCACCTACAGAATGCTATTATTTGCTGATTTGTTTCAGTATAATGTCAAGATTAGCCATTAATGCAGATAATTACTTTATAATTTGTTTACTGTCGAAGCTAATTTAAGTAAACAAAAAAGTACCCGTTGCTTTCGTGCCTCTTCCTCGTCCCCCGAGTCAACCGTTCCACCCTCGGCAGCCGTGCCTTCAGCCACTATGCCCCTAGACTGCCTTCCTCACTCCCTTTGTCTCGCTCCCTCCCTTCCCATTTTCAGATCTCTGCTGAAGACCTTTCTTTTCGACCGCGCCTTTGGTCACCTTCTCTTCCCCCCCTTCCCCCGGCTCAGTCCCGGGATCTGTTACTGTAAAGCGCTCTGAGACGCCGTCTGACGTGGAGGGCACTATATAAATCCAAGTTGTTGTTGTTGTAATAAGCAAAGTGCGGGTCATTTTCCTTTGGGACATCAATTACCAGTAAAATCTTAAACAAAAGCTGCATCTTGTCTTAGATGAGGTGAATTAAAAATACATTAAGATAAGCAATGTGGAATAATCCCTTAAATGAACACTTTGCTTTCTTCTCATAACTGGTCAGAGGTCTGTCCTCTTTTTGTATTTCAGCAGAATTGGAATTATGAACACTAATATCATACTCAGTGGTTAGAGCACTCGCTTTGTAAGTGAGAGACCTGAGTTCAATTCCAGACAGGGCGAAACCTTGGGCAAGTTTCCTTACTCCACACAGAGCCTAATAATAATCCCTCCAAAAAAACGAAAACAATAATAAATTGGTCATTTTCAATCTATGACTGTTTGTGGGACACTGCTGTGCGCAATTGGCTCCCGCTTTCGCCCACAAATATACAGTCAATTCACTTTACAGTATATTCTGTGAAGTGCTTTGGGACGTCTGGAAGACGTGAAAAGCGCTATATCAAATGCAAGGATTATTATTATTATGATCTGTGCTCCTCACTTCATCACAGAGACACCTTTTCTCTGCCATTTTTCCATGTCACAGACNAAAAATATTTATTAAACATAATTAAACTTCAAAGGATTGCAATCTTATACGCAATGCTCTCCATTCCAAATCCACAGCTGGATGAATTGATAGAGATTGGCGAGACATGACTGTGACTGGTGTTAAAAGCAATCAGCTATATGGGGCAGCACAGGTATCCTGCATTGCTTTTAATACATACAATTTATTCCAATCAATGTAAGAAGTGTTGATCAAATAAAATTTAATTCTGTAAAAAAAGGAATAGAGGTGACCACATTAGAACGAACCCCAGTTGGTCAGAGCTGTACTCGAAGCATGGTACACCTAGATAAAAATGGCTGATTTAGGCTCATCGGACAGTTGTTTACATCATTTGGACACGTATTTGTGCTGTATACAGGAAGTACTCCTGATGTCACTCCCTGGGACCTGCCTGTGCAAGCGTGTTATGTGCAGGAAGCACTGTTTACATCACTTAGTGAAGGGAGAAATGTCAGCAGCACTTCTTGCACATAGGTGTTGAGCACAGGAAATGAAGGCAACCTGATGACCCAGATGTTGATCTCACAACCCAAATATCTGCTTTTATCTGTGTTTCATTATAACATGACCTCTGAAAAATTTGGTAGATCCAGACAACCTATTTGCAAGAAGGCAGAGGGCAGAATCTTTCCCTGTAAGGAAGAGAAGGAAATTCTGATTTGCCCAGTTTCAGAGGAACATTGGTTAAGGGACCTAGGAGCAGGTCATAGATTTTCAGTTAGAGATTGTACAGGGATAGACAAGTAAGAAGAATGAGAATGTCCCAGCCTTGTCAGAGAAAAGGGGGAAATATACATTGCATAATTTTTTGCAACCTTGTACTTCGAAGTTTAGAGATGATCAAAATAGAATTTGATAAACATTTGTGAAAAAATTGATTATATCTATATTTATATTTAACTTAATCTGCTATTCAAACCAGTCCCAGTACATGTAACTTAAACATAAGCAGATGGTTTAGCATTACTGAGCTATTTCTATTTTTGTGGACCGAATAGGCAAAATTTGAATGCTATTAGAGTGGATTATGTTTTGAATATCAGCCAAGATTTCAGAGAAATTATATCTCAGAATCTTTTCACCTGTTCCACAAAAGGTTGATGCATGGCAGCATATGTCGATGCAGTGGCACATATGTTTACATCTGCATTGGATGTTCTATTCATTTCTAAATATTCGGTTTATTTTAAATTGCCTATTCATTTACGTAGTATTGGAAAGGGCAGTTCTTATTTTTTAAGCGACAAAAACTTACCTGCTTCACGTACACCAACAAAAAACAAGCTTTGTGTTCTTTTGTGAGAGGCAGTCCAATCAATAACAATTAAAGTGAGCTCCAGTCAGATAGTTTATCATACCATCTCACTGTAGAAAGGTTCCACTATGTCTCATCCCCTGTGGATATCGGGGTATTAGGTAGCAGCTTTCAACATAATTTGGGGGTATCTGGGTTACTGAGATTAGTTGTTTTCTGTTACAGAAGGAATCATGAAAGCTTGAGAGGTGACAAGAGAAAGTGAATGCAGTCAGAACTATGCAGATGTAGTTAAAATAGAACAACAAGATAATTTGTTTTGTCAAATAGAGATTTTAAAAAATCCAGCTTATGTCAAAGACTGCTTGTAAACCTCACTGGTGGTATAAGTGAATAAATGCAGATTATTTTTTAGGTGGGATTTAATTTATTTTCTTTTTAAACACTAAAAATAAAAAAAATTGGAATGGCAAGATTGATAACATTATTTTATAAAAGATGGAAAAGTGATGCAGGAGAAACCCATGTTCATGCAGACTGTCTTGTTATTGAGTGGAATGGTGTGGATTTGGAGCTATTTCTCATACAGTGAATTTCTAGCGTTGACCTTGCTGTCAGGAGACAATGCTACACTTCCCTGCAGGGATAGAAGGGCAGCAGGTGGGCGACTGACCTAGACTCATATTCATGCATGTCTTGGGACTTGCTCAACAATGTAATTGACAGGGCGGCCCGGGCTAAAGGTTATCTTTGCTTTATTCCCAGGGCGGGAGAGAACAAAAATGAAAAGAAGAAAAATGAGATTTAAAAGCTTTTTTTAATATATTAATAAAAGCTATAATTTCTTGGGGTTGAAGTGTGGCACAGTTGGGTTACTTTGGCATTTATCTTTTCAAAGAAAGTGAATATCTGTGTGATTCCCTCAGTTAGCCTTACATAACTCTGCAGCTGGTTGCGGGGCTGGATTTGCAGTCGTCCCAGCAAACATTGCTTGCTTGCCCTCACTGACATGTTTTGTAGCAGACAGGATCAAAAGATAGGTTGAAAAATCGTTACCTTTTTTTATAGACAAAAGTGATTTGTTTTTGTTTTTTCTGTGTTAAAATGCTCTACAGAGGTTTTCACCCTGATTATGTCCCTCTGTGAACATAGACTATATTGACAGATTCACCACTTCAATTGCGAATTATAAAATCTGGTTCTATTGTTGAAAGCCCCCCACTGCAACATTCTTTATAGTTCCTGAAACATTGCTTATAAATCTCATGCTGTGTAATTTGTGGTTTAGTTTGTTTAATAATTAAATACACCAGCAGGCAGAGTCTAACTATCTGATATTTTCCAGAATGACAGCAGTGCATATGGTTCACTGCATGCAAGGCAAACCTGGGAGGCTGAATGTCATTATAGCAAATTGCATATGTGGCATTTGTACCATTCAGTACCAGGAAAAGAAACCACAATCATCCTGTTGTCAAATAGCAATCTGAGCTCAAAGATGCATTGTAAATTGTTTGTTTCTAAAAGGCTTCCCAGATGTTTCTCTGATGCATGAAGTAGTAATATGTTTGGAAAGTATCAGATGATACTTTATTTTCTAAGCATGCGGACACTTTGCTTTTTAAGTGTACAGAATACATATCTGCAAAACTGAACAATTTAATTGCATTTAGTTATAACGTGTGTTACAGCCTTACAAATTTATTTACTAAAACCTTTCCTGCTTGAATACTAATTCTTATTATGAATTTATGTATTTCTCATTAAAAAGTTGGATTTGTGAAGATATATTCACTAATACTTTATGCTTTTGAGCTATGCTTAACTATTGCTAAATTCACTGCCTGAAAACAAAAATATTCCAAATCTCTCATGACATTTGTGAAGTTGTCCTTGTGTCACGAATATCTGACAGCCCAACAATAATGAACTATTTCTAGCAGCTCTTGAGAGTGCAACCCAAAAGCATCAAAACAAGAGCCAATTCTAGAATTCAGAAATTTAAACTGAAAATGTTTAAAGTGACAACAGAAAATAGTTTAACTCTTAAATGATAAACCTTTCTGTATGAACCTTGTGTCTTCATGCAGGTTTTTTATGATGATGTTAAAACAATGAATGTTCAAATTTAATGGATTGTATTAATTACCAACCAGAGACAAGGGGAAATGTTGCAATTGCGCATAGCAGTTTCCCACAAACAATCGTGTATTATGTATTTACAGCTTCATTATGTAAACAAAAGTTTCAAAGTGCGAAGCAACAATGGCAAAGTAACAATACTTAGCAAAAAGTAGGAGGATTTTGAGGTGCCTGAAAACAAGGTGAAAGAGATGGGTCCAGTGGAGTTTTAAAAGCAGGAATGGAGATAGCAAGTTGTTTGGAAGAAAGTTCCCATAATGAAAGACGTGGTGGCTCAAGCCATTAATGGAGCAGAGGCAACAAATCAGAATCAGATCAGAGACTACAAAAAATAAATATGGAGAAGATCGCACAAATAGTGCTGTAAGGCCATTCAGGAATTTGAAAAGTAGTAAACTAGTATGAGGATCTTTGTCAAAATCAGCTATGGGACAGAGAGCATGGCAAGGATAGGTGATAAGAGTGTAGGAGAGTACTCAAGCTCTGGAATCGTGAATGAGTTGAATTGTCGAAAGGAGGCTTGTGAGGGGTGAAATGAAGAAATGTATCCTTGAGGTGATCAAGACAAGGATAAAAAGCTTCAGCAATGGTGGTGGTGATAACATAGGGGTGTTAGCAGGTAAGGTGCTGTAGGTAGAAGAAATGGTTGTAGTGATTGACTGAATTTCTGGTTTGAAATTCAGCTCAGCTTTGGGTCAAACTGAACGCTGAAGTTATACACCACCAGGTTCTTCCTGAGGAAGCAACCAGGGATGTTAATGGAATCTGAGCCAGAGGCGTAATAAATTAGTGCGTCAGTTATGGCTCATTACTGAATTTATTTCGCTCATGAGAAAATCTCCTTAATTTATTCCTGACTTCAGTACTTGTGAATTATAGGCTGTTCATCCTGAAGAAGTAAACTCAGTAATACACGATGCCTCTATACAGGATGAGTAGACACACTGTGATTGTAATGCCAGTGCATGTATTGAAATGGCACCGACTCATTAAGCACATCTGTTAGTACATTTCCCCTTTGGCTAATGTCCAGCTTTTACTGCTGGAAGCATTTTGTTATCAAAATGTATTAACGTAATTTGAAGCAAGAAGCATGGTATATATTTCCCACTTTGAAATCAAATGGGCTGAGGACTGAGAAGAGTTCTACCTATGTACAACTAACCCTGCACTTAGTTCTGCTAACCTATGTTTTGTTATAAAAAACAGTTGTCAGACCAGAAATTTAGAAGCATTAAAAATGGTGCTTTAAAAGTTCTTGTATACGGCTGTTCAGGCACTATTAAGGATTGTTTTTGAGTGGAGGTCGAATAGATTTTTTGAGACGTCTTGAAAACGTGATAAAGCGCTATTTCAAATGGAAGGATTATTATATTATTATTTATAAGCTTCACCTGTGCAGCAGTGTAAATTGATTCCATCTAAACCACTTCAGCTGAAGCCCTCCAATGCAAATCACTTTGTGTTCACGGTCCAAAATCTGCTTATACTGTATTTTTTCATATCAGTTCACCTATATATTTGTCGTCCACCAGCATATAGTTAGGTATATATTTAATTTCCTAAGAAATGTCTGAAGATCTTGCTGTGATGTCACCATGGAAGCTGTGCTCTCCAGTCAAAATTGCAACTAATGTTAAAAACCAAATTTATAAAGGATAATCCTGAGGTAACTGTTTTTAATGTCTTGCCTCCATTTTTTCTCTGTAATGTGTTAATGTGTTAGAGTTTTAAGAGAGACCTATTGGTAATCCATGTGCAGAGTTAAACTGTAAAGCTGATCTGTCCTAGTAATCATTATAAACCTTGAATTTGATATAGCCTTATTACATAGTTGAGACATCTTAAAATGTTTCACAGAATATTGTAAAGTGGATTGACTATGTATTTTGTGGGCGAAACGCGGCAACTGATTGTGCCCAACAGTGTCCCACAAACAGACATGGATTGAGTGACCACAATTTTTTTTGAGGCATTATTACCCCTGCCAATTGACTAATAACCGGTTCATACTTATAGGTGTGTGGAATAAAGCTTGCAGAGCGATGGGGTAAAAGCAGTGGACTGGGACTAGTTGGTGGCTCTTTCAAAGAGCAGGCACAGGCACGATGGGCCAAATGGCTTCCTTCTGTGCTGCATCGATAGCAACCTGGGACCTTGACAGTTGCCTCTGTCTGTGTCCTTGGTTAAGGAACCAGGGGGAGAAAAAGCAATCAGGCTTTTCTCTGACAACCACTATTCAGCGAAGCTGTGATGTGTGTGGGTGTCTGGTGCAGACAGAATTGGATTTTTTTTGTGATGCTCTGTCTGCTTTATGTTCTAATAATCTGCTGTCAAAGAATGGTAAAATGGATACTTGAGCAAAGCAACAGAAGGCTGCCAAGCCCTGTACATGTAAAATGCTCCCTGGCATGAATCACTGCTTTCAAGAGTGAAAATTGGGAAGAACAGCAGGAGAGAGAAAGATGCTTAAATCACTGGCCAGAAAGCATCTTATGTGATGATAGTGTGAAATTCTTGTTTGTCATATAAATGTGAATTTTAATTTCACTGTCATGTGATACAGGAATTACATTTGTAGAGTTTTGAATGAGCTGGATTTTATGGATGATAGTGGAGGGGAGGCCGGCGAGGAGGGCGTTGGAGGTAGTCCAGCCGAGAGGTGACAAAGGCATGGACCAGGGTTTCAGTGGCTTTTGGGGAGAGGTATTGGCGGAGACGGGCGATGCGTCGGAGGTGGAAGAAAGCGGTGCTGGTGAGGGACCGGATGTGGAGGAGGAAGGATAATTGGGGGTTGAACCTGATGCCGAGGTTGCGTACGGGTTCGGAGAGTTTTAGGGGGAGGTCGTATAGGTGGAGGAGGTGAGAGCCATGAGATTTTAGACGTTGACGAGAGCCAAAGAGTATGGCTTCCGTCTTGTCAACATTCAGCTGAAGGAAGTTTGCGCTCATCCAGCCCCTGAGGTCTGACAGGCAGGCTGACAGAACATCAGGGGACTGGGGGTCGCAAAGCGAGGTGGAAAAATAGAGTTGGGTGTCGTCTGCATACATGTGGAAATGTACCCCATGTCTGCAGATGACATCCCCAAAAAGGAGCATGTAGATCAGAAAGAGGAGGGGGCCAAGGATGGATCCTTCCGGTACCCCGCAGGTGACCGGGTGAGAGCGGGAGGAGAAGACACTTGTGCAGATGTACTGCTGGCGGTTTGTGAGATAGGACTCGAACCAGGCGAGTGCGGTCCCACTGAGGTGGATGATGGAGGAAAAGCGGTGGAGGAGGATGGCGTGATCGACTGTGTCGAACGTGGCGGAGAGGTCCAGGAGGACAAGGAAGCAGAGGGAGCCCTGGTCACAGATAGAGAGGATGTTGTTTGTGACTTTCAGAAGCGCAGTCTCTGTACTGTGGGCAGTGCAGAAACCAGACTGGAGGGGTTCAAAGAGGGAGTGGGAGGAGAGGTATGTGCGAAGTTGATTGGCACTAAACACTAAAAGAATAAATTGCTGCTGTTGGCACCTCAATTAATGGAACTATCACCCAATCAACAAATCATCAGCTCATTTTTTTCAGCTTTACCATAGTAAAATTCAGGTCACCATAGTAAAGATGGAGTTTGCTGAAGTACTGTACAATTTCTGTGCATCATAATAACTACTATCACGGTCTATAAAAATGGACTTAAACTACTTGTACACACTTCAGCAGGACAACAACAACAAGATTACGTTTGTATAGCGCCTTTCACGTCGGGAGGACATCCCATTGTAGCAGACATTTTTTTAGGAATCCCGTTCAACTTTAAGTGAGATATTTTCAGTTTCTATAAAGTATAGCCTACAGCATTATTGGGTTGCTTCTAGTTCAGTTGGCATGCTGTGTAACTACAATAAACTTCACTGAGTGTATAAATTCTGCTTTTACGTACGCTTTGCCTCAAAATATTCCTTGAGCAATCTGCACAGAAACAAAGATACAACCACAAGTAAAACTGCAAGTGGAGGCCAAATAAAAGAAATGGACTAAGTGAAAGAGAATGGGGCAATAAACAACTAAGAAAAAAAAATCCAAATTAATTAAGGCTATAATTTCTTCCTCCAACTCGCTCCACTCAGTACAGTATAGAAATATAAAAATAATAATGCAACTGTTTGTAAGGGTTTGCTGGTAATTTGGCATTAGTCATGAAAATTATGCAACTAATAAAGCTGGAATTTAATTCCAGGACTTGGATTGCATCGTTTCAGTTTACCATCTATAATTGTATTTACCCACATTGGCCCACACACAGGACTTGCTTACTCAGAAATCTTCCTGCTAGGCAGAACGCTTTAATGTGATTGTACTTTGAGTGAGTGCTGATTTTAAAGCTTTAAAATATTCTGATTGATATCCATTTGTTCAAATTGAAGAACTGTTATTTTTTGGTAATATGTATCCAGTATTTAATAAGAAATTGGTAGGGCGGTATGTATTTTGGGAGTTTGCAATGGATTTCTTTTCTTTTGGATGGGATGTGTTGGAAAAGACGAGCAAACAGGTTTGGAAAAAAAGCTGCCCAAAGGCAGGCCTATTTTTCATTCCACTGAACCCTCACTTCTAATTCAGATTATATTAATCACGTGAAACAATAGTGAAAGTGGTTTCATGCTATACAGTTGCATATGAACCTAAGTATAATTATTACTGTTGCATATTGATTCCCTGGTTGGACCTATTCTTTGGGAAGTATTGTTGGCCAAAATTTGGAGAAGGCAGGTTGTTCTCTAAATCGATAGTGTAATACCATTGGCACTGATCATCTGATATAATGGAAGCTCTGAAATTCAGGTAAATGACTGAAGGATACAGCACAATTTATTCTCTGCAAACAAAAATTGCTCTAGCATTATAGAATTGACCTTTGGGGGGAATTAGAAATATGTCCAGCCACACCTCTGATCAGTGTGGCAATATCCAGCCCTTCAGTGCTCAAAATTCTTTTGGAATACACAGGTATCTATTTCATTTCAAGGATACCGATGTATTGAACTGTGTGGTAAGGTGTTGCAGCCTCATAAATCATTCAGCTGCCATTATTGGTTCGGTATTAACATTTTGTAGAAGTAAGAAATTGGTTAAGATAAACTGGTTACTATATTGTTCACATTTTACGTTAAGCTTCGCTGAGAAATTGAATGCTGAAGACTTTCGAGAAGATGAAATCCAGCAGGTAACAGCTGTTGTTTCCTCTGCTTTCGTGTAAAAATTGGAATATAACAGTTCATCTGTTGTCCTTATACGTATGGGCAAGTCTCAAAATTGGATTGGGGTAAAAATGTATTTAAAAGTAATATTTATTGTCATGAAAAGAATATCCCAAATCCATCACTTTTTGAATTGACAGAAGCAGTGGGGAAAGAGATATCATGACTGAAGATCTTCCTCTTAGACTGTAGGTAACGATTACCTCCTCTCCCCCCAGCTTTTGCATCAGGCTCCGACTTTTAAGAGCTTCAAGACGCTGCCCTGAGTGAAGGACGCTATATAAATGCAAATTGTTGTTGTTGCCGGGGTAATAAATCTTTCCAAAAAAAATTATAATGTGGTCACTCATGACTGTTTGTGGGACATTGCTCTGCGCAATTGGCTGCAGTGTTTCACCCACAAAATATTCAGTCCATTCACTTTACAGCATATTCTATGAAGCACTTTAAGACGTCTCAAACATATAAGATGCAATATCAAATGCAAAAATTATTATTGTTTGTGGTAGTGAGCTAGGAATATCTTATTTTCATTCCCAGCCAGTCTATGTGCTAATATTTGTCATTTTAGGTTCTTAATGTAACTTATAGGGAAAAAAAATCTTTTTTAGATGTTCCATCCGATCAGAACATTTCAACATAATGTATATAAAAAAATTCTTCTAACAAAAATGATAGGTGAAATTGAAGTTACTTAGTAAAATTTAAAAATTGAAGGGATAAATCATGTCATTAATCCTTGATTATTTGTGGAAATCTACCCCATTAACCATTTTTAAAATTGATAGCAATATATTTAACATTTAAAAACTTTCAATCTCGGCCATCTGTCTGTCACTGTTGATGTTGGGACTTGAAGTTGTGATATTTCTTTGCTAAGACCTTGCTCCTGCTGAAAATTGGTTTCAATGGCCAGTGGAGGGGTTACGGTAGAGGGAGAGAAGAAGCAGCAAAGAAATCTATTTTTACTCCCAGGCTTGGAAATGCAGCAAAAATAGTATGTCTTATCAGGAGTTTGATCATTATAAATTGTTTCTTTTCAAAAACAACTTACCACAGTTAAATACCAAATATTATTTCAAATGGGCATATTTCCCATTAATACTTGGTGAAATCATTTTGTGGCATTGGAATGTTTATGACCCCCTTCTGGATCCTGCAAACAGATTCCTAAATTAATTTGAGTGTGAAGGCCAAAGCCATGATATTGACAACAATGCAATGAAATGATTGGGTATGTTACTGGCACTGTCCATTGCATCACCATACATTCAATCTGACTTTTCAATATGTTTCTTTGAAGCGGTTACATCAAAAGCATTCCTCATGTCAATATATCTTGCACTACGTATAGAATGAAAGCATTTCCAGAATTGAAATGCAATTATGGGATTCTGTGACAGAAGTATTGAATAGCTCAAGAAGTCAGCTGTGTTACATAGTATATACAAACAGCACTAATTGCTTTTAAATTTTAGCATCTGAATTGGGACTTTTGTCAACCACTCGCACTCCTGAGCAGTTAGCAATTGTACAGCAGATCATATCCACTGTGCCATCTGTCACCAGCAGAAATACTGTGGACCAAAAGTAGAATACAATTGGCTGCTAATTCCGCATTCACTGTATGAAATTCATGGGAATAATTACAGAGCAGTAATCTCAAACGGGGGTTAAGAAATGAACACACTTTGGTTAGGTATTTTCTCAACACTCAATAAGATTATTGCTTTGTAACTACTCACGGGTTGCTATTTTTCTCTAATTGAACCCAGATTAAACAATCTATGTTTTCCTAGAAGATTATCAGCTTCAACTGGTACTGGGATGTCTCTTGATGTAACTTAGACATTTTTCACATTTCTTCACACAGAATACAGAGAGCAGTGATGCAGAAGGCTGTAAGATGAATAATTGATTTGGGATGTTTGTAAAAAGATGATATATGAGAGATGATACATATATTTTGATGGTATGATTTTTGGTATGGAAAAAAGACGGGGAAATGGGATTAAAAGATATGCCATGATCTGAAGAAAAATGGTGGACTGACTGATCAGCCTACTCATGTTCCTATATTAACTAATTTAGATTACGTGCTTATATTAAGACGGTGTGGAATGAGGCAGGGTCATTTGCCTCATCACTCCTAGTCTTTTCACTGAATGTGTACAATCTGATTTAGTTTTTCACGGATTTTACTTTCCACACGCAAACCAAACTCCTGCAAGAAATTCTGTATCCTGTAAATGTTTGCTGCTACCCAAGGGGAGCAAAATTCATTGCCATCTACATTTCTGTCATTGAACCCTGGCCCATTGCTCTCCACAGGCATTTCTTTCTTCCTGGCCCCAGCATCTCAAGGCGAATTATGCCCTTTAGCGTACTTGATCATCCCATTCTGTACTTAACTCTATAATCTACAAATCTGCTCCCTAGAATTATATTTACCCAGCTCCCTTTTGAAGGAATCAAAGCTAGATGTGCAGAGCAGGTTGATTACCATATGAAAGAGAAAATAAGTTCATGTTTGGTATAACAGTTTGAATGAAAGAACAAATTTGAAACATTAACCCATCTCTATCTTTCAGATACTGATCAACCTGGTGTGCATTTTCAGCATATGGTTTTCCTTTGTGCCTCTTTTTGAATGGCACAGCTTTCTGTCAGGCTCAGAATGATTTCATGTCCCATTATAATACAATTTTCATGGTGTGAAATGATAGCATGGAACCACTGAATTGAATTCTGCTTTGGCTGCACTACCTCCCACTGAGAACCATTCAAGGATCGTAGTCTGTGGTGGAACAATTTGCCTCAACTGCACTAAAACAGCTGGAGCTGTCAAATGTCCCAGAATCTGTGGTATGCCATGGCATTATCCTGTTATGGAATGCATTGAGAGGGCCCCACCCTAGCCTACTGGCACGGGACCTTGCCTTCTCATTGATGCATCCTGCTCTGATTCATCAATGTGAATTATAGTTACCCGCATACTGGATCATCAGGCATCCAATGAAAAGTGAACACGCACACGATGCTGGTGCTCCAAGTTTGAAGACATAATAATAATACTTGAATTTGATCCATCTTTCATCTCAGGAGGATGTCCTGAAACGCTTCATAAAATATACTGTAAAGTGTTATGATTGTGTATTGTGCAGTCGAACTAGCAGCCAATTTGTGCGCAGCAATAATCCCACAAATGGCCTATAAATCAGAACGCCCAACTAGGAGTTCTGTATAACCTGACCAGTGCAATTGAGGGAGTTTCATTTCAACCCCATTTTCCAAACTTCAAGTTAGTTAACAATGGTATCTTTTTCAGCTAAAATCTACCATTCTTTCAGAAATTTAATTTAACCTGAAATTGTACCTTTTAATTGTTGAATGCAGTGTTCTGATTGGCATTTCACAACAACAACAACAAAATTACATTTGTATAACCCCTTTCACATCGGGAGGAAGTCCCAAGGAGCTGGACAGTCAGAATTTCAGACCTGAGCTGGGGATCGGGGAGGGTGGAGGGCGGGGGGTGGGGTGGGGGGAAGCAGGGTCGAAGAGGAGGGTCTTGAGATGGGTCTTGAAGGAGGCAAGGGAGGGGTTGAGGCGGAGGGACTGCGGGATGGAGTTCCAGAGGGTGGGTGCAGAGTGGCAGAAGCCCCACTCGCCAATGGTGGAGCGTGCCACGCGGACGACGTGAAGAAGGCCGGACCTCGCTGAGTGGAGGGAGCGGGCAGGAATGTAAGGGGTTAGGTGGTTGCAGAGGTAGGGAGGAGGTCCTTTGTGGAGTCCTGTAGCTCAGTGGTTAGAGCACTCGCTTTGCAAGTGAGAGACCTGAGTTCAATTCCAGTCAGGGCGAAACCTTGGGCAAGTTTCCTTACTCCACACACCTAATAATAATCCCTCCAAAAAAAAACAATAATTAAATTGGTCATTTTCAATCTACGACTGTTTGTGGGACATTGCTGTGCGCAATTGGCTGCCGCGTTCGCCCACAAATATACAGTCAATTCACTTTACAGTGTGTTCTGTGAAGCGCTTTGGGACGTCCTCCCGACGTGAAAAGCGCTATATCAAATGCAAGGATTATTATTATTATTATTAGGGGGGAGCAAGACCATGGAGGGTTTTGAAGGTGAGGTTGGGAAGCCAGTGGAGTTGGGCGCGGATGGGGTGATGGGGTCACGGAGCCAGGTGCAGTAGAGGACACGGGCTGCAGACTTCTGGATGATCTGCAGCCTATGAAGGGAGGAGTTGGGGAGGCTGATAAGCAAGAAGTTTGCATAGTTCAAGCCTCGATGTTATGAATGCATGTATGAGGGTTTCGAAACAGTGTCGGAGCCGGGCGATGTTGCGGAGGGGGGGAAAGGCAGAGCGGATCATGGCACGGATGTGGGATAGAAAGAATAGTTGAGGGTCAAACAAGACGCCAAGGTTCCGGACTGGCTTAGCAAGGTGGAGTGTGCAACCATGGACGGTGATGCTGTCAGCACCTGAGGTGTGAAGACACTGCTGGGAGCCAATCAGGAGAGCCTCAGTCTTGTTGACGTTGAACTGAAGAAAGTTAGGTCTCATCCAGGAATTGATGTCTGACAGACATTCTGTCAGGACAGCAGTGGTCCTGGAGTCAAGGCTGGAGGCAGAGAGATAGAGTTGGGTGTCATCCGGTTACATGTGGAAGTTGACCCCATGACTGCGGATGATGTCACCAAGAGGGAGCATATAGATATTGGAGAGGAGGGGACCACGGACAGAGCCCTGAGGAATGCCGTACGAGACGGAGTGGGGGCTAGAGGAGAAACCGTTTGTGGAGATGAAGTTGAGGAGGTGTGAGAGGTACGATCTGAACCAGTCAAGGACAGAGCAGTGAAGGTTGAGGTGAGAGGAGAGGTGGTGGATGAGGATAGAGTGTTTATCGGTGTCGAAGGCAGCAGAGAGGTCAAGGAGAACGCGGAGGCAAACGGAGCCCTGGTCGCAGATGGACAGAATATCATTTGTCATTGGAGGCCACTTTTGAAGGCAGACCTGTATAGCAATGGAGCTCATCCTCAGAGATTGGGAATAATGGAATATGCCCTCTAAGAAGGCAAAGCTTATCTTTTTTTGGGGGGGTTACTTTGTCTCACGTTAGTCACCTCTTGTACTTTCTGCAGTTGAGAAAAAGGAATGAGTAGCTTCTACCTCATATTGTCCTTGATCTAGCACGAAGAAGAATGCCGTAGTTTACCTTCAAAAAGGGTCACACAACACGTGACAGTAATTACTCGGGAAAAGTTTTAATGTGATAAGGTACGATAAAGATGAAATATTTTTTCTTTACTTTATTGAAGAGAAGAGGAGAAATAGCATTGACTCTCAGATATGGATCTGATGGGGATTTGCATCACTTTGGTTGTGGCTACGCAATTAGCTAGCTCAAGATACGTCATGGGGGAGGAGAAATATAAAGAGGAAATTTTGTTATACTGAGTGTTTATGGAAATTACACACTAGACTTAATATTTCGCACTAATGTATATGTGTTATTATTACTGACAAAACATTCAAAATGCACTCCTTTTTCAGGCTGGTTCATGAAAGAGATTCATTCATTTTGCATTGCTTCATATTCAGCATTCCAAGTACATTGTACCTTATTGCAATGCAGTACATTTCCTTTCCTTGACAAATACAATTTATATGAACAAAAGTCCTAACATTGCTGAGATTTGTACAATAAAGACATATTCTATGTCTCAGCTGAATATTTTATGCTTTTGTTTGTACCATTAAACAAATATTTATTCACAGAGCTTGCCGATCCAATATATTTGAACGCAATTATTTTATAAAGACCCAATGACAAGAAGATATCTACATTTTTTGGAAAATGTTTGCTGCATTTTGTCATAAAATGTCATTATATGAGCAAGTGAAACCTATTTAGGATATGCAACAAATATGCCTTGTTCAGCAACAAGCGAAACTGAATTAGCTGTGTCCTCAGTAGAATTTTTATTTTCCATCTGAATTCGAATTTAAAACTGTGGTAAAGGCTATTTATGTGTTGAACATTAGTTTTGATCTTTTATAATAATAAATAATTAATCCTTACATTTGCTATACCACCTTTCACATCAGGAGGGCATATCGAAGTGCTTCACAGGATTTACTGTAAAGTGGAGTAACTGTTTATTTTGTAGATCAACATCTTTTGTTATTGATATTGTTATTGATGTCATTAAATTGGAAGAAGGCGGAACTGCATGAGAATTAATTCTTCTTGATTTCTTTCTTCTACTCAGGTTAGGTTTCAGAAGTGTTGATGTGTACTGATAATACTGTGCTTACCGAGATTCTTATTCAATCATTACACACACAAATAGGGTATAGCAACAAAGTAAAAAGAGTCAAGGTTGTTTATTAGATTTTGGAAGACATTTTAATCTCAGGCCCTGCCCTTTCATCATACCCTGAATTATTATTCATGATCCTTGTATTTGGTATAGTGCCTTATCACAGCAGTGAGATGCCTCTAAGTACTTCACAGGATTTAATTTAAAATTGTAAAAATGGTAAAATTAGTGGTGACCATGTGTTTATAGGCAAAACAAGACCAAAACTTGTGCACAATAATGACTCATGAAGTGAATGACCAATTTTTTCTGTGGAATTGTTGCTGGGATTCCCTTGACTTTTAAAAACCCATTTCTTTTTTAAAAAAAGGCAGTAGAGTCCCATTATAGTACAGTAGTTGGAGGTCCATAAAATCCCAACCAATGTTATCCTGGTGCAATTGTCATTCAACGCTTTCATATTCACTGTGTGAATGTGTGCAGAAAGCCGTCTCAGTTGAAAACATTGCCCGGCTTTTCAGATAGTAAAAAAAAGGCTAACTTCCCGTTCATGAGGATGCCATCAACATCACTACCTGTTGCAGTGTTTGGATTTTTTGGTGGATTATTTCAGGATCCACTTCCCAATAATGCTTTAGGCAAACACAATTTATAACAGGATTCCACAGTAATTGACAACTGAGGTTAGGTACCATTTCTGTGTGGTCTCACAATAGGAAACTTTTTTCTGGGGGATTAATGCAGACTTTTTCAACTTTTTTTCTTTATTTTTCAACAACTGTGCTTAACCATGCAGGTTTAATTGCATTTTAAAATGTAAGCATCAGGTTGGCTCATTCAAAACCATTCTTGCCTCCGGGTTATTGTCAGAGGTGGTATCCTTCACATGATATGTTGATACGTTAAACCAAGGTCTGATCTGGCTAACCTCAGGTGGCTGTTGCAGATACATGAAACTATTCAAACAGGTTTCTTCCGGTGTCCGGGCCAATAATCCTCCAATAAGATGGTAATTCATTTCATAACTGCTTGTGGGACATTGTTGTGTGTAAAATTGACTGCTGTGTTTGCCTATAAATACATAGTCAGCATTGACTATTGACAATTATCTGTATAGCAGTTTGAGATGTTTTAATGTTTTAGGGCTGTATCAAATGCAAGCATTATTATTTTGATAATTGCTTTTATGAGAGAAAATCCAGGGGACAGCATGACATCAAACATTTTCAGTTCTTAAAAACAATGTTTCAATATATTTACTAGTATAGTTTTTTGTATTTCAAAATATTTTGTGGCATTATTTGTTCTTCAATTCACACATCCTTTTTGCTGTTAGAATTTTTCACACGATTGTGAAATGAATGAATGCTCTTGGCAGCCTACTGTTGCCCCACCTTCTAATTTTTCAATCTGTGTCAAATATTTGGATCCTGACTTTTTTTCTGCATTCCTAATTCACAAAACCTAACTTAGAATAATGTATGCTGAGTATCATGGGGGCTTTTCAGTCACCGACAGTGAAGGAACAATCTCTGTTTTCTCGAATCATTAACATCGAGTACAGGGACCAATTATAGTATATTCTGATGAGGTCCCTGAACCTTGTTTATAGAGCTTCTTGGGGTACAGCTGACGATTAGGATGTGCTTTGTCTGGATAAAATTGCTTTGCAATTTGGTTCAGACATAGTACACTTTTGAGATCCCCTGAGTTAGCCTACACTTGAATACCATTTATTTTTAAACATTTTGTTTTCCAGTGAAATTGATTCTACTGTTCTCTCATCGTTCTTCTCATTAACCTGTTCTCAAAGCAGCCCTGCATCCTGTGCTTCTTTCTGGTGTAGCTGCTTTCTACTTTATTCACTTTTGCCAATCCACCCTCCCCTCCCTATCTCATTTCCACTCCACTGACTTTGGGAACAGCTGTGAACCGGAGGATGTACACTTTGGTGTTGTAATATTACTGTCTTATCTTTAACCCTCAGACACTCCTCCTGGACATGGGGATTGTAATGTTTTATGTGGAGCTTGAATGAAGTTAGATTGCTGATCCCATCTTCCTGTCCTCCTCTGTTGTTGAATGCACAAGCACTTGAGCACATTTCATCTTTTGATACATTTCATCTTTTTTAAAAATGATGAAGAAAAGGAGCGTCTGTTTTTGCCTGTCATTTCTTATTGGATTTCAACCGAGGTTGATCTTGCGTATATTTTTTTTAAGAAAAACTCAAAAAGGAATGAGGAGAGCAAGCATCCTTTTCAAGTATAGCCCAAAGTCTTTATTAATGTAAGAAAATAAAGTCTGATAACGTACTTTTATTTTTTAAAGCTTTGTAGAATTTTTTGATGTTAAGTAGAATATCACAGTGCTTTAGTTCTCTTGTTTGAGCTGGAGATCTTTGTCCGTTACTGAACTGATGAAGAATTTAGAAGTTGGTAAAAGGTGGTTCAGTAGACAAAGAGATCACTCAAATGATTTGTAAAACACACAAGTTGGTAATATGAAAAGGAACGTTTTTTCCTAAGGGTGATTCTATCCTCTCTCTCCAACCCTTACCCCTCCCTTTCGCAGTTTAGTAAAGGGAATTTCCTATTTCTAAGTAAAGATTGAACTACTATACACTCAAATAATAGCAAAGACTATGGTTAGAAGCAGGATTTTACTAATCGGTGCAACAATTTTGAACAAGTTTTTATCTATTTTCCCAAATCTACCTTTGCTGGCCATTAAAGGGTTATTGGGCAAGAATGGTCAATTAACTGGTAACTATCCTAATTTCCTCTAATTATATCTCTTGGATAAATGATGTTTACGTGCCTGCTGAAGTGGAGACAGGAATGCGAGGAGAGAAAAAAAAGTGTAAACATTATTTGTAATTTTTACTGCACTTTCATCAATCTTGGTGATATGCCCTTGAGAAAAGCGCACTGAATCTTAGAGCCCAGTTTCTTTGATATTAAATGTGGCAGCTCAAAGGTCTCATAGCTTGAAACATTCAGTGTTCAAGGTAATTGCAGTGCAAGTACTTCCTTCTTTAAAGATCAGACTACATATTTGTGACATTTGTATGATTTGTAAGACTTGGAATAACAATGATTTCTGTTCAAAAATCTAAGCGAAACTTTCATATATTTTTGAATAGATATAGGTTTTGTACAATGCTTTTTTAAAAACTAAGTATGCTGACAACCTATTTTACATAAAGACAGCGGGCTGCACAGTACATCATTTTTTTCAAGTTGTGTGGGTTTTGAGATAGGTTTGGAGTGTGTTGATTTGAGACCCAATTAAATTAAATAACATACCAGTACTTTGGAGTACTTCTTGTTACACAGATGAGTCAGTTTGCATATTTGTTTATACTCGAGGAATTTTACATATTTGCAATGATGTGCTGAGATGTTTCTGAGGGACTGATTGTGCAGTCATCTATGAAGCAGGCCCAGACAGAAACAAAGTGTTTGGTTATTTTTTAGCACTTTAAAATAATGTAATGTATGCTGTGGCTGAGTGGATTTTCTTGCATTCAGATGCAGGGACTTGGCTCAGTCACTGTCTGTGGGCTCCACTTGGAAGAGGGTGATCGTTTGGAAGGGAATGAGAAAGGTGTGTTTGTAAGACTGAGCTTATAAATTGTCTTTATAGTTGAGTAGTTAGTTCCATTGGAGGAGTTCCAACTGCATTAGCTCAGTGGACCCAGTGGCCATCTTCTATGCTAGAATTTCTATGAGTAGCATCCTCCTTGCTGTTCACAAAGCATCACTTTACATTATCATGCCTTAGACTGGAGGAGGACGTGTGGTATGTGGGAAGCTATGGGAACAAATGTTTGGCTCACATTGTCAGTATTTATGCTCAAAATAAATTTGTGGCTAATGAGTGGTAGGAGTGAATGGGGTTAAACTTTTTTTTACAAAGAAGGGCAGTACTAGGAGCTAAATAGCCATGTGACTGTGGCAGCTCAATCTCAAGAGAGAACTTAGAACAGCAGAATGCTTATATTAATAATAATAATCCTTGCATTTGATATAGCGCTTTTCACGTCGGGAGGACGTCCCAAAGCGCTTCACAGAACACACTGTAAAGTGAATTGACTGTATATTTGTGGGCGAACGCGGCAGCCAATTGCGCACAGCAATGTCCCACAAACAGTCGTAGATTTAAAATGACCAATTTATTATTGTTTTTTGGTTTTGGAGGAATTATTATTAGGCTCTGTGTGGAGTAAGGAAACTTGCCCAAGGTTTCGCCCTCTGCCTGGAATTGAACTCAGGTCTCTCGCTTGCAAAGTGAGTGCTCTAACCACTGAGCTACAGGCTTGAAGGCATCTTCTGAGAATTAGTGCAAGGTTGCTGAATATAATCTGTGGATTGTACAGCCAACTGAAATTTTAATGCATTGTTTTCATTATTTTGAGTTCCCATTTCCATCATGAGACTGATATTAAAATACTCGAGTAATTTTATGAAATAAGTACAAAAAGGGGCAGAAGGATAAAACAGGGAACAACAGTTTAGTCAGCCCAAAGTCAGTAATGGAGAAACTTTTAGAGACTAATCCGGGACAAAATAAATTTTCACTTAGAAAAATATGGATTAATAAAGGATAGCCAACAAGGTTTAGTAAAGGCAAATCATGTCTAACAAACCTGATAGAGTTTTTTGATGAAGTAGTGAAGGGAGTGGACGAAGTTAGTGCAGTTGATGTGGTTTATATGGATTTTTAAAAGGCATTTGATAAAGTGCCACATAAGAGACGTGTGAACAGCCAAGTGTCTGACATGTGTAGAAACCCATTACTAAAGTTCAAAGCTTCCCAAACCTGGCAATTTTTTTTATATGAGTGCACCTCAACCCCTATCACTGAATTATCTTTACAATAATTTCTCTTGAGAAACTTCACCCATCTGCAGGATTTTTGCCAGTGACTAGATAGTCATTTTTCAACATGCATCTATATGGTATATGGGGTATTTTGCTCTATCCAGCTGCTGTATTGCAACCGGCACAACACAGCTTTGCTCCAGAAACAAAATTTTCTTTGGTGACGAGCTGCTGACACAGAGTGAATTCAACATGCTTCTCACGTCAGTCTTTCTCAAAGCTGCAAGTGAGGTGTAATGGCAACTTATAGCCAAGCCAAGTTTTCTGTTTTAGAGGTAAGAAAGTCCATGACTTCTTCACACTTGGCGTTTGAGGGTGCTTGAGGAGGCACACGGAGGATGTGGGAGGCAAGGGAGGGAGCGAGGCAAAGTCGACTGTGGGATGGAGTTCCAAAGGGTGGGGCCAGAGAGGCTGAAGGCCCGACAGCTGATAGTGAGGCGAGGACATAGAGCAGGCTAGAGCTCGCTGAGTGAGGGAGCGGAAAGGTCAGTTTGGAGTTAGTAGGTCACAGAGGTAGGGAGAAAGCCAGAGTCCGCTGAGCACTTATGGTTAAAAAGTGGGCAATAAGCGATCTTATGACTTTCCTGCATTCATTTATAATCTGTATTGAAGTACTAACTATCTCATATTTGCATAGAATTATGATGGTCCCATTATTAAAGCTTCACAGTTTCATCTACGGATGCCTATGTGTTTTAAGATGTGCAGTGTGTACATTTTTTTTAATTTGAGAGGGTTTATTTTTGCTGTACTCATGCCTTGAGACCAGAGGAGGTGCTGTGTGTCCTTTAAATGTTCCGCAGTGAAATAAATGCTGTATTCTAGCTACAGATTAGTAATGTTATACAATATTTTTCAAAAAGGAACTAGATAAGCTCCTGGAAATTAAAAAATAATTAATTTCTTATATGAAATAGCTGGTTTGAAGGAATTGTTTGGAAAGTTTAATGTGTAGGCTAGATTGATCTATTGTCCACTGCTGTGTTGAACCTATTGATTTAACCAGGTTACTTTCATGAGCACTTTAGTTCGAAGGTCTTTCGCTCTCATTTTTGTATTTTAATTACAGTGGAACCAAGCCTTTGGAATTCGGTGCCTCGATTCCTTCACTTTGCAGCATCTTTATCTGTCTTCAAATTGCACGTCAAGACTTTCCTCTTCGATCATGCCTAAAATCTCTTCCCTTTTCTCCCTATCTTAGCATCAAACTACAACAGTAGCAAATTGCGTTTATATGGCTCACAGCGGACGACATCCCAAGGTGCTGGACAATTGAGGGTTTCCATCCGAGCTGGGGGTCAGATTCAGCAGGGGTATGGGCCAAACTTGTGAGGGGAAAGATGACCAAGGTGGGGTCAAATAGGAGGTCTTGAGGCGAACCTAGTAGGAGACGAGAGAAGGGGTGAGGCAAATGGGCTCAGGGATGAAGTTCCCGAGAGTGAGGGCAGATCGGCTAAAAGCCTGACTGCAGGGTAGAGGACTATATAATTACTCTGCTCTGCATGAAGGGCACTAAAAAATGCAAGTTGTAGTCTTATGTGCTACAAAAAGGAAGAGACCTTAGGCATGATCGAAGAGGAAAGTCTTGACGTGTATGTGTAACCAGTGTTTTGCATTTATTAGACTATACTACAGATTTTCTTTTAATACTGCAGTGATGTGAGTGGAAGCTTGGAAGAAGCCAGGTGGCCAATTAACTGAATGAATGAGGAAACCACCTGGTACCTACTGTAAATTGATTATAAATAGAAGATCAATGGCAGATGAGTATTTACCTTTCTGGGTTATTGTTGTAATCATAGAATCATTGTAATATCCTTCATTTTTGTTGGTCGAAATCCTAACCCTTCTTGTAACAACCCTACAATGAGCAGCAGTGACTGACCACAATCATTAGACATTGCATCTGAAGTGATCCTTCTTTAAGAGCAGGGATGGAAAGTAAGACTGCACATCCACTATTCAGACAGGTTTGAACACAACGATGGGAACTTAACTACACAATTGGTGAATTTAATGAGGTTTTTCAATTGTAGCTTTTGTTTTCACTGACTAGTAAATGATGCTTGACTGAAAATATTCAATGCACAGTACTTGAGTGACAGAAGCAAGCTGAATGGATTTAAGTTTGTGTGCAGACAACTTTCTTTGAGATGAGAGGGAGTTGCTATTGATTAAACCTATGCATAATTACACTTGTATTGTTGAGAGGAAAAAAGAGGAGATGGAGTTGTATCTTGTGAGTGCAGGATAAGTACTCAGTATTTTCCCCGAGCAATCTCTTTGAAGCTGTACTGCCTGCTGCAATGAACTGAATTTCCATGCTTTTGGGCTTCCTATTTTGGTTATTCAACTTTAAAAAACTGGATATTTTAATCCCACCCATGCAACAAGAGGAAAAGAGAATTTATGTTTTATATATGGTCTTTCCAGCATCTGGATGCTAACTAGTTGTATTTGCAATTCTCTGAAGACTGATCCACCCTCCCTCACCACAAAAAAAACTCAAATTGATTAAAACTGGTTAATTATTTTCATTTGTTATCATTATAACAAATTATAACAATAATAATCTCTCCAAAACCAAAAACAATAATAAATTGGTCATTTTCAATCTACGACTGTTTGTGGGACATTGCTTTGCGCAATTGGCTGCAAATTCGCAGCACAATTCGCCCACAAATATACAGTCAATTCACTCTACAGTGTGTTCTGTGAAGCGCTTTGGGACGTCCTCCCGAGGTGAAAAGCGCTATATCAAATGCAAGGATTATTATTATTATTATTATCTTTTGGGTGACTTTTGAGAATGTATTTGTTTGCTAGCTTGGAGAGAATTTTTTTTTTTTGTGTGAGATGCCAGCCTTTTATATGTTGGAAAGACAAAAAAAAACTATCAGCCTTTTTTGTATTCTGCCCTGACAAGTATTTATATCTGGGATCTGGGGCAAGTAGAATTTGTTTTTACCTGGGCAGGTAGGTCGGTCTGAGTATTTTTCCTCTTGTTGTTCTCTGGTTACATGTTGTGTAATTCTATTTATTTTATTCTGTTGAACTCTCTTCTCTTGATTGCTTTATATTGAACAGATCAGCGTTTAGAATTTAACTGGGACGTCTGCCAAGATGGCTTTGCATTTGAAGGAGGCCAGGAAAGGGCGGCAGATCTTTTGCAATGTCTCTTGTGTGAGTTGCAGAGAACATTGGACTACAGACTGAAGTAAATAATTGGCCGATTTAGTTTGTTCTGGTAGTGATTAGGGTCAGCAGAGGAAAATCTGATGTGGATCTTGCTTGTTTCACTATTAGTTTTCCAAACAGATCTCTTGGTATTGGAAGAATAGAACAGTTTCATCTTTTAACTCTTATAGTTAACTTGTCTTCAGTAGTCACTTGTGGCAACAAGTTTCACATCCTAATAGCCTTTTATCTCAAAAAAAAATTCATAGAATTATACCGGGCAGAAGGAGGCCATTCGGCGTCTGTGCCGGCTCTTTGAAAAGAGTTATTCAATCAATCCCACTCCCCCGCTCTCTCCCCATAGTCCTGGAAACTTGTCCTCCCCAAATAATTATCTTCTCTCTTAAAGTTATTATTGATTTTTTTGTATTCTGCACCTTTAACTACATTTAGAACCCTGAGGTAATTAATTAGAACCAAAAATCCCAAATTCACTGTTATTTATTAAGTACATATGATTGTAATCAACTGAAATGTTAAATGCAACAAATCATTGACAGTTTGGCAGTTCCAGGAAATCCATACCACAGTGTCCTGTTCAGCTACATTTTTACATCGTTGTAGAGTCATCTTAGTTTCAAGTGTTTAGAAGGAAGTCTGAGTTGAAGGCATAGCTGCTTTCCTGCATTTTTTTATGCAGTTTTTGACACAATGCACCAAATGTTAAAAGGGGTAATTATAGATCAAGTTGCATTGTCTTATGTTTGTTTTTGTTATTGTTGGTCACATGTCTATTTTGGTACATAATATGTAAGAAAAGGCTTTTGTAACTTGTTGTGGTTTTTCTTCTGCTGTGATTAGTAGCATTTTCAATCCCCTAGTGCCTGTATAATTTCTCGCACCATTTCCGATGAAGGTCATCTTTTGTTGTTGTCCTTTAATTCCTCACAACAGTATTCTAATGTCAACTGTTATGGAGAGCTTTTTCTTAGAAGAACCTTACGACACTCCCGTTTAAAAAGGTTGGAGATATAAAGGGAATCATTGAGGCAAAATGGTCAGCAAGCCAAGTGTTATCTAAGAACAATAATACATTTAGTCTGAAATAAAAGCAGAGCGAGCTGGGAAAACTCAGCAGGTCAGGCAACATCTAATGAGAAAGGAAAGTGAGTCAACATTTTGGGTCAGAACAGACCCTTTGTCTGTTCTGATGAAGGTTCGTGGCCCCGAAACGTTGACTCACTTTCCTTTCTCCATAGATGCTGCCTGACCTGCTGAGCTTTCCAAGCTCTCTCTGTTTTGTTTCAGATGTCCAGCATCTGCAGTATTTTGTATTTAATACATTTAGTCTCTTTGTTCTAGACGAGAGAAAGGGGATGTTATCCCTAGAACTCTTTCAGACTGATTGAGCCTCAAGCTCCTAAAATGGTGCAATTTCTTGATTTGGTGTTCCCTGTCATTCGGTGTTAATCTGTGGGAAAAGTGTGAGTTGGTGTTTCCTGCAACAACAACTTGCATTTACATAATGCCCTTCATGCAGGGTAGCATCTCAGAGCGCTTGACAGTAATGGAGTTTGACGCCGAGGCAGGGGGAAGAGGGAGGAGGGAGGTGACCGTAAGCACGATCAAAAAGCAAGGTCTTTAGGTGGGATTTGAAAGTAGGGAGGGAGGGGGCAAGGCAGAGTGATTGAGGAGAGAGTTCCATAGTTTCAGGGCATAGGAACTGTAGTGGCTGAAGGCACGGCCACCAATGGTGGAGCGAAGTGGATGAGGGACAAACAGGAGGCTGGAGCCAACCGAGTGGAGGCAGCAGGTGGTGGAGTGGAGGGAGTAAGCAGATCTCATAGGCAGGGAGGTGCAAGCGCATGAAGTGATTTGAAAATGAGTAAGAAGAACTTGAAATCAAGGAGAGAAGACTTGGACGGAAACCGACATTCAGCTGCAGAAAATGTGCACTGAAATGAATGATAGATCTTGAAAGGTTACTACTCTGATGCTTCAAGCAAAACGTTATGCTCGTGTATATGAGCTCTTTGTGCATTTTTGTAATATCAGTGAACATGTCACAGAAGAGAAATTGCTGATACAAAATCCATTGCTCTCTCCAAGCCAAAGAATTCTCAGACTGATTTCCGTTTCACTGTGTTTTTCAGGTCTTATGGTCATCACTTTCTGGTTTGCTGTTTGAGGGCCTGTTTTGTTTTTATTCTCTCAAATTAATAAGGTTTAACAGGTCTTTGAATGTGCTCTCTCTCTGAGTTGTGCTGGGATTGGAGGCATCTCCTCCTCATGTAAATTGATGGAGTTTGTCTCAGGTGAGAATTGCTACACTCGTACAAGGATGTTCCACAACTTTACTGATATTTACAAATATAATAATAATCCTCGCATTTGATATAGCACCTTATCACGTCTTCGAGACGTCTCAAAGTGCTTCACAGAATATACTGCAAAGTGAATTGACTGCATATTTGTGGGCGAAACGTGGCAGCCAATTACGCACAACAGTGTCCCACAAACAGTCGTGGATTGAGTGACCAAATAAATTTTTATTTTGAAGGAATTATTACCCCCGGAAAAGTGATCCACCAATCAACTAACAACCGGGTTCCTACTTACTGCTAGGTAAACAAAGGCATGTGGAGTAAGGAAACTTGCCCAACATTATGCTCTGCCGGGAATCGAACCAGGGTCCTCTCACTTGTGAGGCGAGTGCTCTAATCACTGAGCTACAGGACTCCATAAGATAGCCACTAGGGAAGCTAAAAGAGAATTTAGGCGGAACTACTTTGTGTATAAGTTAGTGAGATTGTGGAACTCACTGCCTGAAGCAGTGGTTGAATCAGATCATGAAGATGCATTCAAGATTAAGCTCGACCTTCACATGAGGGAGAGGGGAATGGAAGGATATCTGAGGGAGTAAGGAATGGGTGAAGTATAAACCGTGATATAGACTGGTTGGGCCGAGTAGCTTGATTCTGTGTTGTATATTTTTTGTAAATCTTTGATCCCTGTCAATGTCTGTAAAATAAGCTTTTGGATATGGCTTTGTTGTTAACACAGTTGCCTCTGATTCGGAAGAATGTGAGTTGAAGCCCTACATCAGTACTTTGAATTTATATAGTCTAGGTTGATGCTCCAATCCAGTGCTGGACGTGAATAAAGTTGGTCATTAACTTCATAGCTGTTTGTGGGATGTTGCTGTGTACAAATTGGCTGCCGTATTCACCTACAAAAATAACCACTGCAGTAAAACTCCTGAACAGGAAAATCCTGTGAAGCACTTTGAAAGATGCTATTCCAAATACGATGGTTATTTATTATTATGCTCAAGTTTATGATCACTATACATTTACATTTCCTAAAAGTTTATCTCCTGCTTATCGGCGGGGTGGCCCTCATCTCCAAAGCCTCCCTTGGCCTCACCCCCTACTCCTCTGGCTGCTTCCCCTCTTTCGAGCACCTCAGCCTTTTCCACCCCTCTGTCCCTTTGAAAATCCTCCTTGTTTACCGTCCTCCTAAACCCCCTGGCTCCTTCCACACAGACATCTCCACTCTCCTCTCTTCCCTGTCCCTCTGCTCCGAGCGCCTATTCATAATGGGCGATTTCAACCTCCACCTAAACTCCCCCTGCACCACTTCTGCTGATTTCACTGCCCTCCTCTCCTCCTTTAACCTTACCCTATGTATAAACTCACCTACCCACAACCGTGGTCATGCACTTGACCTCATCATCACCCACGGCCTTGACATTTCCGACTTAGCATAGTGGCCAAGGCCATCTCGGACCACTTTTTCATCTCCTTCTCCTCTCACATCCCTCTCCTCCACCAAGCCCACAACCGTCCTCTACCGGCCTTGGAAAAGGCTACCCCCTGAGACCCTCACAAAGGCCCTCACATCATCAGACATCCTATCCGTCTGGCCTTCCACCCGCAGAGATCCTGAAGCAGCTGTCCAGCTTCTCCATGATCGCCTCTCCTCCACTTTCAACTCCCTCGTCCCCCTAAAATCCAGGACCATCTCCAAACCCACCCGATCCCCCTGGTACAACAACCATCTCCACCGCCAAAAACCAAAACCCAGCTGCTCGAGCGCAGATGGCAGAAAACTGGTCTGACAGTTCACCACCAACTGTGGCTCGAGCATCTCCACAGCTACCGCCGTTCCTTGACACTCGCAAAAACGGCCTTTTACTCCAACATCATCTTGGAGGCCAAAAACAATCCAAAAAATCCTTTTTTCCACCACCCACTACCTCCTCTGTGCCCCCCCTCAGGCCTCCTCAATCTTCACATCAAATGCCAAGAGCGAGGAGGTCATGGACTTCTTTCCTGCTAAAATACTCAACATCCGCCAGGCAGCCTCATCCACCTGTCCCTTGTCACCCACCACCACACCCTCTCTGCCCCCCTCACCTTCCTCATCATCTGCTCCTACCACCACCCCCTTTCTACACTCTTCCCTCCCCATCTCTCCCTCTTCCCTCTCACCCACCATCACCTCCATGAAACCCACCACCTGCTGCCTCGACTCCTGCCCCACCAACTTACTGGTCACACAGCTCCTCCTCCTATGCCCACTATTGGCTAACATCATCAACCAGTCCCTCTCCTCCGGATCAGTCCCTGCCTCCCTCAAAACTGCTGTCATCACCTCCCTCCTGAAAAAAAACCCTCCCTCGATCCCTCAAACCCCAGCCACTACCGCCCTATTTCTAACCTGCCCTTTCTCTCTAAAGTTCTAGCACGGGTTGTGGTCAACCAACTCCACGCACACCTCTCCTCCCACTCCCTCTTCGAACCTCTCCAGTCCGGTTTCCGCCCTGCCCACAGTACAGAGACTGTGAAAGTCACAAACGACATCCTCTCCATCTGTGGCCAGGGATCCCTCTGCCTGCTCGTCCTCCTGGATCTCTCCACCGCGTTCAACACAGTCGATCACGCTATCCTCCTCCACCGCCTTTCCTCCGTCATCCACCTCAGTGGGACCGCACTCGCCTGGTTTGAGTCCTACCTCACAAACCACCAGCATTACATCTGCATAAATGTCTTCTCCTCCCGCTCTCACCCGGTTACCTGCGGGGTACCCCAAGGATCCATCCTTGGTCCCCTCCTCTTTCTGATCTACATGCTTCCTCTTGGAGATGTCATCCGCAGACATGGGGTACATTTCCACATGTATGCAGATGACACCCAACTCTACTTTTCCACCTCTCTTTGTGAACGAACCCCAGTCCCCTGATGTTCTGTCAGCCTGCCTGTCAGATCTCAGGGGCTGGATGAGCACAAACTTCCTTCAGCTGAACGTTGACAAGACGGAAGCCATACTCTTCGGCTCTTGTCAATGTCTAAAATCTCACGGTTCTCACCTCCACCTACTCGACCTCCCCCTAAAACTCTCCAAACCCGAACGCAACCTGGGCGTCAGATTCGACCCTCAATTATCCTTCCTCCCCCACATCCGGTCCCTTACCAGCACTGCCTTTTTCCACCTCCATCGCATCGCCCGTCTCCGCCAATACCTGTCCCCAAAAGCCGCTGAAACTCTGGTCCATGCCTTTGTCACCTCTCAGCTGGACTACTCCCAACGCCCTCCTCGCCGGTCTCACATCCACTACCATCCATAAAATCCAACTCATTCAGAACTCTGCCGCCTGCATTCTCACCCACACCAAACTCCGCTCCCCGATCACCCCAGACTGCACTGGCTGCCTGTCCCAGAGAGGATCAACTTCAGGATCCTCACCCTTGTATTCAAGTCCCTGCACTCCTCTGCACCCCCCTACCTCTTTGACCTCCTCTCTCCTCAAAACAGCACCCGTTGCCTTCATTCCTCTGGGTCTGGCCTCCTCCTTGTCCCCCGAGTCCTCCGCTCCACCCTTGGGGGCCGTGTCTTCAGCCACTATGACCCGAGGCTCTGGAACTGCCTTCCTCACTCCTTTCGCCTCGCTCCTTCCCTTCCCATTTTCAGGTCTCTGCTGAAGACCTTTCTTTTCAACTGCGCCTTTGGTCACCTTCCTCCCCCTCCCCCTGGCTTGGTCCCGGGATCTGAAACTGTAAAGTACTCTGAGACGCTGGAGGGCGCTATATAAATCCAAGATGATGTAGTTGTATTAATGTACTCAATGGCAGTTATTAAAATTTCATGCAGATGTTATCTTAATGTTGAATAGAACCACTTTTAACTCATGTTGATATAGCCTGGTAAATGGTTCGTGATGCAAGCATTTCCTTGATTAAAAGCTTCAATGCCAATACCAGTAAGCATTCCCTTTATTATTGGTTATGTTCTCAATGTTAAATCTTTCAAAAGATTCTGCTTCATCTTAAATAGAGCTCATTCACAGCTACTCAGTCTCAGGAGGATAGATTTGAAGCTGGGACGACTTAGTTTGTAAAGCAGAGCTGAGAGAATCGTGAGCACCACGTCTTTCACATTAAAATTTGGTGTGGTTTCAGTGTCTGTAGGGTCGTTGAGGATTTCTCTAGACTTTTTAATTGGTTATTTTACCCCTTCAAATATTAATCTGATGTCTCTAAAATCAATAGAGTACTTTGTGTGTATACCTCAGAAATGTTAATTCCGCAGCTGTTGTTAACAGAATGGCTCCCATCAAACCTACCTTGGCTCCCACGCTTTTTAATTGGCAGTTGTTTCAAACCACAGCTTTCACTCTTTTATCTTCTGTGTGAACGTTTGAAAAAAATCCTGCTTCTTGTCAGTGTTGCTCATGTCTCAACATCTGTGCATTTGCAGGACAGCATCCTGTGTGTTCCTTTCTTCAGCTAAGAAGTTGCTTTCTGTAGTTCAGTTTTTTCTGTCTTACTCCAGACAACCACAAGCCATTTTTTCCTCTTTCAAAGTTCAAACAATCACTGATTGTTACCCAATTTTTATTTGGAGTAGGATTTATCGGATATGTTCATCATCTTTCATAATGCTAATAAAGTGAACAAAAACAATTCACTTTTAAGTACACTGCTGGCAATCGTATTTAATGAGACACTATATCCAACGGCACCATGCTAGTTGTAGTTTCACTCAGTTGGCAGCACTCCTACTTTTGGGTCACAAGGTTGTGTGGGTTCAAGACCCACATCAGGATTTGAAATCAATCCAGGCTGACACTAGGCTAAGTGCTGCATTGTTGGAAATGTCTCCTTCAGATGAGCCATTAAATATTAATCCTGTCTGCCTATTCAGGTGGACATTAAAGATTGAATGATGTTCCTTAAAAAGAGACGTCCTAGTGTACTCGCGAACAATTCTCTAATTGATACATTTAAGGGGAAGCCAGCTAAGAACATGAGGGAGAAAGGAATAGAAGATTATGCTGATAAGCTTAGTCGAGGAAGGGCAGGAAGCGGTTCATATGGAGCATAAACGTTAGCATAGACCAGTTGGGCCAAATGGCCTGTTCTGTGCTAGATATTCTATGTAATTCTATGCAATTGCTAATTCAGCTCTTCGCTGTTTGTGAAACCTTGCAGCTTTCACTATACAGTCACTGCACTTGACAGCAGTTATCTGTGGAGTGTCTTTAAGTGCTGAGGCATGCTGTAAAAATGCAAGTTCTTTTTGTTCTCAGCATTGTGCCGTGCTGTTTTTACTTCATGGCTAAATACTATATTCTATTAAATATTTGGAGGAAGCTTTCAATAAACTGGAAAAACTGAATCACCTGAGGTTATTCTGGTGACAGGTAGTGATTTATTCATTAGCCTTGGTTGAACATCAAATGTTTCAAAAGAATTCTGAAATGCCATTTGCCACCACGGAGAGATGTGAATTATAATTTGGGATTTTTTACACAATTTAGAATAATTTCACCAATGATATCCATCAATTAAATAGTCAAACTGCTAAGCTCTAATTGTTTCATACATGGTCTGTGAGAAAAGCAATGAGCTAGAACATGAACATTTAAATAGAATGCATTTTCTGCTTCGTAAAAAATAGGTTTTTAATCTTGAGATTGTATTAAAGTTGGCCTGAAGGGTGCTTTGTTGTGTTAACAAGACTTGTGTTTTATTTAAGAAATGAAACATTAATTGTGCAAATTGAAAATTCTTGCACTGTAATGCCACTAGTCGAATGTGTACTGTAGGCAAAGCTTTTACTTCTTTCCTTATTAGGTGGAATGTCTAATTATGATGATTGAAATACAAGGCGACCCTATATAACACAGTCATCTGGATCCAATATTTCAGTCTCCGCATTATAAACAAAATGAATCATAAAATTTCCAGCAAAGAAGGAGGCCATGCGGCCCATCAACAACAACAACAAGATTATATTTGTAGAGCGCCTTTCACGTCAGGTGGACGTCCCAAAACGCTGAATAGTCAGATATCAGGGCCCGAGCATGGGGGAGGGGTGGTGTAGGGGTGAGGGAATGCAGAGAGGTGGGAGGGAGACCAAAGGCACGGTTGAAGAGAAAGGTCTTAAGACCGGCCTTGAAGGAGGCAAGGGAGGAAGCGAGGGGAAAGGACTGTGGGATAGAGTTCCAGAGTGTGGGGGCAGAGAGGCTGAAAGCCCGGCCACCGATGGTAGGTTGGGTCGGGCGGGAGACATGGAACAGGCCGGAGCCCGATGAACGGCGGGAGCGGGCAGGCTCATAGGGAGTCAGCAGGTCAGAGAGATAGGAGGGGACAAGGCCATGGATGGCCTTAAAGGTGAGGACGAGAATCTTGAACTCGATCCTCTGGGGGATGGGGAGCCGGTGGAGTCGGGCGAGGGTGGGAGTGATAGGGTCACGGAGCCTGGTGCGTGAGAGTACACGAGCTGCAAAGTTTTGAATGATCTGCAGCTTGTGAAGGGAAGAGTTGGGAAGGCCGATGAGGAGAGAGTTTCCATAATCGAGCCTTGATGTGAAGAATGCGTGGGTGAGGGTTTCGGCAGCCTGAGGGTGAGGCAGTGGCGGAGTCTGGCAATGTTGCGGAGGTGGTGGTAGGCAGTCCCGGTTATGGTGCAGATGTGGGGGAGAAAGGACAGTTCAGGGTCAAATAAGATACCCAGGTTCCTGACTGGCTTAGTGAGGTTGAGTGTGCAGCCGTGGAGGCTGATGCTGCCAGCACCTGAGGTGTGGAGGCGCTGGCGCGAGCCACCTCAGTCTTATTGACATTGAGTTGGAGAAAGTTGTCCCTCATCCAGGACTTGATGTTGGACAGGTAGTAGGTCAGGACGCCAGTAGTCCTGGAGTTCAGGGTGGAGGCAGAGAGGTAGAGTTGGGTGTCATCCTCATACATGTGGAAATTTACCCCATGTCTGCCGATGATGTCACCAAGGGGGAGCATGTAGAGGGTGAAGAGGAGGGGACCGAGGACAGAGCCCTTAGGAACACCACACAAGACGGTTGGAGGAGAAGCCGTTGGCCACGACGAAGTGGAGGCGGCGTGAAAAGTAGGACCGAACCAGTCAAGGACAGAACCTTGAAGGTTGAGGTGGGAGGAGAGGCTGTGGAGGAGGATTGCGTGGTCCACAGTGTCAAAGGCGGCAGAGAGGTCGAGGAGGCAGAGGAAGCCCTGGTCATACATGGTCAGGATGTTGTTTGACCAGAGCAGTTTTAGTGCTGTGGGCAGCACGGAAACCCGATTGGAGGGGTTCGTGGAGGGAGTGAGAGGTGAGGAAAGAGCGAAGCCTATGCTGGCTCTTTGAAAGATCTTCACAACTGTTCCCACCCCCCTGCTCTTACCCCATATTCCTTTTCAAGTATATATCCAATTCCCTTTTGAAAGCTACTATTGAATCTGCTTCCAATACTCTGTCAGGCAAGGCAGTGCATTCCAGATCATAAAAAAAATTCTCCTCATCTCCCCTCTGGTTCTTTTGGCAATTATCTTAAATCTGTGTCCTCTGGTTACCCACCCACCCGCCAGAGGAAACTATCAAAACCCCTCATAATTTTAATAATAATAATTGCATTTGATATAGCACGAATATCTCTATTAAATCTGTCCTTAACCTTCTCTGCTCTAAGGCGAACAATCCTGGCCTCTCTAATCTCTCCATATAACTGAATAAATGAACAACTTTTGAGTTGCTACAGACGTCCCGCCAGCATGTTGTGTGCTGTCCAGAAACACCTTAATGTCACTTCTTCTATGAAGTGACACCAGCGGCTTTTGTAGCACATAAAATAACTTGCTCGCAGTGCGGGAAGTTGAATAGGATTTGCTAGGATCGATCAGATCAAAATCATATGAAAACACACTGTGAAAACTTGTTTTTTTGAAAGGCATTATAAATAAGGACATAGCTTGGAGAAAGATTACTAAAGTAAATAAGTAACACACCGCACACACTGATGAGGGCGTTTGGCTGCCGTGATTCGCCCATAAAATATAAAATCAATTCACTTTTTACAATCTATTCTGTGAAACGCTTTAGACATCTCACTTACATGATAAGGTGCTATATCAAACGCAAGGATTATACAATACATTTACATGAACTTGAAAAATTGATGGGTGCAACTAGTAGTGACATCTTTGTACTTGTGTCTAAATTCAAAGTTGCACTAAAGAAACAGTTACAGACAAATGGCCTTGTTGTTCAAGTTTCAGTTCTTCTGAATCCATCTTTACTGTTTTTCGAACCTATTGAAATGTTCGGAGTGATGATCAAATAGGTGCTGCCCTTGCTCCACAGTTTGACAGTGAGTGTGCACTAAAATTCTAACATTATGTTGTTGCACAGAAGAAAATGGTTATCTTGTCAGAAGCATCTCAACAGATGTGTCCTGATAAAAGTCCTTTTTAACACCATTATCACTCCCAGCATGTTTCCTGATACAAGCATGATGGAAATCATTAAAAAGCCAACAACTTTTGAGCCTTAAGAAAACAATGAATGGTTCCTTGTGCTAGTTCTGGTACAGTAGAAGCACCAATTATCTGCATGCCAATTGTCTATGTGCCAAGACCAAGGCTGCAAAAATTTTAAAATAAAATCCAGTTATGCACATCTGCAAATTTGCACGCATCCTTATTAACCTTGTGTTCATGTACATAACTTTGCACATGTGACCCATTGTTTTTTTTGCTGTAGCAAAGGTACGTTTTTATTTTAAAGTGCTTTTAGGCAGTGTAGAGAAAAGCGGGGTGTGTGTGAGAGAGAAAGAGAAGCAGGGACAAAATGAGAGAGAGACTGGTAGCTACAGTGTAGTATTATAGTGACAATACTAGTATAATGCCTGATGTAACAGCACCTTGGGACATCTTTCCTATGGTGAAGGGCACTATACAAGTGTAATTTGTTGTTATAATTTTTTAGTTGGCAGTGTAGCCTATTTGTATTTTGCACGATAATCTGTACTGTTTACTTATCTGTATCGGGGCTCATCCCAATTAATACAGATAATAGGCTCCCTACTGTAACAGTTAATATATCTTATGGATTTCAGTAAGGCCTTTGCTACAGTTCCTCTCGAGAGGCTGTTACTGAATAAAGAAAGCGGGAATCATTACAATGGATACACAACTGGTTGACCAGAAGAACCCAGAGGGTGGTGGCATCAACTTCATGATTGCATGATGACTTCAACTCACCAGCCAGTCAGGAGCCTGGGTGTCTTGTTCGACCCTCAACTGTCTTTTCTTCCCCACATTCAAGCCATGACCCGCTCTGCCTTCCCTCACCTCTGTAACATCACCCGACTCCGCACTACTTCACCCCTCAGGCCCCTGAAACTCTTGTTCATGCCTTCATTACCTCCAGGCTCGACTATGCAAACGCCCTGCTTGTCAGCCTTCCCAACTCCTCCCTCCACAGGCTGCAGATAATCCAGAACTCTGCAGCCCGTGTCCTCTCCCACACCAAACTCCGTGACCCCATCTCCCCCATTGGTTCCCTATCCTTCAGAGGATCCAGTTCAAAATCCTGGTCCTCACCTAGAAAGCCTTCCATGGCCTCGCCAAACCCTACCTCTGCGACCTCCTAACCCGCTACCAACCCGCCCGCTCCCTCCGCTCAGCCGGCTCCAGCCTGCTCCACGTTCCCCAACTCCTCTTCGACCCTACCATTGGTCACCCCCCTTCCCCTCCCCTCCCTTCTCCCTCCTGACCCCAGCTCGGGTCTGAAATGCTGTACACTGTCCAGTGCCTTCGGACGTCCTCCCGACGTGAAAGGCGCTATACAAATGTAATGTTGTTGTTGACTAAGTAAATTAAGCGCTTTGGGACGTCTAGAAGACGTGAAAAGCGCTATAGCAAATGCAAGGATGATTATTATTTTATAAATTGGCCATGTTCACGCAGGAAAAGAGAAGATTGTGAGATGGCATGATTGCTGTCTTTAAGATTCCAAAGGAGCAAGACAACATACATCATGACAGACTGAATGTAATCTTGTTGTTGTTTCAACTTGTCCAGACTAGTAGAACCTGAGGACACGACCTGCGATTAAAGGGGGGGAAATTTAGAACGAATCTATGCAAACACTACTTCAGTGAGCGAATAGTGAACCTGTGGAACAGGCTCCCTGGATAGACGGTTGAAGCAGGAAGTGTTGGTTCTTTCAAACACAGATTAGATAGTTTTCTTTAAGGAAATACCAATACGGGATATAGTACATAGATAGTTCGGAACCTATGTGCATGTGATCGCCAGGAAGGTGGAAGGCGAACAAGATGGACCTTGGTCTTTTTTCGTCTAGAATATCTTATGTTCTTATGTTATGGTTTTCATGCCTCGGCAAATCTCTAGCATTCAGATACAGTGAGTCCAGACTCACAAAAAAATTAGCTCTTATCTAGCTTGTACATGGGTTGTTTTTGCATGTTTATTTCTGTCACCACAACCATTAGCAGCCTTTTTTATGGAAAGAAAATTGCCACCTCTTAAATAGGTTGTTTGGATCTAATACGCCCCAATTGATCGGCCTGCTGCTTTAAACATACTTCCTTGGGTAATAGCAACCGTGTTTCGATTAACTAATTATTTAACGGTGAGATTTTAATATCCTGACACTAATTGGTTTCTCTGTGAGCTTCAAGAAAATTAATAGATTGTTTTTAAGTGGGAGCAAAACCAGACTAAGTGAGACTAACTAATGTGAGTTTGAGGTCATAATTGCATCCAGAAGTTGATTGAAAGCTTTTATCAGGATTGTAAATTGGTGACTTTAACATTGTACTTTTAAGTGGCTTGAAGTCAATAAGGAGTCCTGTAGCTCAGTGGTTAGAGCACTCGCCTTGCAAGCGAGCCGCCTGGGTTCAATTCCAGGCAGGGCAAAACCTTGGGCAAGTTTCCTTACCCCACACACCTAATAATAATCCCTCCAAAACAAAACAATTATAAATTGGTCATTTCAATCCACGACTGTTTGTGGGACACTGCCGTGCACAATTAACTGCCGCTTTTCACCCACAAATATACAGTCAATTCACTTTACAGCATATTCTCTTTTTGTTTTTCAGACAGAGAAACAGTTCACATTAATAAGTTCCTCCTCATCCCTCCCACCCCCCACCCCCATTTATTTACTTAGAAAGTATATGAATTGTCTTTTTCTTTTCGCCCTGTCCTTTTAGCCCAACCTCTCTCTGTCCAGCCTGCCATGTCCTGCCAACCCAGCAATTGCAGAGGTTCCTCCCACTCAGCTCCTGTAAATCCTGCAAGCTAAAGCTCCAACAGAAAAGATGGTCCTAGCTTGTGAGACAGTTTTCTTAGTGTCAAGCTATGTTCTTTTAACTGGTTGGACTCCAGTTGTACTCCGTACACACTCTGAGGTCCCCAAGCCTCGGTCTTCACCAACCTGCACCTAATACTCTCCAGAATTCGTAAGCAGGGTGCATCCCTCGAGAGAGATTGTGTGTTCCATACCAGACACAGGGAAATTTCCATGTGTCAGTGGCATGCATATGTGGAGCTCTGTCTAGTTTGGTTAACGTGAAAAAGGACTTGGGGGTTCAATACTTTACTCCAAATGCCTCTGTTTACCAAGCTGTCAGTAGGAACCTGGTTGCTAGTCGATTGCTGGATCGCTTTCTGGGGGTAAAGGTTTGTATGTCAACCTGGCGCAGTGATAGCACTTTCGCATCTAAGTCAGAAGGCTGTGGGTTCAAGCCCCACTTCAGGTCTTGGAATCGCCTTATGTAAGCTGGCACTCCAATGCGTAGCTGGGGGTGTTAGGGGGGTTTGCCTTTATCAGAGGTGCCATTCTTTGGATGAGATGTTTAACCAAGGTTCTATCCGCCTGTTCATGTGCATGTTAAAGATCTCATGGCATTATTCAAAAAGAGAAGTTTCTCCCGGTGTCCAGACCAACAATCCCTCAAAATAAAATTGTTCACTCAATCCATGTTTGTTTGTGGGCCATTGCTGTGTGCAACTATTTGGGGTTTTTTTGCCAACAAAAAACAGTCAATTCACTTTACAGTATATCCTGGGCAGTACTTTGGGACATCTCAATAACATGATGAAGCGCTATATGAAATGCAAGGATTATTATTATTATATTCCTAAGCATTGTGATGAGTTTTTGCATGTTTCAAACCAGCTGACCAAAGCAAAAAATAATCTCCAAATTAAAAATGATAATGCAGAATTTATCTTTTGCAAAAGTTGGCACCATTTATCATTGATTCTTATGTTGAAATGGCTTAACTAGACATAATACTGTCAGCAGCTTTAAAGGGGACTAGCCTTCATAATGGCCTTTCTCAAAATACTGCACTTATGATAAGTATTCTGCACTTGCTTGACATTATACTATTGATAGCTCTTTGCAATGTGTGCTTTGTGCAATAAAAATAAATTCAAAAGATTTATAATACCGAGTCTAGCTGAATTGTTTAATGTCCTTCTATTCTAAGGAATTGAAATATCAGCCATAATTCTATAATGGTCATAGCTATAGGTTATATTGATGAGTGGGGGGATTCCCATTAGTATTAACTGTTCATTTGGTAATGCAAAACTAGCATAAGCTGATACAGCCCCAGAATAGCTGAACTCTTAACTCAAAAACATTATGGCATGTTTGAGTAGATTGCATTCAGGAGAGTGAACCCTTGCTGATTATTCTTCTCCATAGCCAAGGCTCATTGAAACTAGTTGTGCTATCATGCTGCCCACCACAGTCCTTCTCAATGGCTTCTCAATGCAATTACCTTGTAAAGTAGACACGTACAAAAAGTAAACCCAAAACAATATTTTCAGATATGGCTTGGCATCAGTAACAGAGAGCATAGCTTCAGGTTTGGGAAGGACAATTTTGGGACAGATTTCTGGAAGTGTTTCCTTACAGAGATCTAGAATCCTGAGGTTATTTAAGGAAAACTGTGACAATTTAATGGGAGGACGGTAGAGTGGGTATTCTGTAAGGATGAGATCAAATTGGTTCAAGGAGTTTTTCATTCAAACCTCTCTTGTGACATTTTTTAAACATTGAGCTGAAGAGGAATGGTTTGTTTTTTGGGGCTGATCATCAGGAAAAACAATCAACAAACTTGTAACCAAGTAAGTAAAATGGTGAATGTTTTATTATTGCTTCATTATTGTGTTATTCTCAATAAACTAGTGTGACAATTATCAAATCAATAATCTTTATTTAATGTCTTCATCATAGGGACCTGGCTGCTCGTAACTGCCTTGTAGGTGAAAGCAATGTACTGAAAATCAGTGACTTTGGCATGTCGAGACAGGAGGATGACGGGATCTATTCATCTTCGGGCTTGAAGCAGATTCCTATCAAATGGACAGCTCCAGAGGCCTTAAATTACGGTGAAAGAACTCTTCCATCTAAAATATGTTATCTCCTTCCTCAGTTTTTAGGGCAGTTTTTAATGACATTGAAATGTTATTGCATAGAGAAATTTTATTTAAAAATAATTCTATTGAGGAAAAGCAGGGTTTTAATTGAAACCCATTTTAAGATTGTATTTTACAATTCGGTAACCCCTTTAGTGTAATGTTCCTCCATTGCAATCTTGGCAATGGGCATAGTTTGCAATTGCTCGATATTGAAACCCACTGCTAATTAAAAGCTTGTCTGATTGTTATTTGCCTCTAAAAGATCATAGAGGATCGTTGAGTGCTGATTTGGCAAACCCAGCATGCCGTGCCTTTGTTCAGAGGGTGTGAATTTGCTAGCACTATACGGACACAATGGGCCTGACCTTTTGTACTGAAATTTCAATGATTTTCACTTTGCACAACAAATTTTCCAATGTTGCCTTGCATGGAGGACTAGTAAATTAGTTATGCACCACTCAACACATGATCAAAATTGAGAAGACCTAAGCAGATGGGGAAGAAATAAAAACAAAAGAGGTGGTGGGGGGTGGCGCTGAACACCAAACAGCTTGATCCTGTGAGGGGGTAATGGTGTGGTTAGTATTCTGAAAAAATGAGATCAAATAGGCTGAAGGGCCTTCCTCACTGTACCTTTCTTGTTATCAGTTAGAAAATGTCCTTGATGAAAATGAATGTATTGAATTTCGCTTGGGGCTTTTACAGGGTCCCAGCCTTATCGAAAACATTCCCCATCCTCCATTGTTTAGTGGAAATATAGGAGACAGTGGCTGTAATATTGCTGTTGGATTCAATAACACATTGTCTGAGTTGTGTAGTTGATTTGCGTGAGTCACATAAATTGGTAAATACAACTGCTCAGCATTTGACACGCAAAACCATACTAAATTAGAAAGGGGTTCCACTGAATGAGTAAACATGACGACAGTGCTTTACATGTAGTATTGTAATAGTTAAATACATATTTAATATTACTCACATTTAATAAAGCACTTTATTGCATTTCAGTTACATTTCAATAAGCAGAAAACCATGTATGAAACTAATGTTTGATGTACTTTTCTGTCAAATAGGGCGATACAGTTCAGAGAGCGATGTGTGGAGCTATGGAATACTCCTGTGGGAGACTTTCAGCTTGGGAGTGTGTCCATATCCTGGAATGACAAATCAGCAAGCTCGAGAACAGGTTGAAAAAGGTACAGTAATGATAGCGCGAGGAGCGAAATGCTGCATAGAAATCTCATAATACTCATAATTCGATGAGTTCTATTTTGAGTGTATTACTGTCTTTTTATGTGGTTTGCAAGCAGTTCAAATTGCCTTAACTTTATCATCCACTTTATGAGTTGTGTAAAATCTTTCAAGTTTAGCTACTTTAGATACAATATGCAAAGAAATCTCTTACAGACAATTTGATAGCAATGGCAAGAACATGTCCTTGATTCAACATTGAGCTGACTTTAAGAGCATCTGAAGTTCCATTCAAAAGGTGGTGCTGGACCAGAATTGGTAATGGGGAGAGGGAGAAAGGAAAATGCTATGAAATACTGAATGAACTGTGTCCTAATCAACTACATTTTAGCTCTTTGTAAGGTTACAGTAATGAGATAAATCATTTTTAGTATCTGCTTATGTGGATGTTTACTGCAATACTCTTAGCTGTCAATCACAAGAAAAATTTCAAGAGACTAGAAACCACAATAACTTCAAAACCGATGGGATTTCAAAAATCCACTTCTATTGCACAAGAACTGCAATGTGACAAATTAAAAGGAAAACAGTTATTACTGTCTAATCGAATCCATGGGCTTCTATTGATGAGTATAAACCATTCATGCTCCTCCTCATCCAAACTGCAGTTAGACAGGAGCTTCTAATCAGTCCCCAGTAGCCAGTATCCTCCATGTAATTATTTTTTTAAGCACTTTGCTATGGGTTGGTATTTTAGATTGAGTGTATCTTGAGTGATTAGAATCTCATCCCTTCAGTGTCACATCAATGAATGTTAAAATGGACTTGAAACCACCAGAAGTGTTGCGTGGTTGTAAAGTGACTTGAATTTATATCGTGTTAGCAGTTAGCTGTAATGTATTTATACTACAGGTAATTTAATAGTGCACAAAGAGTAAAATAGCAAAATAAAATAACAAAAAAAAAGAATTTATGATCAGTTTTCTAAAATTAAAATAGCTAAAATTTAAAGAAAAGATGTTTTAAAGGTTCTTCTATATCATGTTGTTTTATGTATTAACAATTCTCCCCTAGTTGACATGAGCAAAGCTTTCCATATTTCTCAGTAGATTTCCAGTGAATGTTTTTACTTAAGGGCTGAGTTATTTGGGGTTTGCTTTAAGTATGCATCTGCCATAAGCAAGTAAAAATTATAGTCTACCAATGTTGCGGGCGAGTCCACCCAGACAAATTTCCTTTCTCTAAAACCTGCCAAGATTAGATAGGTGTCTATAGTGTGTGGCAAACAATTGGACAAGTACTGTACATTTTGTCGTAAGCCTGCAAAAGTTTAAAACAATTGCCCATATCACGGCACACCACCAGTGGTGGCTCAACAACTGGCAACACTTGACTGTTCAGGTTAGGTATCTACAGGCCTCAAAATCAGACCTCTACTCTGTTACTCCAAGTCATTCTTTCCTGTAATCACTTTAATTAAAGTTTGAAAATAAGTACAATTTTGCATATCATTTTCTTCAGATTAATCTGTTCTGCAGTTTAGCACATACCACATAGCATTATTTGCAAATAAAAAGAGTGTCAAAATAGTGAACATAAACTCTCCCTATCTGTCTCACAAAATTCAATTATTAAAAGTGAAGAGAAAGTGAAGAAAAATATAGGAACCTGATTTTGCAAGATAGTACCATACAGAGCTCAACAACAACAGCAAATTGCATTTATACATCGCCTTCCACGGCGGGAAGATGTCCCAATGCATTGGATGTTGTTCCAAGGAGGAGGATATCCCAAGAGGCTTCTTTGCACCTGAGCTGGGGGGGTGGGGGTGAGGATGGGAAAATGACTGAAGATGTGGTCAAAGAGGAAGATCTTGAGACGGATTTGAAGGAGATGAGGGAAGGGACAAGGTGAAGGGACTCAGATGGAGTTCCAGAGATTGGTGGCAGAAAGGCTGAAGGCCCAACTACTGATGGTGGAGTGAGCCGGGCAGGGGACGTGAAGTGGACCAGTGCCTGGTGAGAGGAGGGTTGGCAGAATTTTAGAAGGTCACAAATGTATGGAAGGGCAAGACCACGGAGATATTTAAAAGTGAAGATGAGGATCTTGAACTTGATCCTTTGGGGAATGGGGAGCCAGTAGAGCCGGGCAAGGATGGGAGGGTCATGGAGCCAAGTTCCGGAGAGGACACGAGCTGCAGAATTCTGAATGGTCAGCAGCTTGTGGAGGGACGTATTGGGAAGTCCAGCAAACCCTATCCACATCAATGGTATTCAGCTAACCGATCATTAATTATATGTACAAATTTTGTAAAGTTGTGTATAGTATTAAAGCGTTAAGGAGGCAGTGTGGGACCTGAACTGTGGGACACTGGGCAGTGGATTATTGAGGTTCTCCGGTTGAACAGCAGAAAAACTATGTGAACTGATTGAGAAAAAATGCTTAACTTAAAGTCTCTATATTTAACTGACTCTGCTCTTGCAATGCAGTGTGGAGTTTCAGAGAAACCCAAATACTTTGGGAACTGATCATGCAGTAGATCTAGGATTGCCATTTTGCAGCCCTCATTACGTGTGTGTAAAATAGTCATGTGGGCCAAAAGTTGGCCACCCTTAATGTAGATGATGCCATAATTTTTTAAAATTCGAGCCATGTTACAGTACCAACCTTTTTTAATATGTTGCTTTTTAGTACTTATTTCATACTAGTGGCTTTAATTATCCTTTCATGCTGTGGTTCAGATTGAAACAGCTTGAAATGCGAATTGCAGTAATCTTTTTAATTGAGTGAAAAAATGCACAGCGGAATAATCACTAGCAGCTGCTGTTGTATCCACAGAAGGATTATAGGGTTTTTTTCTGAAACATTACAATGTAAATTATTTATTTAAGTAAGCAGAAAGATTATTTGGCAAAATAGAATGTCACAGAGTTTAAGGCACAACCTGTCTGGATTACTGGCTCAGGACTAGCATAGAAAACCAGTCCTCTCAGTTGGCTAAATATGGTAATCACTAGTATTTTAATTTTCTTCAGTCTTGATAACCTTACGCTTTATAAAGATATTTTACGTGTATTTCTCCTTTAATCCTTTCACATCTCTCTGAATGGGGTCCAACATTGCAACAGTGTTCTCATCAAAATTGTGCTATGCAGTAGTGCATCATTTTGGGGCAGCGTTGTATTTAGGAAGGCAGGTATAATTGAAACTCCAATTTACTCAAAATATAACTAATATCTTATTATTATCTTCTTAGTGGTTTCCAGAAGTGCAGTTACAGAATTAAATTGTGTCACTTTTTAAGCATAGCCCAGAGTATTTTAAAACCCTGTATTAAGGGCTTTGTCAGGGTAAAGACTGAAGGTCTGAAATGTTACTGAAAGCTGCAGAAATATCATCTAATGGGGGAGCAAAGTACATCTTTGTTGCCTGCATTCATCAGCTTGCTGCACTGCTGTATCATTCAAAAATGTGTTTTTAAACCTTTGCAGGTTACAGAATGTCAACACCACAGAAATGTCCAGAGGAAATCTATAATATAATGCTGAGATGCTGGGAGTACAAACCAGAAAACCGACCAAATTTCAGCGATATACACAAAGAACTCACAGCCATCAAAAAGAAAATAACGTAGTGAAATGGATGGATAAATGTTGACCGTAGGAAATTCAGTATTCATTTGTTGAAAGGAATTCAGGAGGTTCAAAATATCGATTTTCTTTGTTGCATTTATAAAGTATTGTAGAATGTATTATAATGATCATGTACACTTTTTATTTTGCATCAGTATAATTTTTGCAATTTATAAATGTTTTTCTTTATGTTGTATTTTTGGCCTACTGAGTATTTTATCCGTAAAGTACATCATGGAGACAAAGTTTTGTGATGCATTTTAAAAATATAAATAACCAAATATTTTCACATCCCAATGTTTTTTTTGAAAAGAAACTAAGAATGATCATTGTCATAGTAAGTTAATAGAAAAGGCAAACCAGGATTTGGAATGGAACAAACTTCATCCATTTAGTTGGTGCTGGTGGGTTGTCCTGGAGTGGAGTTGCTCTGTTTTAAATTACTATTGAAGACGGCTGCCACTGTTCATAGCAGTACTTTAGGAAAGCTATGTCATGGGTCAGGCAGATTCTTTGTGCATTTGTTAAAAAGCATTGACTTACCTGCCCACGCCACTGCAATCAATTAAAACTTCTAAATCATACAGACACTGTTTAAAAAAAGGTCAAAAGTACCAGCAAAAATTCTGTGTATTATAACAACTACTTGGCGTCCTTCACGCATCTTAGGCCTAAATGTTTTGTATGCAATTTAATGGTTCGGGTTACAATTTTTGACTATGTTGGGACAAGTCTTCCATGATGTGCTTTAGTGATGTGAAGTGCAAGTGCTGTTTTAATTTTTTTAAAATCTTCCAAGGTTTGCTAACTCTTTGTGTAATTAATTTGCAAACACCAGTTAGAGTCTGACTGTTAACATGTCTGAATGTTTTGCAATAGCACTGGGCTTTGGCCAACTTTGCTTTGTCAATTCTTTCCATTTTCCTCAAGCTGCTGCCTCTTGTTTTGGTATTTTCCACAGGCCTTTCACATGGTCTGATAACTGCTTCAAGTGACCGGCCAGTTGTCATGTGTAAGCCTTGACAATGAATATTAGCAGGACTGTAGAGCCAGGACCGTCAAGCTCGAGCTTGTTACCAGGTTCACACATTTGCACTCTCCAGCAGGAGTCAGGAGGTGGTAATTCCAATTGGAGTTCCAGTTCCTGACTTATTTTTCCTCTTCACAACCCAGGACATAGGGCTCCAACTACCACTCAAGCTGAGATCAACTAATTCAGCATATAATATCCTGCAACCTTCTGCGTGGCTGAGTGTTGGGTCCTAGTGTTGTTGTGATTCACTATGCCATTACGGGAGCTCTATTGGCCAACGTGTAACAGTAACTATTGTACATTGTTTTGCTATTCAGATATCATTGAGTAAATATTAAATTAGCCACTTGAATGCCGATATACCTTTGCAGCTTTCAAAGTATAAAATTCAAAATTGAGATCTAGTTTCATAAAGCATCTGCGAGAATCCTACTCTTACTTCCAATGAGAAATGTTATTCTACAATAGGGTTAGAGAAACCTGCATAATCGTGGAGAATTACTTAAGTCAGAATATTGGGAAATGATCAACAAGCAGCAAGTTTGACTTTGATGGCGAAATGCTACGGCATTCCCCAAAAGCTTCTTAGAAACTCAACCCCATACCTGGTGATTTCTGTCTGTTTTATGACAAAACATATGGAAGGAAATGTGCTCAGTGCCAATGCTAATCTTCCTCAGTGATGGTTTCTTTAAATAATGTGCACTGTTACAAAAGTGGCTTATGATCCTGCTAAACATGTCAATACTCCCAACAGCAGCAACTTTTGATCATGTGGTCCAGACCTGTGCATGGCTTGGCAGAGCACTCTGTCAGCAGGAGATTGCTTCAGAGAATGCATCACATCTCCTAACAATTTAGCAAAACTTTATGTGGACTTTATGCAGATATTGTACTGGTATCAGCTTCAGTGTTCAATACTAATATTCAATCAGATTTTAAAGGTGGCTTGCAACACATTGGTGCTTCAAAGATTCAAATATTGATTATGGCTTTAATGTATGTATGTCTCATACAACACTTTACTGCTGTCCCCTCAATTCCTGTTTTCCAGCATTCCCTCCACTTGACTCCCTGTCCTGAACATATTTCAGTCGTCTGGTTCTCACTCCCGCAGCTCTGAATGTGCGGAAGCAAAGAAATAAACAAGGATTCAAAATCCCAGCACACAGGCTAATCAACACCCATTGCATCCAAAAAATGTTTCATTAAGATTCACTGTCGGATGATACCAGTCTCTTTATTCATGCTGTAAGTGTGACTCTGCAGTCCAAATTCAGAAGAGGGTTGTGTACTTCATTAATCATGGATTATCATTATTAATAACAGTTTGGGTTCCACATTTGAATCTTTCTCTGGAATTGTGTTGAATATCAGTTTATGATGTTCAGGAACCATAGCTACATTTTGATCTGCAGTATTTTGAAATTCTCAATCATTGGACTAGAGCTGATATGCAGTAGTAATCATGAAACGTGTTGAAATGCTATACCGTACTTTAAATCATCATGATTTTATCAGTGACGTATTTGCAGTATTTTCAAATATGCAAGTTTTAACAAATTTTCATGATTTTTATTTCAAACCATGTTTACAAAAAAAAAGCAAATTTATGTACCTTTCTGTTTATTTTTAATGTGTTCAGCCAATTTTTGTCTATCGCAAGATTGAACTTTGCTGAAAATAATGTGATTTACATTACTTTTAAAGCTGAATCTGTCTTGTATGTATCAGTACTATATATAGGAATTTTATAGATTCAGATTCTCTGGAATTACTGTATTAATAGAAACTAAATAAGCTGTGCTCAGTATATTTTAAGTACTTTGTGCAGCACTTACTGAATTTTATTTAACAGCCTTTCAATCGTTTTTTAAAAATATTTTGTACTTAACTCATCATAAAGCCTTTAGTTTAACCAAAAGTTATGTTGATTATCTAATACCGTCACAGACTTAACCAGTGTTTAATTGCTTTCATTTTTATTGTTCTGAGGCAAATTGAAGTTTTACCAAACATGTCATTTGTTCCACAAAAAAAACAATAGTAGTAAAAGTAAACATTAAGTTAGTACAGGAAGTAGCAATATTTGCAGGTAATGGGTGCTTCAGAGAGTATCAGTTTTTCTTAAAAATGTCAATATTCTGTAGTGAGAAAAAGTGAACATGTGCTGTCACCTAAAAGTTATTAGATAGCGTCAGATTAGAAAAATGGTTCTTTGTCAACTCAGTTCCAAAGGGATTATGTTGCCTAGTGGATGTTAATTCTTCTTACTAGTAACTGTATTTTATTTTGCTTCCATCAGATATGATTTGCAAACTTAAGTAGTGAAAACTTTATGATTGAAAGTGCTTTATAGGAACACCTAGAATGCCACCACTGTCCGTTAGTCAGTAAGATTTCAGTAAAGAGTAATAGTGAGCCTCAGACATTTCCATACGACTTCCATTTAAAAATGTGAAAATGACACATCAGTACAGTTATAGATTTTACCTTCCAAATGCGTGTGTGGCTGAAGCATTTTGATTAATAACAGCTCGAAATGCTGGAGGTTGTAGGTCTGGTACTGGTATGAACAATTTGAGGTTGTAAAATGCCACTAAAAATATGACACAAGAAGAATATTGGTACAACAATAATCCTTGCATTTGATATAGCGCCTTATCATGTCTTCGAGATGTCTCAAAGCTCTTCACAGAATATACTGTAAAGTGAATTGACTGTATATTTTGTGGACAAAACAATAACAGTAATAAAGTATTGTTGCCTTGCATGTGATTTCCCTAGGCATATTGGTGCTAATAAGCTCAATCAACCTAAATGGCATTCCCTTGTCATTAGTGTGGTTTACCAAATCAAAATGCATTTTAAAAAATGAGCTTTTGTATACAGTAAATTTAAATTCATAAAATAAGTTGGAGGAGTGGGACTAATTTGGACGGCTCTTTCAAAGAGCCGGCACGGACATGATGGGCCAAATGGCCTCCTTCTGTGCTGCATAATTCTATGATTCAAAGTCCACAATATGTATTTTGACTCAACTCAGTTATTTAGTTGCAATAAAGCCACACTATCACTGAATATCTGCACTGAACTATTCAGCAGTCACTGTTTTGAATTGTATGTATTGTCACAGGTATAGATGTATACAGGGCGAAGCTGTTACAGAGCAGTCAACTGGGTCCAATACCTCAGCAGCCACATTATAGCAAGGTCCAAAAAAGAAGTGTGATTTCCTTGTGATCAGGTTGTTATTGTCACTTCATACATACTGTGCATACGATTAGTGCTGCTGACATCACGTCCTTTAGCAGCGCTTCCTGTGCATGTGCCAAAATCGGCTTTTATTTATCGCAGGAAGTCGGCCCGTTAGGGTCAGATTAGGGTGTTTCCCCTTCCAGTTTGGTTGGGTCCTCGGGAAAACAACCAACCCAACTGCGCTATAAGTGAAGCTGTTCTAATGGGGTTGCCATACAGTTAGTTTCTCCATGAAATTTAAGTGTAGTAAGACGTGTTTGACAGCTGCCTTTGGGATGGAACAAGTGTTTTTTTTAAAAGTGCAAAACTTAATAATGAATAGATGAGCCAGATGTTAATTGGTTTCGTAGAAAGATGGTCTTTAAGACCATTCCGCTAATGGTATATTTTTATAGGCATGCGTAAATATGTATTAGTCGTTATTGGCATCCCTTTTAGTTTTTTTCCCTTCACGCTGTTTTATTTAGATCTTTAATCTGTTAAACAGACACGTTTCTATGTTGAATTGTTGAATATAAAGTGGAGAATAAAGAATGGGTAGGATTGTATTGACTATCTTATACTATATCATTGTGCCATGTAAGTATCATAGTGTACTACTGCCACTTAATATTGCTAAATTGTTCATTTAAAAAAAAACAAGGAAGAATGGATGGGTTAAGGCACTGTCCTTTCCTTACTAGAACTCTTGCTCACACTTAAGGGATGCAAACCCCCACCTTCTCCTCTATTTTCTGTAAGACAAGTGAGACAGAGGGATTGTTACAATCCAACTTGTAGTGGACACAAGTCCTCCTGTTTTTCCTCTGGTATTATTCTATTGACTCAGATGTATTTAGCACACTACAAGGAATAGTACTGATCCTTTGCCTTGATCATGGTGTGAAAGTATCTAAAAGTAGAATATTTTGGAATCTTTAGTTCACTATTTCAGTACAACAGTGGTTTAATGTGGACACAGTGGAATTGAAGCTCTGCTTTTCTGCAGTGTGCTCAAAGGTTATGTTTCTACTAACAAGTAGTACTTTTTGCCAGTTAATCTATAACCCATACCAGTCATAATGAACAGTTGAGGAACTGAACTGTGTAGGGAATTTCATATGGACCAGCAGGATGTTCTTTTGTGCCATATCCACCACATCCTGAATATATGTTATAAATGCACCTTTTCCAACGTTAGGCTTCTGTATAAAAGCAAATTTTCAACACTGGAACTGTGATTTTCTTAAATGCCTTAAATTTCTCTCAAGGTCAAAGTGTACTTTTGAAAGTAGATACTCCCTTTTTTAAAAAAAAGTCTTTTAAGCATGTATAATATTTCTGCCCCAAAACAGGAAAAAAAAGCCGAAAATCACAAGACCGAAAGCTGATGCGTCCATTTTGGGGGAATTTTGTTTGAATATCATACCGAAAAAATGTATCTTTTTGTAAATTTTTAACACATCTTCTGTTGTAACATTTATTTATTTATACTTTTTTCTACAGTGATTTTTACAGGGATTATGAATTGGTTTAATGCATTGTCATATCTCTGTATTCAGTGCTCTTGTGAATTGCAGACTTGTTCCTGAACTGCTTCTGTAATGAGTGTCGTAATGGACCAAATACCACTAACAAGTCTGCTGTTGATATTTATAATGTAACCTCTTAATAAACGGAAAGGACTGTCAGTGTGTTATCGTCATCCCTGCTTCAACTCTTGCTGTGAAATTGGCTTTGAGATGTGATGTAAGATTTGTTTAACTTTTTATGTTATATCTGATTAGATCTAATGCCTTTTCCTGCAGTTTCAAACCCTCTGAGATCTCCACCCGATGTAAAAGCCAGTATATAAATGTAAATTGTATTATGCAAAATACTAGTCCATAGCACAATGGTGTTTCCATTCTTGCTGTACAATATCAGCATCAATCACTTGCAGGATAAATAGAACAATCAGAGGCAGAGTAAAGCTTCCCTTATCTCTGCCACAACAACTTGTTTTAAAGTCACATTTATCCCACACAAGCCATTTTATAACCTTGAGTGCAATTTTAATTTAGTGTTGGTCAAATCGTACCAAGACTTTCTTCTTCAATCAAGACTATAGTCACTTCCCCTTTCTCCCCAGCACAGCATCATACTCTGCTACTGTTCAACACTCCAAAATGCGACTGTGCATGAAGGGTGCTATTAAAAAATCAAGTTGTAGTTTGGTCTATATGGGCAATTTTATGCTATAATCCAGTGCCAGTAAGTAATACTGCTGAGATGGCTTTAACCTGATTCCCAAAAGGATAGTGAGTGGCAAATGCAAAAGAATTGGATCCCTTTAAATTATCTTAAATTATCCCTTCCACCTCGACTGCGTTCAAACTTTGGCCCCAGAGAAGAAAGGACAAAAGTTAGGTTATAATCAAACTGAATTACTACCTCTTATCAGTTTTAAAATCTAGAATTCAATATATAACAACTTGCATTTATATAGTGCCCTCCACGCAGGGTATATAATGCCAAAAGAAAACTATATTAAAACAAGTACAGTATAACAAAAATAAAGCCAGCCTTCAAAATAAATGGAATCATTATAGCAACCTTTCACATTTTGTTGACGTGAAGAGTTGCATTTAGTACATTTCCAGCCTTGACAGTTCCAGTTGCATTGACATCTGTATTTAGGAGATTCATTATTTTGTTACTATTTGTGGTATAAACAATGCTAAACCCGAAGTCCAGATCAGAATTGGAGTGGTATTTCTTTACGGGTGGTACAATAATTAAGGATTTTTTGTAGCTGGTATATTCTCTGTGGTAACATTTTGTACTGTCTATATCGAGAGGATATCATTAACTTGTGCAACTCTGCTCAATACCAGCCGTCTTAGCTTCTAGCTACTGGTGCATGGAGATTGATATTCACCACTGTCACTCAATTGACCAAATATATTGGGACTGCTGTTCCTCTCTGCTCACGTTGAAAGTTCAACAGAGCCAAATGAACTTCTGACGGCTCCAGCAATTTGATCCTCCTGCTTAGAAAATCGAAAACACTGGATTCTGGCAGGCTTTGGGTGAGCTGGCACGACACCACCTAGTGATACTCTGCCCTCTGTTTCAAAGAGAGATACCTCATCCCAAAATAAACGAGCTTAGATAGTTCCTAACGGGAATTTCAGAATGTTCCTAAAAAAAAGTTCTGTGATTGAAGGATTTTAATAATTTGTGAACTGTTTGTGGTGTTACCTGTGTGCCTTTCACTTCTGGGCAGTTCTGCCTAATTATTGAGGTACGATGATGACGTGAAACCCTCTTTTGCAGAGATCTGCTGTGACTGTCACGGTGAGCGTGCTGAGAGCAAAACACTCTAATATTGACAATAATTCTGACTGATTATGGGAAGAAAGTAGGGTCTTCAGATGCTGCTGGAAATCTTTACTTAAATTATTTAAGCAACACAAACAAGCAGTAGTACAGTCTGAAATTGAGAAATATCTTTTGAAGATTTTTTTAACATCCAGAACATGAATTTGCATTCAATTTAGGATTGGGGTTCTATGTAACAACAAGCGAAAATAATAATAATAATAACCTTTCCATTTGATATAGCGCAGTATCACGTCTTCAAGGTGTCTCAAAGTACTTCGCAGGATATACTGTAAAATGTAGTGACTGTATTTTTGTAGGCAGACTGGGTATTTTGTACTGTGGACAGTAATGTCTCAAAACCAGCCATGGAGTGAATGACCCATTTTATTTGAGGCATTGCTGGCCAAGATACCGAGATTATTCAAATAATCATGGGATCCAGAACAGGTAGGTGGGGCCTCAGTTTAATGTCTTATCTGAAGGAAAGCTCCTCCAACAATGCTGCACACACTCAGCACTTTGTTGGTATGTCAGCCTTGACATTGTGAGTTCAAAGTCTGGACATGGGGGTTGAACCCACAACCTTCAGGACCAGGCTGTAAAATCACACCATTTCAAAAGCCACTATGACTGGTAGGAATAGGCAATTGCAAAAGGCAGAGTTCAGTACTGAACACTGAAATGGGCAATAGGAAACTAAAACAACAACAAAATTACATTTGTAAAGCACCTTTCACGTCGGGAGGACGTTCCAAGGCACTTCATAGTTAGGGATCAGGACCTGAGGGTAGGGACAGGGTTGGGATGAGGGAGGGCAGAGGGGCGAGGAGGGTGGCTGAAGGCATGGTTCTTGAGGCATGCCTTGTAGGAGGCAAGAGAGAGAGCAAGGTGAAGGGATTGTGGGATGAAGTTCCGAAGAGTGGGAGCAGAGGCTGAAAGCCCAGCCGCTGATGGTAGGGTGGATTGGGCAGGAAATCTCGTCTAAATGTCTAAAATCTCACGGTTCTCACCTCCTCCACCTACCCGACCTCCCCCTGAAACGCTCTGAACCTGTACACAACTTAGGCGTCAGTTCGACCCCCCAATTATCCTTCCCACATCCGGTCCCTCACCAGCACATCTTTCTTCCACCTCCCGACGCATCGCCCGTCTCCGCCAATACCTCTCCCCAAAAGCCACTGAAACCCTGGTCCATGCCTTTGTCACCTCTCGGCTGGACTACTCCAACGCCCTCCTCGCCGGTCTCCCATCCATAAAATCCAAATCATTCAAAACTCTGCCGCCCGCATTCTCACCCGCACGAAACTTCGTTCCCCGATCACCCCAGTCCTTGCCAGACTGCACTGGTTGCCTGTCCCAGAGAGGATCGATTTCAAGATCCTCACCCTTGTATTCAAGTCCCTGCATTCCTCTGCACCCCCCTACCTCTCTGACCTCCTCTCTCCTTAAATCAGTACCCGTTGCCTTTGTTCCTCCGGGTCTGGGCTCCTCCTCGTCCTCCGCTCCAAACCTCGGCGGCCGTGCCTTCAGCCACTATGCCCCGAGGCTCTGGAACTCCCTTCCTCACTCCCTTCGCCTCGCCCCATCTCTTCCTATTTTCAGGTCTCTGCTGAAGACCTCTTTTTTCGACCGCCCCTTTGGTCACCTTCCTCCCCCTCCCCCTGGCTCGGTCTCAGTATCCGTTACTCTGAAGCACACTGAGACACCATCTGGTATGGAGAGCACTATATAAATCCAAGTTGTTGTTGTTGAAATCTGGAGCAGGCTGGAGCCTGCTGAGCGGAGGGAGTGGACAAGGTATTAAGTGGCCAGCTGGTCAGAGATGTAAGAGGGAGCAAGGCCGTGGAGGGCCTTGAAAGTGAGGACGAGGATATTAAATTCCTCTGAGGGATGGGGAGCCGGTAAAGCCGGACAAGGGTGGGGGTGATAGGGTCACAGAGCCTGATGTGGGAGAGGGTATGAGCTGCAGTTTCCGTTGTCGAGCCTTGAGGTGACGAATGCGTGTATAAGGGTTTCAGCAGCCTGGGGTGAGGCAGTGGTGGTGTCGGGCAATGTTGCATAGTTGGGGAGAGGCAGAGCAGGTCATGACACGAATATCATAGAATCATAAAATTATACCGTACAGAAGGAGGCCATTCGGCCCATTGTGTCTGTGCCGGCTCTTTGAAAAGAGCCGTCCAATCAATCCCACTCCATCGCTCTCTCCCCATAGCCCTGCAAACTTGTCCTTCCCAAATAATTATCTACTCTCTTAAAAGTTGTCATCGAATCAGCTTCCACCACCCTTCCAGGCAATGCATTCTAGATCTAAACAACTCGCTGTGTGAAAAAAATTCTCCTCACCTCCCCTCTGTTTCTTTCAACAATGATTTTAAAACGGTGTCCTCGGGTTACCGTCCCACCCACCAGTGGAAATAGTTGCTCCGTGTTCACCCTATCAAATTCCCTCACAATTTGAAAACTTCTACTAAGTCTCCTCGTTACCTTCTCTGCTCCAAAGAGAATAATCCTCGCTTCTCTCTCCTCTCCTGATAACTGGAGTCCCTCATTCCTGGTACCATCCTGGTAAATCTCCTTTGCTCCCTTTCCAATGCCTTGACATCCTTCCTAAAGTGTGGTGCCCAGAACTGAACACAGTACTGTAGCTGAGGCCTAACCAGTGTTTTATAAAGATTTATCATAACTTCCTGACTTTTATATTCTATAGCCCTATTTATAAAGCCTAGTATCCCGGATGCTTTTTAACAGCTTTACCTACCTGTCCGTCCACCTTCAAAGATTTACTTATATGAACCCCAGTTATCTCTGTTCCTTCACCCCCTTTAAGATTGTACCATCAGCTTATATTGCCTCTCCTCATTCTTCCTCCCAAAATACATCACTTCGCATTTCTCCACATTAAACTTCATTTGCCACATGTCTACCCATTTTACCAGTCTGTCTATGGCTGTTACTATCCTCCTCACTGTTTACTATGGGGGAGAAAGGATAGTTGAGGGTCGAACAAGATGTCCGGGTTTCTAACTGACTTAGTGAGGTGGAGTATGCAATCGTGGATTCTGATGCTGCCAGTGCCTGAGGTGCGGAGGCGCGGGTGGGTGCGAGTCAATCAGAAGAGCCTCAGTCTTGCTGACATTCAGCTGTAGAAAGTTGGCTCTTATCCAGGATTTGATGTGAGACAGGCAGTCTGCAGGACGTGAGTTGTCCTGGAATCGAGGGTGGAGGCAAAGAGATAGAGTTGGGTGTCATCTGCATACATGTGGAAGTTGACCCCTGTGGATGATGTCACCAAGGAGGAGCGTGTAGAGGTTGAAGAGGAGGGGACTGAGGACAGAGACCTGAGGAACACTGAGCGAGACTATTTGGGAGCTGGAAGAGAAACTGTTGGCGGAGACAAATTGGAGACGGTATGAGAGATACGGCCTGAACCATTCAAGGACAGAACCTTGAAGGTTGAGGTGAGAGGAGAGCCGGTGGAGGAGGATGGAGTGGTCCCACGGTATTGAAAGTAGCAGAGAGGGCAAGGAGGCAAAGGGAGCCCTGGTCACAGATGGACAAAATGTTATTTGCCACCTTGACCAGAGCAGTTTCTGTTCTGTGAGCAGCATGGAAACCTGATTGAAGGAGCTCATGAAGGGAGTGGTAGGAGAGGAATGAGCAAAGCTGGGAAGCAACGACTCTTTCAAGGAACTTCGAAAGAAAAGGGAGGTTGGAGATGGGCCAGTAGTTAAAAAGCAGGGGTGGGTCCAGGGAAGGTTTTTTTCAGGATGGGAGTGATTGCAGCTGTTTTTAGGGGGATGGGAACAGTGCCAGGTGATAGGGGGAGATTGATGGTGTTGGAGAGCAGAGGGACAAGGAGGTGGAGCTGGGAGGTAAGGAGAGAGGTAGGGATGGAGTCGAGAGAGCGGGTGGTGTGTTTCATGCTGGATTTGGTGGTGATGAGAGAGGAGGGGGAGACAGATTTGAAGGGAGGAGGGAGGGATGGGTTGTGGTCAGAGTGTGGGGTGGAGGAGGGAGATGGGGAGGGAGTGTCGGTTGGGAGGGCGGAGGCAGCTGAAGGGATCCCATCGATTTTGGACTCGAAGAAATCCAGTATCTCCTCAGTCAGAGCTTGAGAAGAGAATGAGCGAGGCATGGGAGGGTGGACGGAGGAGCCAGTTGGTGATGGAAAATAGGATTATCTTGGACTAGAAGAATGATTTGGTGGAGGTGAGAGTTTTGATGTGGTCCAGCCAGATCTGCCGGTGGACTTGAGCCAGGTGCGTTCGGCAGCCCACACCTGACCCTTGAAGGAGCAGAGAGTTGTACACCGGCTACCTCCCTCCTTACACTAGGGTTGTACACCAGCCAACTTCCTTCTTTTCCTCCCTCTTATAGGTTACAGCTCTCGTCCAGAGCTGCAGACCTAGGAACTTGATAATATGAGATGACCCTGCAGAACTCCTCTTTTCCTCCCTCCTATTTTTCTCTCCTCTGTTCTTTTGGACTGTACTCTCTCCTGTAGTAGTGAAAGCTGAAAGTGCAAAGAAATTCCTTTGTCAAAATGTTTTTAAAGAAAACATTTTGAGGTTAATGCAGTCTGTTAGTTTTTCCCTGGTGAGTTTATTAATGGCATAGAATTCCTGACCTTGTTAGTCTGTTTCTGGATGGAATTGCTTTCCAATTCTGTTGTATGAAAGGAACACTGACGATCTTCAACATTGACTTTAGATTGGAGTATGGCACCAAGTGATTTATAATAATAGTAATAATAATCCTTCCATTTGATATAGCGCTTTTCACGTCTTCTAGACGTCTCAAAGTGCTTCACAGAATATGCAGTAAAGTGAATTGACTGTATATTTGTGGGCGAAACGCGGCAGACAATTACGCACAGCAGTGTCCCACAAACAGTCGTGGATTGAAAATTACCAATTTATTATTGTTTTGTTTTGGAGGAATTATTCACAATACCCCAATCTGAACACTAGCTTAATAACCAAGGACAGTGCACATCTCTGTGAGTGTGAATGAGGCACATCGGGACACATGTGTTCTGTATAAGGCACTTGGGCCTCAGAATATGTGGATCAAAATGAAGTGTTAACCAAATTATTTGGTTCCTTTAGATAATGTGTCCATATCTGCAACACTCTTGTCCTGTCAGCTGACGATATGGTGAACAATCATGAAAATAACTCATAACTCGAGCATGTCTGTGCACCAGGTATTGGTGAATGAAGCCCTCGTATTGTTTTGTTCACTGGACATTCAGAGCCTCACAGGACTTGGTGAAGTGGAAAATTATTTTATTGTGAGTCTTATTCACTTTACCTTTGTACTGCTGCTACATTACTGAAATAAGATGTTCAGCGCCAGCCAGCTAAAAGGCTTTCTTTGGTGCAATTTAATCAGATTGACTCGTGATTGGAACCTGCAACAGGAAGAGCTAGTCAGTGACTATCATCCTTTTAACAACAGAGGCAGTCGTTCATCTGAGCCCAATGTATTGATACCACCATTTCTACACTGCCCTACAGAAGGCACTAGAAGATTGATTTTGACGCCAAAGCAGAAGGGTGTCTGGGAGTGATTCTTTTTGTTCTCAAAATGAAAATACACTTAGGAATTGCATTAAATGTCTGATTGATTGCTATGAAATCTTAGCGTAGGTTTCACATGATTTGCTATAGAAGCTGAGGTTTGCAAAGAAAAACATCTGAGGCTAGGACTCCAGTCATGTAATAAATTCACTTCCTGGAACTGGTCTTATCTGAATTCACACATCTGCTGTCTCAGCTTAGATGTTGCTAAATATATATATATATATATATATATATCATGTATACTCTTGCTATCCTAGTGGAAACACCAATGTCATATAAAACTGTCCATACCAACATGAAGTTGAGTAACTTACATCCAAATCTAGCATGTTCAACAAGGCCCTATGTTCTAACTCATGTGTGGTGTGTAAAGTGAGGAAATATTTTTCATGAGTATGGAACCCATGCCATCACTTTTCATTTCAGACCTCATACATTGATGGTAAGCAAAAGCTCAGCACAATACCATTCTAAATAGTCAGGGATTCAAACTATCATTTGATGTAGATCAGAAATAAATCCACTCAAATGTTACAGAAGCAAAGCTCAGCTGTTTCATCTGATACAGTACTGCAGCTGCCTCCATCTCTGAATCCCACTATTCCATTTTAAGGAGGAAACTTACACAATCTCAAGCATTCCCAACTCTACAAACCAAATATTTTATATCCAGTGACGTGTATTGGCACTGTACGTGTCAGTGGTATATAATAATAACATAATAATCATTTGGCAGAATACCTTGCACACCTGGAGGATTTCTAAATGTGCTTGGCAAGATATACTGTGAGTGTAGTGATACTGTGTATTGTGGACTTACATTGGCACTGTGAAGGCTCAGTGACTAGGATTGGCACTGTGAGCATGTGAGGTCTGCAAGACAAAGCAGTAGAAAGTGTAATTTATGTGGTAAGCGCCAAGGCCATGTGCCAGCATTGATAAAAAATGAATTGATGTCCATATGATATATAGAATGAAAAGAAATCCTAGAGCTGGAAATATAAACTGGGTTCAAGGCAATAAATTGAAAGCTTTTCCTTATCCATCATTTTAATGTTCATCTCTGCCAATGGAATTCTCCAGTGGAGTATGAAAACTCCTCTGGAGAAAAGCAATTGTTAGTTCACTTAACAATATGGGACACGTAGGGGAAGCTTTCACATTCACACTTACATGGGACATATGATGGTGTTGTCAGATGGATATCAGGACCACAAAAAACAATAACAACTTGCATTTATAAAGCGCACTTCAGGGGCGTCAGTGTCTCGGAGCGCTTAACATTGGCGGAGCCTGTTGACCATTAAGCATTGGTTTAAGAGGAAGGTCTTCAGTTGTGATCTAAAATAATAATATAATAATAACCCTTGAATTTGATATAGCACTTTCACGTCTTCTAGACGTCTCAAAGCACTTCACAGAATAATAATAATAATAATCCTCGCATTTGATATAGCGCTTTTCACGTCGGGAGGACGTCCCAAAGCGCTTCACAGAACACACTGTCAAGTGAATTGACTGCATATTTGTGGGCGAAACGCGGCAGCCAATTGCGCACAGCAGTGTCCCACAAACAGTCTTCGATTGAAAATGACCAATTTATTATTTTTTGTTGTTTTGGAGGGATTATTATTATTAAAAGAGGGGAAAGAGGGATTTCCAGAGCTTTGGGGTGTAGTGGCTGAGAGCACGGCACCCAATGGGGGAGCAGAGAGGATGAGGGACAAATAGTAGGCCATAGCCAGCCGAGCAGAGGCAGTGGGTAGTGGAGTGGGGAGAAAGCAGGTCAGAAAGGTAGGGAAGTGCCAGGGCATGAAGGAATTTGCAGATGAGCAAGAGGATCTTGAAATCAATCAACACTGTCATAGGGAGCCAGTGGAGCCTGGCGAGCACTGTTGTGATGGGGCTACGGAGTTTAGTGTGGGTGAGAATTCAGGCAGCAAAATTCTGAATCAGTTGTAGTTTGTAGGTATTGCATCTTCCATATGCTCCTACTTATCTCATAATTGCATGGGGAATGTGAACTATGTAAATTTTAATTCCAGTCAATTCAGGTCTATGAAGAAGCACAATTTATATCTGTGTAAAGCCAGTGAGCATGTTTATCACAACAAAAGTGACAACATTTGCAACCCAAGCTTATGGCCTATTTGAATTATCACCAAAATTCCTAATTATGAGATAAGTTGGAGCATATGAAAAATGCAGCACGCATCAAAGAAGCAAATGAAAGGGTTTGAGCTGTTCCTGTAATGAGCAAGAATTATTGATGCATTTTTTTTAACAAACAAACCACTCAAAAATGAAACGCAGTAAGTTCAGCATCAGAACAGTGGAACACAATATTGTATATTGAAGTCACACAATGAAATGAAAATCTCACCATCACAATCCTTCTTTAAAAAAAAATCCTTTGCAAAATTAATGATTAATATGCTTTTATTTTATTCATATCAGTCATGTTCTTGTATAAGTTTGCTTAAACAGTGATGGCTGATGGCACATCGAGTGCTGACATGGAAGACTTATTGAGGCCTGCAGTGTGAGGGAGGCAAAATAACAGAAAGAGCATCATTGTTTTTATGACTCTCAATATTAATCCAGCGTCCTAACAGTCATTTTGAAACACTCTAAATATTTTAGAAATAAAAAAAAAGATCAGAAAGATGTTTACCATAATAATCTTGCATTTGATATAGCGCCTTATTATGTCTTCGAGACATCTCAAAGCGCTTCACAGAATGTACTGTAAAGTGAATTGACTGTATATTTTGTGGGCAAAACGCGGCAGCCAATTGCACACAGCAGTGTCCCACAAACAGTCATGGTTGAGTGACCGTATTTTTTTAAAAAGTATCATTACCCCGGAAAAGCAATCTGCCAATCAACTAACAACCGGGTTCCTACTTACTGCTAGGTAAACAGAAGTGTGTGGAGTAAGGAAACTTGCCCAACATTTTGCCCTGCCCGGGAAGCAAAGCCAGGCTCTCTCACTTGCAAAGCAAGTGCTCTAACCACTGAGCTACAGGATTCCACAATAACCATTGGTAAGAGTTTGATGTTTAAACAGAATCTTGATGTTCAGACCTCCTTTAATTATTCTGTGTTCATGAGCAATTGGTGAATATGTGGTGTGGACAATCCAGAGAGGTAGTGGAGGCAGATGGCGCCAGCAAATTCAAGAAGGAATTAGGATAGCTATTTGGTAAAGATTGAAGGCAGTGAGAGGCAGATCAGTAAACCCAATTTTACTTTGGGGCCAGCCAAATGCGTTACAAAGATCTTTTCAAATCCTGTACATTCCTATGTTTCTATTATCAAAATATCTTAGCAATGGGAATCTGAGCAGTTTCCTATTTCAGATGTTCCGTGTCAGCACTGACCATTTACTTGGGAATAAACACAGACCTTCCACTCTCACGCAACAATCAAGCCCAATTGATTGGTTCCTCCCTTACCTCCTTCAAGGCCGGTCTCAAGACCCTTCTCTTCAATCGTGCCTTTGGTCTCCCTCCCACCTCTCTGCCTTCCCTTACCCCTACACCACCATTCCTCCCCCATGCTTGGGTCCCGACACCTGACCGTTCAGCACTTTGGGACATCCTCCTGACGTGAAAGGTGCTCTATAAATGTAATTTTGTTGTTGTTGTTCAATTTAGAATACTTAAAATATTGATGAGGAATTACCCAGGTGTTAGGAGTTACCCTAACACTGGATTCATTGCTGGAGTACATGAAGCCACGTTGCATAGATAGGTCCTCACCTTCAAAGCCCTCCACGGCCTTGCTCCTCCCTACCTCTGTGGCCTCCTAACCCCCTACAAACCTGTCTGCTCCCTCTGCTCAGCAGGCTCCGGCCTGCTCCACGTCCCCCACCCTGCCTGCCCTACCATCAACGGTCAAGCCTTCAGTCATCTGACCCCACCCTTTGGAATTCCATCCCACAGTCTGTTCTTCTTGCTCCCTTCCTTGCCTCCTTCAAGGCTGTCCCAGGACTCTCCTCTTCAACTTGCCTTGAGTCACCCTTATACCCTCCCTGTCCTCAACCCCTCCTAATCTTAGCCCCAAGTTCGGGTCTAAATCCCAGACTGTCCAGCGCCTTGAGATGTCCTCTCAACTTGAAAGGCACTAGACAAACGTAATTTGTTGTTGTTGTAGAGGTATGAAGATAATACCCTTTCTTTCTGGGCTGGATTAAAACCCTGCATTCAGAGTCCTCTTCAACTTCCCTTTTTAATAAAGCTCTTTGAAGTCAGGAGATATATTATTGATTTAAAGACTGTCCTAGTTAAGCCATTTTTCCTTCAAATCAATAGCCTCCTGCCATTCTTCCGGATGAAGACAAATTCTGTAAAACAGTGTTAATTGTTCCTTACTTAGAATTTATCAAACCATGAAGCTTACAATATTGGAACAAAATAATTCAGTGAGTGACATCAGCACGAGTCAATCTTGTGTTACATGGATTTGTTGACTTCTAAACAGAATTTAATCACATATAGGAAAATACAACGTTCTGTCTGGCATTTGCCAAACAAAACATCGTTTTCATATGTAGAGAAAATAGCTCAACTTTAAATATATAACTAACGGAAGGATGATAGCTTTGAAAATGCAGACCTGCCCCTATACTGCACTGGTGTGCCAGCCTGGACTATGAACTCAAGTTCTAATTTGGGGTTTAAATCCACAGTCTCCTGATCCACAGATCTGAGTTCTTCCCACTGGCTTCTTACACGGTCAAGTTCATAACACACTGAACACTAAGCAGCTGCCACAGTGACAGCAGCTAGATCTGGGCATAACATAATTGGAAGAATTTCTGTCAGAAAAATAACTCTGTATTTTTTTTAGAAAAACGTATAATCAATCAGCAGAATCTGGGTATATAAAACTGGGACAGACAGACTGCCTGAAAGACTGGATCTGATAGACTCATCTTTCATTTGAACTATCTGGAACAGGTACCTTTCAGGCAAACAGTTGGATAGCTCAGCAGCTGCAGGCTTGGAGTTGCGAATATTAAACACACACACTCAGTTTAACCTTTGAGACGTTAAACCGAAGGCCTATCTGCCTATTCAGGTGGATGCTTGTGGGACGTTGCTCTACGCACAGCTGTACTAGCTCAATGTTTTTCCCTATCTTTGGGGGGATGTCGTCTCCATTCATCATCAAACAACAATAACAGTAATTATCTGGCTTAGCAAGACAATTGGGGCAGGGACATTTGCTGGAATGTGTGGATGTTATTTTTAGTTCTGAACAGAAATGGACAAGAATATTTTCTTGTTTTTATAGTATCCACACCAATGAAGTATTTCACATCACTTCACAGTAATTATTGTCACGTGTAGTGACTGTTTGTAGGTAAATACAGCAGTCACTTTAGTGTTACAGAAAGTTATAGAGGATAATGCAATGGGTTGAGTTGCAAAGAAAACAGGAGAAACTTCATTTTATTTTTAAATAGTGCCACAGGATCATTATTGTCCTCCCGAAGGATAGGCAACAGGATTTTGGTTTAACATCTCTGCGGAAGGATGACAGCTTTGAAAATGCAGCCTTGCCCCTATACTGCACTGGTGTGCCAGCCTGGACTGTAAACTCATGTTCTAATTCGGGGTTTAAATCCACAATCTCCTGACCCACAGATCTGAGTTCTTCCCACTGAGCCAAGCTGCCACCTTCCATTGTACCTCTTCACTCACTCTCAGTTTCTGTTTTGAAGGCTGTTTGGTTTTTATTTTTCTCTTGTCCGAGTCTTTATGACTCAGTCCCTTTCAGTGGCTACGAGGGTGGGCCAGACCTTTGTCTGTGCCATTCTTGAGCTGGTTGCTGAGGCATTTTGGAGTTTTCTGGTTGAGGTTTATTATCGTATTTTCCCTCTATCCCTGTCAGATGACCCCAGTATCTGCTCAATGTGTCCTCACATCCATACTGCTGATAGGGGAGGTTGGTGGAGTGAACTGCAGTCCTGCTTCTCCTATGCCATGTACTCAAATGCACTGAGCACCTCACACTCACACAGGTGTTTTTTATTGAGTATCTTAGGTGAAGGGTCAGAGGCAGTTATTAAAGAACTGGTGGCAGATCTTAACAAACAGTCCTTTCAAACATTTGGGGGCAATTGCTTTAAAGGGAGAATGTGGGATTCACTGCCATCAAATTTACACCCAGAGCAATTCACACTAATTGCATTCATTCCCAGAGCAATTCCACATCACTCACTGCTCGGAAATAAATACCTGGCAGCAAAGAAAAGAGATAACAGTGCTTATTGGAGGCAGTTGAAGCAACAGAGAATATGTGGGAGTACTATTTAAGATCAGAGGAGTTAGTGAGGCTGTAACTGTCTCTAGATGAAGAGAAACCAAGCAGGGAGCCATCAAAGGCGGGAGCTAATCGTTGGATGTGGGAAGAGATGAAGAAAAGCGATGTCTTTCAAGAATGGAAACAAGATTTTCATTGCTCAACCAAATAGCATGAAGGAGATCAATGTTTAGGAATCCAACTATTTTTTAATTTATATCATATAGAATGATTTTAAAAAAATATATATATATAGTGCATCTTCAAAATGGGAGATTCCTGAGACGCTATAATACAGGGAAACTGGTACTGCTTAATGAAGCTTATATATAACAGCATTACATGGCAGGAGCTATGTATGATAATACAAAGTTGTGTGAGCAGCTTATATACAAGTTAGTAAACATAGATTTGAGTTAACTTCAGCCTAAATTTGTGTCCAATTATTTTGTCTAATTTTCTCCCAACTGGTAAATGTTTTATGTTTTTTCGAGTCCCATAGCATAGTGATTAGAGTGCTCGCCTCACAAGGCGAGAATACCCAGGTTCAATTCCTGGGATGGGCGAAACCTTCGGTAAGTTTTCTTACTCCACACATCTCTGTTTACTTAGCAGTAAGTAGCAATCCAATTTTTAGTCAAATGTGGAGTCCTGTAGCTCAGTGGTTAGAGCACTCACTTTGCAAGTGAGAGAGCTGAGTTCAATTCCAGGCAGAGGGCGAAACCTTGGGCAAGTTTCCTTACTCCACACAGAGCCTAATAATAATCCCTCCAAAACCAAAACCAATAATAAATTGGTAATTTTCAATCTACGACTGTTTGTGGGACACTGCTGTGTGTATTTGGCTTCCGTATTTTCTCCATAAAAAAAGTCAATCCCGTTTACAATATATTCTGTGAAACGCTGTGTGACGTCTCAACAGCGTGATAAAGCGTTATATCAAATGCAAGAATTATTATTTTTATATATTTTTCTCTTTCCTTTTCCTCCCTGTCTGGTGATCCCATTGGCTTTGTGATGCTGTTCAAGATATTCACCCTATGTGAAAAGTACTAGAGATAAGTGCAAGTTTCTCTTTGTTATAGATAAGAATTACACATTACTGCAAACACCATTTGGTTTTACAGATGATTTGTGTAGTTTGGCACAGGAGGTAACAATTTCACCTCCGAGTTGTGTGTTCGAACTCCATGAGACTTGAGCTCATAGCCTCGGCTCACAAAACAGTGCAGTGCAGAGAAGGTGCCGTCTTTTAGATGAGACATTAAACTGAATTCTTGTCTGCATAGTTCAGTGTCTTTAAACATTCTACATAGAGTTGCATCGATCAATATGGCACAGAAACAGACCATCCATCCCAACTAGTGCATCCTGGTGTTTGTATTCCCAATCCTACTCACTTCTTCTATACTGAGTAATGTTCCATTGGCAAGACATCAAGGATTCAGAGAATGAACATTTTTCAGGCTCCTTTACACTTAATCACATTCCGAAAAACATATTATATCTCGCTTTCCCATTAACATGTTAGTGTTACTCCGGCCGGAGATTTATATAAATCTCCAAGCAGCCACCTTCTGTTGTGATGTCATTTTGCACAGTGCAATGATGTCTTTAAACTAGGAACATAACCATTGAAGGCACCTGTGTTGCAAAAGCTGAACCAAAGCAGTTCGAAAAGACAGATTTTTATTGCGTTACAAAGTAAAAATATCACAATTTGTTGCCCTTTGTTCTTTGACACATCTGAATTGTAAATGAAAATGGCTGCATTGACTTTCAGTAACACCACGACTGCCATTTAAACCACCCGCTGGGGTCACCCGATGCCAGCTGCATACATTGCTGACACAATGTCACCTCGGGACAGCAACACCTAGGCATTGGAAGAGGTGCAAGAATGGATTGAGTTTTGCTCGATTCTGTTCAGCGACCAGAGTACTTGCGCAGAGCTTTCCTTCAGGGGCTTGGGGTACAATGTGCGTTTTGAATTTAGAAATTGAACCTTATCAATTGGGAATTTCCCAGATGTTTGGTGAGAACCACAACCTCAAGAGAGGAAGTCAAAAGTCTAATCCAGCTACTCAGAAAACAGTGTTGGGAGAGGAATAGTGGGAACAACAACAAAATTACATTTCAAAGCACCTTTCACGTCGGGAGGATGCCCCAAGCCACTGAACAGTCAGGGATCAGGATCTGAGCGTGGGGGCAGGGTTCGGATGAGGGGGGGCAGTGGGGCGGCCGAAGGCACGTCAAAAAGGAGGGTCTTGAGTCGGGCCTTGAAGGAGGCAAGAGTGGGAGCAAGGCAAAGGGATTGTGGGATGGAGTTCCAAAGAGTGGGAGCAGAGAGGCTGAAACCCTGGCCGCCGATGGTAGGGCGGGTCAGGTGGGTGACCTGGAGCAGGCCAGTGCCTGCTGAGCGGACAAGTTGATAGGGGGTCAGTAGGTCAGAGAGGTAGGAGGGGACAGGCAGTGGAGGTCCTTGAAAATGAGGATGAAGATTTTGAATTCTATCCTCTGAAGGAATGGGAGCCAGTGGAGCCTCTGGCACATTTGTATAATTCCTAATGGAATTTACAAATTTCCAAACCATATGTTAAACCCCATTAAGCAAATCAAATAAACCCCCCAATATAGATTGAAAAGCAGTGAGATTTATGGGCCAGGGAGATTTTTTTCATCGCACGCTTTCTTAAAATAGAACCATTTATCATCAAAATCTGTTGGGAGGATGTCTCAAAGAACTTCACAGGATACAATGTAAAGTGGAGTGACTGTATATTGCACACAATGTGATGTTAGTATTTAAGACCTTGTTTTGAATTTTGCTTAGGCCAGGGTTTAATTTGTTGAACTCAATAAATGTATCAAATTCATTTCAAAGGTTTCTCTGAATAAATCGTTTTGTATTTGTTGCCAGATGTTTTTTTTCTCTCCACTTCTCCAAACCATTCTCTTTGAGTTAAGAAAACTAAGGACCTAGTCACAAATGTCAGTGAGCAAAGCTGGAGATAGCAAGTAATATGTGAAGTCGGTTTTCCTTAAACCAAATGCCCACCTAGTAACTCAAATGAGATCTGAATAAACACAATATGTATTATAGTTCCTCTCCCATCCATCAATTTCACTCACACACATTTATGTAGCCAAACCGCAGCAGTTGCCAGGGAAACAGATGATAGTGAACCACAGATGAAAGAAAGTGTCTCAGAGCAGAAGGCCGCGACTAGAATGACAGAATTGGCTGTTCAACAACTTTGCATCTGAGTTGCAACAAATGAAATCATATGATTTAATGAGCGGTTGGTTGCGTGGAAAGATTTTGGTTCCAAAACAGAACACAATTGTTGTGAGGGGACAATTTCATATGATAATAATCAAGGCAGACATCTGTGTCAAGGATTCATTGAAACATCTGCAAACATAGCAGATTATTTTAAAAACAACTGTATCTTTAAAAGGTCCCTTTGTTTCAGTGAGTCAATGTGGATCCTTGTCTAAAAGCATAAAATATTAAAATCTCATTTGATGGGAAATTCAAGACTTTTGGGGGTTTGGCATATTTAGTATTCTTTCCATTACAGCACTGTATACTGTTGTTTGATAAATAAGGAAACTCATTTTAAATTAATTGCAGAATATATGTGTTATGTTGAAGACATTTACACCGATTATAGTAAGCATATGCAAAGTGAATACCCCTATTAGAGAGTTGGTGGAACAGTGCAAGTCAGATTACATATTTTTGCCCTCAGAGACACCTCCTGTGCTGCAGGTGGAAACATTTCTTCTACTTTCAAGATAGAAACACCAGTGACATCAATTTTGTGATATTTGCTAAGGTGATTTCTCAATTAAGAAACCCAGAAATATGTGACACAAACTCATGAAGGTCACTGCACGGTGATCTGTTTTGGAGAGGGGTATCATCAGCTCAGCATATTGTGCATTTCCTATTTAAGAAATCATATTACAAAATACTAGCACAATCCAATTCATTATCACTTTTCTAATCCATGTAAAGCACGGGACATTTGCAGTATAGAGATACTATTTACCATTGAATTATCCTGATAAATGTACCTAAATCTCAACATTACCACAGCACACAACACAATGCCATTTCCATCTTCCTTGCGTTACCCCGATGACCTCTCTGAGCGAACAATACCAAATTTGTAGCAGTTGCACTAAATCTTAGTGACATATCTATTACCACAGCCCATTTGAGCCAATCCTTAAGAATTCAGATTTTGTGCTATAGTTGGCTTCTTAGTGGTGATATACAGCAAGCAGAAACGTTCAGTGACCTTTGCATTTTCAAAACAAAATACAACTGCAGTGAACTCATGGATCTGAAAAAGCACATTGTTTCCCAGGAAAAGACTGTTGTCCTAAGGTGCCAATTGCTGATTCTGCACATCTTAGGTACAGTTTATAGCAGACCCAGATAGCTGTCAATCATATACTGTATCTTCATGAATCAATTATCCCCTCAGCCTCAGGAACTCCTTTTGTGCCCAATGTTTCCCATGCTCCCTTGACATTTAAATACACACATATATTCCTCACCTGGTAACTTCACACGTGCATGTTCCTTACCAGACATCTATCTACACACATGTATATTCAGCATCTGATAGCTATACTAATGTGTGTTCCTCACCTGATATTTAAATACACATACATTTTACACAAATGCATGTTGCAATTCGTTGGACGGGATTGGGGAATGGAAAGCTTAGCTGATTTCCTCCTCACTGGGACTGAGTTGTGAGGTTAATTAAAGCATCCCAGCTTTGCCCCCAGCTGAGATCAGCTAATGCAACAGTGAATAGGCTGATTAGGTGCCTTTAATGTAAAATCACATCAAGCAATAAGGGATCAAAATTCTACAACAGTAACCAATATTAATGTATCATACTATACTTGATTTAATCTAATTGTGTTCTCATGAATTCATTATGATTAGGACTATTGCATCATTAGGTGGGGGAAATGATTGGACATTCACTTACAGAACTTTATCCCACATCAGATTCAGCAGTCTTGGTTGCCTGGTTCCTAAGCCAGGCAGGTCTGCAGTACTCCAGGACATTGTTGATGACAGTCCACACACTATCTGGCTCACTGAAAGGACTGGGAGGGGATGATTGGGCAACAGGGGCAGGGATACTTCCCATTCAGCTCCCGTTAGTCCTGCCAGCCAAAGTCCTAATGGATAGGGTGTTACTAGCTGGAAGCAGTGGAAAAGCTTGCCAGGCAGCAATATCAATGGCAAGCTGATTAGACTTGGAGACCTTGGAATATACTTAATATTAAGATAATAATATGCTTAATAATAATATGCTTAAACTTCAGCTGTGTCCCCAATGTTTATTCCGAGGTCTCCAAGTCTTGGCCCTTGCCAACCTGCACAGAATGCTCTCTGGAATTAGCAGGATGCATCCTTCCAACTACAACAGCAGCAATTTGCATTTATATTGCTCCCATCGCATGGTGTAGCATCTTGGAGTACTTCCAGGGAGGAATGTGCACTCCATTCCAGACACCAGAAATGTCCTTGTGTAGATGGCATATATATTTGGAACTCAGTCTGGTTTGGATATTGTTAAGCATAGTCATAGGTTTCCACATGTGTCAGCCACGCGGCTGACCAATCGAAGAATCTTACATCGGGCCATATCCACATCCTCACAAGAGTAAATTATTACACTGCATAGTAGCCAAGCCAGCATCTACTGTTAAACAAATGAGATGCAACATGACTGATACTTAACTACAAAAACAGCTTGGCTGAAGGCAGAAAATAGATAATTCTTGGCACTGCACGCAAAATATTTTGTTTATGTTTTCATCTTTTTGAGAATATTAAGAACACACCGTGGACGATTGTTGAACGCAGGACATTTTATTACTGAACTGAGCTTTCATGATCGGATCATATTCATCCAATTGGAAACCTTTCACATGGATGTCCACATCTTTGAAGCTGGAGTACGGCGCCCACTCGGGAAATCTGGAGATTGTCATGGAATGTTGCCTAGGACATTGGTTATCTCCATCCCTACTCTGTTCACCATGTGGAACATAATTCAATTATAATAATCCTTGCATTTGATACAGTGCCTTATCATGTTGTTGAGACATCTCAAAATACTTCACAGAATATATCGCAAAGTGGATTGACTGTGTGTTTTGTGGGCCAAATGTGGCAGCCAATTGTGCACAGCAGTGTCCCACAAACAGTCGTGAATTGAATGACAATTTTTTTAAAAAATAGATATTATAAGCTATTTCTATAGCATATTATACAGGATAAAACAAAGTCACTACAACTTTTATTTCAGCTTCTGTTTCTATTGTTTAGATGTTAAAGATCCTGTGGCACTGTTTGAAAAGAGAAAGGAATTTCTTCCCATGTTCTGGCTAACAGGCTACCAGGAAGGGTTACTGGACTCAATTAATAAATAGCTTAAACAGCCGAGGAATGCGCCTGTGCCTGTGAGGTGAGACGGTCATTTTGATGAAGCCTTTACTGATTGGAGAATGGGATATTTCTACCTAACAATGAATTCCCAATACAGCATTGGGAATCCTCACATTGCAATAATCCTCAATCCCCGCTTACTATACGTTTGATGTGTCTGGTGGATGATCAGATCTATGGTAATTACAATACACTATCTTTCTGTAATGCTGCCTTATGGAATGGTACAATCGCATCACAAAGGGAGAGCGAGTGTATATTTCACAGGGTATTTCAATATGCCACATGCTATATTGGGAAGTAATAATAATAATCTTTGGATTTGATATAGCACTTCATCACATTGTTGCGACATATCAAAGCACTTCACAGAATATGTTATAACGTGGATTGACTGAGTATTTTATGGGCAAAACGCGGCAGCTAATTGCACACAGCATTACAGATTAATTAGTATTACAGATCTGATCATCCACCAGGCACATTAAACAAAAGCACTTTAACCTGGTCCTAAGTAGGTTTTTTTAAAGGTAAATTGCATTAACGTTTTATGCAGTTCGCTGGTACAATCCCAAGTGGCCATTTGTCATGTTAGAGCCCAGTGCACGTTCTGGTAAATTCAGTAAAGGTGATGGGAATTCCACTAATTGTAAAGAAGCAGAACTAACAATTGATATTTCTCAATGTCTAATAGAATATGAGGGTTGAATTTCTATGCAGTATATTATTAACATTGAATAAGATTGGATGGTGTAATTTGGGAGTGCAATAACCAAAGCTGTTTAATATACGTAAAAAATTCCAAAGCCTTTGTTGTTTGTGAGAGAGAAAAAAAATGATGGCGCTGTTAAAAACTTTAATTGGACCTTATTGATTGCTTGGTAAAGGTTTGATCTTAACTCAGTGATTTCTGTGACTTTTCCAACATTAACACCAATGTTCAATTACAACTCCTAGATTTCCTGGAGCTCAGCGGTTAGCTCACTCGCTTCGCAAGCGAGAGGACCTGTGTTCAATTCCTAGGTGGGCAAAAACCTTAGGCAAGTTTCCTTACCCACTTTCCGCTGCCCACAGCATGGAAACAGCCCTGGCAAAGTGACTGACAACATTCTGAACATCTGTCATCCAGTCTTTCTCTGCCTCCTTGTCCTCCACGACCTCTCTGCTTCCTTTGACACTGTCGACCAGTCTATCCTCCAACACCACCTCTCCTTTCTTTGCCTGGTTCGAATCCTACTTCTCCCACCATTTCCACTTTGTTGCCACTAATGGCTTCTCCTCCAGCCCCTGCACCATTACGTGTGGCGTCCCCGAGGGCTCTGTCCTTGACCCACTTTTTTTCAATATTTATATGCTCCCCTTGGTGACATCATCCACAGACATGGGGTTAACTTCCACATGTATGGGGATAACACCAAACTCTAACTCTCTGCCTCCACCATTGACTCCAGGATCACTGCTGTCCTCACAGTCTTTCTATCGGACATCAAATCCTGGATGAGAGCTAACTTCCTGCAATTGAATGTCAACAAGACTGAGACCCTCCTTCTTGGCTCCCAACAGTGCCACCATACCTTGGGCACTGACAGCATCTCCCTCCATGGACGCACCCTACATCTCACGGAGCTAATACAGAACCTCGGCATCCTGTTCAACCCTCAACTGCCCTTTATCCCCCACATCCATGCCATGTCACGCCCACCTTTCCCCAACTGCAATATCACCCGGCTCCACCACACTCTCACACCCCAGGCCGCCGAGACCCTCATGCAGGCATTCATAATATCCAGGCTCAACTATTCAAACTCCCTGTTTGTTGGTCTCTCCAACTCCTCCCTCCATAGGCTGCAGATCATCCAGAACTCTGCAGCCCATGTCCTCTCCCGCACCAGGCTCCGTGACCATATCAACTCCATCCTCGCCCAACTCCACTGGCTTCCCATCACATAGAGGTTACAGTTCAAGATCCTGGTCATCACTTTCAAAGCCCTCCATGGCCTTGTTTCCCCTACCTCTGCGACCTCCTAACCACCTACCAACCTGCCTGCTCCCTCCGCTCAGCAGGCTCCGGCCTGCTTCATGTTCTCCCGCCTCACCCACCCAACCATTGGCAGGTAGGTCTTCTGCCCCTCTGTCTCCACCTTCTGGAACTCCATCCCACAGTCTCCGCCTCAGCCCGTGCTTCCTTGAAGACCCATCTCAAACCCCTCCTCTTCGACCGTGCCTTCGGTCACCCTCCTTTCCCCTGCCCTCCACCCTCCTCGATCCCAACTTCCAGTTCGGGTCCAAAACACTGATTGTCCAGTGGCTTGGGACATCCTCCCAACATGAAAGGTGCTATACAAATGTGATCTTGTTTTTTTAGAACAAAAGTACAAGTTTTAGAAACCTTTGCAATGTAAGGGAGAGTGAATAAAATGGAAACTGGGAAAGTTCTTTAAAACACCATTTCTGAGAAAATCATTGTTGAACAAAGACCCTCTCAACATTAAGCCTGACCCTCAACTGGTATCTGACAATATATTGTCCAAAACAATCAATACACTGCAAATAATGATGGGAGAATTCAGACTTTTCATCAACAGCCATGGAATCATTTGGCAGTTTATCAATACATCACAATTCCAGCTTTGAGCCCCCCACCAGCTCGACAGTGCTGAACATATGGAGTGAGCATGACTATACATCAACATCTGCTGGTTGATCGAGAGTCTGTATCCATATATGTCCACATTCCCCCCAGGAAGTCACTTTGTTTTTGCTGATCCTGCAAGCACAACCTTTGTGTCGCAGATGGTTATTGGAACAGCCTTTCTCCCTTTGACATACTAACACCAGCCCCTACTGCAACGAGCACGTCAACTTATGGAAAACAGCATGACAGTATGGCCAAGTGCTCCTTCAGTGGAATGGGTACTGCTGGAATATAGTGGCAGGGAGCAGCAAATGGGAGGAGAAAGGACTTCACATACCACTGTGGACCCAATGGATATGTCACAGCATTCTTGGAGGAAGAAAGAAGAAACCAAAATGGTGACCAATAAAGTATTGCCAAGGAACATCATGATTTCCCTGAAAGCAGAAGCATTCAAGTGATCCCAAGATTAATGTTCCTTCTCATGTTAAGTCAGAGATGACTGGGTAGATCACCACTTTTACAGTACACTAAGTGAATATTTTAACAGTTCTAATCTATTCTAAAATGTCTTACATTGTTATGTTAAACAATCATAAGTATAACTCAGCAAAATACCTTGAATTTGTAACCTGTTATATATTTTAAGTTATTTTTGTTTACCCATAGTACTACCTATTGTGTCTTTCAGCCTTTTCCCTTCGTTATATGTTAGAGAATTTTTGTATGTTTGGGTTTTTGCAATATCTTACCTTGGTATGATTTGTAATTTGAGTTTGCTTGCTTTTAGAGTAGTGCATCAATGTATCTTCTTTAGTTACTTTTGGCTACTTCTCCGTCATTAGCTTGAATGCCTTTTCTTTCTATCTATCTATCAATATGACCCATCTAGGAGGATGCATCTCAGTATTCTTCAGGTAAAAGAGGGCTCTTTAATGAGATAATCAACTATATCCTGGAGCCACATTTCAAATGAAATCAGAAGCAGAACATTTCTTCAAACACTACAAATTGAACCTGTTCCTTCCAGTCTTCTACCTCGTATACTTTAAGTTGAGAATTGCCCATGAATTTATATCAAATGATCACATACAATAAGCGTCAAGGTAAGACAGACTAGCTGCAGAGGTGCATTCTCAATGAACATTAATATCTTTTATTATAACTTGTTTTTCATAGATTTCAAATGTGCAAAACAAATAGAATGAGGCTCAATTCCAAGATACATTTCCAATTACAGATATTGGGAAGCATTTCACATGGAGAAGTACAATAGGGCACATATTGTGCTTATTATTCTATCATAATGACACTTTTTTAATTACACAATTTCTACAGTATATCTATACTACTAAAACGACAATGTCTATCTGTGTGTGCACTTCAAGAAGGATCCCAATAATGAATTTACATAGAGACATTATTTATACCTCATCGGAAAGGTCTTGCATCTGGGATTGACATGGGCATATTTACTTTCGGGTATATTTCGGGTATGATTGGGGGAAGGGCCTTCTGCCATCCTGCTCCCACCCTCTGGAACTGTATCCCACGGTCCCTCTGTCTCACCCCCTCCCCTGTTTCCTTCAAGACCCTCCTCTTCGACCCTGCTTTTGATCACCCTGCTTCTCCCCCTGCCCTCCCCACCCCAACCCTCAGCTCGGGTCCAAAACTCTAACTGTCCAGCGCTTTGGGATGTCTTCCCGATGTGAAAGGCGCTTTACAAATGTAATTTTGTTGTTGTTGTTCACACACCCCTCGGCTCCCATTCCCAGCTTGGGTGCCCAGCCAGCAGTGGCAAGCACTTTAGGGCATCCTCTTGACATGAAAGGCGTTACATATAAATTTTTATTTGTATTGTATCATGTGAAGACTCCCAACTGGAAGAGAATCATTGTAAACAATGGATTTGTTTTTCAAGAGGTTCTCATTTAATTTTAGGAAGACTTTCTGATTGTGGATGCCAATCCCATTGCTCTAAAGTACAGTAATTGAAAAGTTTGGTTCAGCCAAAACACAAACCTTATGAAGTAACATTCCTGAATGGGAAGGACTCCAACCCTCTCAGCATGTCTCCCAACCAGCCTGTTCTGTCCAACAGATTGGTAAGTACATGGGAGAAGACATAAGGCTATTCCAGCATATACTGTTGATTAGGACATCTTCCTCAGCTCCACCTGCTCTTAAAATATAACTTAACCTGAACTTCTTCAGGAAGGATATTAAGGCACTGGAAAGGGTGCAGAGGAGATACACGAGAATTATACCAGGAATGGGGAACCTTAGCTATGAGGACAGGCTGGAAAAGTTAGGACTTTTCCCATTAGAACAGAGAAGGTTACGCGGGGACCTGATAGAGGTCTTCAAGATCATGAAAGGTTTTGACAGGTGAGATAAGGAAAAGCTGTTTCCGCTGGTAGGTGTGTCTGTGACCCGTGGTCACAGTCTTAAGATATCTATCAAAAGAAGCAGAGGGGAGGTAAGAAGAAATTTTTTCACTCAGCGAGTTGTTTGAATTTGGAATGGTCTGCCTGAAAGGGCAGTGAAGTGCAATTCGATAACAGCTTTTAAGAGAGAACTGGAAAGGTAACTGGGGAAGACGTGTTTGCAGAGTTATGGGTAGAAAGCTGGTGAGTCGGGTTAATAAAAGTCAGTTACTCTGTCAAAGAGCCGGCACAGACTCGACGGGCCGAATGGCCTCCTTCTGTGCCGTAACATTCTATGATTCCTCTGAAACTTCCATCTGATTGTAATGTTAAACATTTTTTTTAAAGTATATTTAAAAAGAATCCTTCCGTTGGGTTTCCCCAGTAATGTCAAAGGATTATAAAAAAATTAAAAATATGAAAAGTTGTATCTACATACAGAAAGGCTATGGCTGCGCAACAGCTATTTGACATTGGGGCCTTAAAACTGACTTCGTCCAGTACCAGAAAGTTGTTATTTGTTGAAATTTAAACGATGAGATTATTTGTGAGAAGGCCAGTTATAACAATTTCAAAGGGCTCATTCCTGTGAGTGATTCACATCCCTGGCACCCTGAATTTCCAGCTGAGTGTTAGCTTGTGGAGGATTTGGCCACTTTTTGACATTTTCTAGACTCGCTGAAAGGACCATACTTGATGGAATTTGGTGCTACATATTAACCCCAAACCTCTGAATACAGGGGTTGCCAGTTGAAATTCGATTAAGCACTAATTTATTCCATCTATTGGATTTCCTCCTTTTTATAGTACAATATTGATTCTATTTTCTGGATAAGCTATCCCAAGGATGCAGATTACTTTTTCAAGATGTGATTCACATGTTGCTCAACTGTATGCTTTACATGAAAGTGTTGGTTTGGGTTAGATTTTTGTTTGGAAGATGCTGTACAGAACAATAATCCTTGCATTGCGCATTCATGAATTTACTTTAAAGTGTATTGATTATGTTTGTACATGAACACAGCTGTCAATTTGCTCATAGCAATGTCCCACCCACCAGATGAAACTCCCTGTCTCTTTTTGAATTGTGCCACGGGATCTTTGATGAGCACCTGAAAAGGATGGGATCTCAGTTGAATATCTCACCTGAAGGACAAAATCTCCAGCAATGCCTAGACTGTGAGTTAAAAGTCCAGACATAGGTACACAACTTTTGACTCGGAGACGAGAATGATACCAACTGAGACAAGCTGATGAATATGTCTCAATATCAGTTATGCTGTATGCTTAACTTGATATTAGCGGCATAGATACAGTGGGGTGAATGGCCTTTTTCTGTGTTATAACCTTTCCAGCATTCTATTCAATAACACACTGTACAAATCACTGAATTAAGTCACAAAACTGAAATAAAACTCAGCTATTAACCAAGGGAAATTAATCAAAACATACACAGCAGACATCAGAAGCCTGTTAACTTTAAAATAGGTTATTGGATACTGGACAAAGTCAATAAGAATCCAGAAAGCAAAATTGAACCATTTTCTAAACTACCAACAATTTCAGTATCAGAAGTTATAGCATCTGACACAAGTTACAGTTGTAAAAGCTCATATTATTCCAAGAATGCAGGTTGCTTTTGAAGATGTGGTTTATATGTTGCTTAACTGTATGATTTTCACTATCACTTAGGAACTATTCAGTTTGGGGAATGGTTACAGATCCTTTGGGCATTTCATTCATTGCTGAAGATGAATTCTCAATTTCAGGAGCCAGTGGGAAATAGTTCAGATTTCTTTCTTCCAAGGTAGGAGGGTCTGACTTAGGTACATTGTCCATGTGGAGAAAGAGTGAAAAGGCCAGTAGAGGGATATTAAATCCCTCTATAACCCAATACTACACATAAATAATAACTTACACTTCTCCATATATCAATAACCCAGATTTGAGATTCATTCATTAAATTTTAGGAAAATTCTGAGAGGGTGTAATTGAAGCACAGGAATTCATTTGCTGACATAAGGTATTTTATTTCTGCCCTGAAATAAATTCTGCTTCAATTGATCCACACTGAGTTCCTCAATGGATAACACTGACTGCATTAATGAGTGTTTGAAGAAATGGCAGTCTGTGAACGTCAAAGACATATGCTGCTAAAAGCTCGTTACCCTAGAGTTCATTGCAACATTATTTACTGGACTCACATACTAAATAACAGAAGCAAAGAAAATACTATCGGTGACAACTGATCTTGCACGAATTTCATCAGACACTACGTATTTGATATCTGTATACGTATTTGATTTGGAATATTAGTATGCAAAATGTTTCTCCATTTTACCAAAATTGAGAGGTTGAAATTTGAACTTAAGCGAGCAGGAACAAGGAAATAAGATATACTGAGTTGAAGCCTCCATTTAGAATAACCAGACACTCTATTAGTGTTTCCATTACATTGTCTCATTCAATTACTTCCACCAAATTAGTGAACAAATAAACACAGTCTCAAATATGCCTCTGAGCAAAAAGAACCTGGGGAGCACTATCTCCGCTTTATTAAATTGAGTCTGATACCAGATTCTGTTCTGTAGATGCAAAAATGTTTTGCATTAAACAAAATATTGTAAATGATGTTAATATAGGACTAACTCAAAACATACTGGGATCAGTAACAGTAACAATTACTTTTCATGCAATCATGATTTCCTTTCATTCTCAAACATGTCCCGTGAGGACAGTTCTGAGTGGTTAATTTATTCCTTTCTCTTGACTCCCTAACAGGCATTACATTATTGGCACTGATTGAACTTGTGATCCTTCTATTCCGGATCAAAAATTACAGGCGGCTTTTGCAAGAAAATGCAATAAAATATTAATTAGTATTGTGTACATTCATTCTAACACTCCTTGTCTATTGCATATGAGACTAATTATTCAAGTTTCATTATTCCTTGTTATGAATAATAATAATAATCCTTGCATTTGATATAGCTCCTTATGACATCTACGAGACATCTCAAAGCGCTTCACAGAATATACTGTATACTTTGAGGGTGAAACCCGGCAGCCAACCACTGTAGCTCAGTGGTTAGAGCACTCACTTTGCAAGCGAGAGACCTGAGTTCAATTCCAGGCAGGGCGAAACCTTGGGCAAGTTTCCTTACTCCACACAGAGCCTAATAATAATCCTCCAAAACCAAAAACAATAATAAATTGGTCATTTTCAATCTACGACTGTTTGTGGGACATTGCTGTGCGCAATTGGCTGCAGCGTTCGTCCACAAATATACAGTCAATTCACTTTACAGTGTGTTCTGTGAAGCGCTTTGGGACGTCCTCCCGACGTGAAAAGCGCTATATCAAATGCAAGGATTATTATTATTATTACTGTGGAGAAAGGAAATTTACCCAATGTTCCGCCCAGCTGGGAATCGAACCCAGGTCTCTCGTTTGCGGGCGAGTGTTCTAAGCACTGGGCTACAGGACATGCAGAAACCTATCACTTTGCTTAAGAGAATCCAAACCAAGCTGCGAATTCCATGCATTCCACCTACACATGGAAATTCTAAAGGTAGATTGTTAGAATGAAATGCGTACTCTTTTTCTGGAGGGATGAATCCTGCTTACCTTATTCTGGAAATTATTAGACACAGGTTGGCAAGAGCCAAGGCTTAGGGACCTCAGAATATGTGTTGTGGTACTTCTGCTGTCTTACCAGCTAAAACCGCATAGCTTGACATTGATAGCGCTGTCTGGCAAGTTTTCCCGCTGCTTGTCCAGTTCGCACCACCCTACCTGTTAGCGCTTTGGCTTGCAGGGTTAACAGGAGCAGAGTGGAAGGATTCTCTGCCTCCAGTGACTCGTCTGTCCTTCCAACTGCTGACAATGAGCTATGCTGACTGTCCTGTCATATTCCTACTCAATAGATTCAATTATTAATTTAAAAAAACCTGCATTTGTTATAGTGCCTTTCATGTTAGGAGGATGTCTTAAAGTGCTTCACAGGATTTATAGTAAAGTTTAGTGACTGTATTGATAGGCAAACACAGTAGGTAATTTCCACACAACGATGTCCCCACAAATAGCCGTGAAGTGAATGCTTAATTTTATCTGGGGCTGGTGTTGGCCAGGACACTGGGAAAAACTCCCTTCCCTTTTCAAATAGCACCATAGATTGTTAACCGGCAGAAGTTTAACATTGCATCTGAAAGACAACCCTTCCCACAATGCAGCCACCACCAGCACTGCATTGGAGTGTCAGCCCAGACATGTGAGTTCAAAGAACCGACATAAGGTTTGAACCTTTCTGACTGAGACTTCACACCTAATTGCCTCTTAAACCCATTCAAGTGCTCTGAGATGCCACCCGGCATGGAGGGGCTATATAAGTGCAAGTTGTAGTTATGTAATTTATAACCCTTACAGCCCTCTGGACTCGATATTGATTTCAATCATTTCAGACCATAACAGCTCACCTTCCCCTTCCTCCTCTTCTGCGACCATTACCACATCATCTGCGTCCCAGACACACCTTTTCTCTCTCTGGTCTGCCTGTTTTGTTGCAATTTCCCCCTCCCCACCTTGTTTGTTTTGCATTATTACCACCTTTTTCCATTTTGTTGCAATGCCCCTTTGTTTTGCATCATTAACACCTCTTTAACCCATCATCCCCTGTCCTCTACCCCATTTTCTCCTTTGTCTTCCTTGTCCTACCTCCCCCTCTCTGTTAGTTCTTAAAAGCCTCTCCCTCCCAACATGCCCCAGTGCTGATGAAGGGTCATGGACCCAAAACATTGACTCACTTTCCTTTCTCCATAGATGCTGCCTGACCTGCTGAGTGTTCTCAGCGACTTCTGTTTTTGTTTCAGATTTCCAGCATCTGCAGTATTTTGCGTTTTGTTTATTATGATAATGTATACCTCATGAAATTGGCCCTGAAATTCCATGTTAATAAAATGAATCTTTATTACTTTAGCAATGGTGTTCTGGGAAGGTACAATGCGCAAAGAAACCAGCAGACTGGAAGAACGGCAAGTGATCTTTAATGAGATGTGACAGAAATTCAGCAGATGGTGGCAGCTTTAATGCATTAAGATGAGGAGACAAAAGCCACAGGATACCAATGTCTTGGATGTTGAAACCAACTCAATCCATGCTATTGAGCAGGCTGAGAAGACAGAAGGCTGAAAAGATAGTGAAAGAGCTTCAAGCTGTACTTCTGATTGAATCATGGGCTGGGTGGATCACAGCAGTCAGTTCAGGTTTAAAGCTTGATCCAAAACATTATCTGTTTCCAATGCCGATTGTATTTTTCTTGTATTTTGTATTCTTCCAACATTTGCGTTTTCTTTTTATTTCTCAAGGTTCTTAAGGTATTTACTGCTGTTTCTCATACACGACCAGTCGCGATCTTCATCAAGAGATGTAATATTATTTTTCATACTTCGGCAACACAGGAATTATGTCATTCCCTGAATCATACATCAGTAAGGGTAGAGTTACAGCTATGTGCACATGTAGAGCTCTTTGAGGTAGAATGGATGGCTTGAAAGAATTGACAGATATAATGGTGAGCAATGAGTAGGGAAAAGACATGTATCAGGAAGTTACAATAATAATCCTTGCATTTGGTGTAGTGGCTTGTTACGGCGGGAGGTCTTCTTAAAGTGCTTTCATAGGATTTACTGTGATGTGTAGTCACTATGTATTTGTTGGCAAATGTGGCAGCCTATTTGTGCAGCGCAATATCCCAGAAACAACCATGAAGTGAATGACCAGTTTTATTTGGAGGATTGTTGGCCAGGACACCGAGAGAAACTCCCACTCTTTTCACATCGTGATGAGGGGATCTTTAATATCCACATCAATAGATAGACCTCAGTTTAACTTTTTATTCAAAGAATACATTCAACAAATGCAACACACAAATGCAGTGGAGTGTCAGCCTAGACTAAATGAGTTCATAGTCCAAAGTGGAGCTTGAACTCAAATGTTTTGACTCAGACACTCTGTCTGAGTCTTGTTGACCAAAGGTACAGACAGAGAGATATTTTAAAAGGAGATCAAAAGAAGCTAGAGGGGAGGTGAAACAAGGCAGAGAGTTGCAGAGAACAGGTTGTTTTGGTTGTTTGAACAGGAGCAACAAAAAAATCAGAATTTGAAGAGGTACAGGCAAGATGTTACATTGGTAGAACGGGCAAGACTGGAAGAATTTGAAAGGCAGGATAGGATTTTAAAAGTTCTCAGAGATAATGGTCACCAATTATGTAAAAATAACATTACTTGTCTTCAGTAAGGTGATTTCCACTCTTTGCAATTAATTTTCCATCTTCCTTTGGATAACCTCTTCATTCCGCTTCATGACACTAGAGGAATGCTGAGTTTCTCTCAGAACCTTTATACTGTGATCCTTCCTCTATCTTGTGGTGCATAAGTATCATCTAATCTGTTATTTTTCAGTGGAATAGATGTGCATCCAAACAATTTTCCTTCATGGTTCCGAGTTCCTGGGAACGCAATGGAGGAGTTTCCTCCATTTTTACACTGAAGGCAGATGTTCATTCAAGAGCTGATGAGGAAATGCTGAGGCTTATGACAAGAGCTGGTAGAAGGCGTTGCCTGTGATCTGAATTCATGAACATGGTCATATATCCAGGGCTTGGACTTCACCGTCTCAGTAACGCACAAAGGTAAGCAGCTAGAATCACACATCCACCCACTTCATTTCTGTTTCAGCTTCAGATTTTTGTTCTACATGTTCCTCTTCATAGGAAGAACTTNAAAAATATTTTGGGTTTTGACTTGTATTCCGACTGTCATTTGTTGATCATCCACAAACTTTAGTGGCTTAAGTAGGATTTAACAACAATCTTTTGAAGATAAATCTGTGAATTGTTAAAACCATGAAGATTTATCTCACACTATCTTTAAAGTTTGGAACAAATCTTTTGACATTTACTTTTGAAGTTCACAGCTTGGTGAAATGAGATTCCCTGTTTGTCAGCTTTCCCAACTCTTCTCTCCACAAGCTATAGATTATTCAGAACTTTTCAGTTCGTGTCCTCTCCCGGACCAGGCTCGGTGAACTCATCGTCCCCATCCTCACTTGGCTCCACTGGCTCCCCATCCTGTAGAGGATCGAGTTCAGAATCCTTGTTCTTGCCTTCAAAGCTCTCCTACGGCCTTGCTCGACCCTATCTCCATGACCTAACTCCACTCACTGAACTCTAGCCTGCTCCACATCCCCCGCTCAGCACACCCTACCATCCGCAGGCAGGCCTTCAGGCTTTCTGCGCCCACCCTTTGGAACTCCATATCACGGTCCCTTCATTGCACCGTCGGAGGTGCCATCTTTCGGATGAGACATTAAACTGAAGTCCCACCTGCCTATTCTGATGGATGTTAAAGATCTCATGGCACTATTCAACAACAACAAAACTACATTTGTATAGCACCTTTCACGTTGCAAGGACATCCCAAGGATTTGCATCCGAGTTTGGGGTTGGAATCAAAAGGGGTGGGGGGTGAACAAAAGCACGATCAAAGATGAGTCTATTCAAAAAAGGGGAGATTCTCCCAGTGTCCTGACCACCAAATTTCCCAAATAAAAATGGTGACTCACTCCATGGACATTGTTGTGCGCAAAACTGGCTGCCGATTTCACCCACAAAATACAGTCAATCTACTTTACAGTATATCCTTTGAAATGCATTGAGATATCTCAATTATATGAGGCACTATATCAAATGCAAGGACTATTATTTTATCATGAGGAGAGCAGGGAATTGATAATTTCATCAACTTATGGCAGTGTGAAATAGATTTTCATTGTTGAAAGTTAAAAATGCTTCAGATATATGATTGGATTTGTAAATATAAATCTATCTCCTAAACAGATTCATTCTGCATCAATTGTGCAACTGAAATTTCAAAAAGTGTTCATTCTGGTTTCAGCAATGCTAAGTTTCCTAAAATCACTGTACTACAGCACAGGCACTAGGTTTTTCAAAAAGTATACTGGCTTTTCCCACCAGGATTTTTTTTTAAAACAATAACCAAATTCTGCACACTAAAACAATACAGAGTAAATCTAGATCCAGGTTGCAACAATTCACAGCAAAAAAATGTTCTAGTATTGAAGAATAAGCATACTTTTCGGTTTATGGGTTTGAATTCAGAATAAAATTTAATTTTAAACAGCTTGAATTTTCAATAATGCAGTTTATTGATGGTGAAACAAGTGTCAATACTGTTGTGGTATCAGATGATGTCCTCATGTACTGCCATTGTACCATCACATTGAAAGAAAAAAAGCCTTTTATCCCATGGAAATAAGACCACTTCCTCTCAGTCCATCACCCTTTGCAATTCAGTGTGCTACCGCATCAGACAAAAACAAGAAGAAACACCTCAGAATTACTTGCAGAAACAAATTTAACTTAATACATTTGTGTCTTAATGTTTCTGTGCAATTATATACATATATGCATCAAACAACATGATTTAAAAAACAAATACAGATTGCATTTAAATATGATTAAAACAAACACATCATAGACCCAACCCCAAAAATATTAACAACAAAGGTCTAACTTCTGTCACAAAAATACAAGCAAAATGGAATTTTTACATTACATAATGCAGAATTAATCACCTCACCAGTAATAACACAGTTCTGCCGGCTTCTAACAAATAAGCCTACGAGCAAAATCATGAACATATTTTTACATACTTTCTGCTTCTATATAAATAGTGCAGGTCCCTTCATGCTTCTTGTGGGCAAATTGTGGCCTTCATCGGATTGCTGGCCCATCACGTGGTGGAGGGCTGCCTGGTTCTGACAGAAATGCAGCAGTAGTAGTCGCAGCTGCGGTAGAGGTTTCTGTAAGTGTAGATGTAAGTACGTGGCGACACACAGGACATGTCCCGGACTGCAAAGTAAACAATTGTCACAAAGTCAACAATAGCTCAGTTTCTCTTTAACTCTCATCATCATGAATATTGCTCACTATATATGCCAATTTGATGGACTTCAATAAGTCCACAATTATTTTTGAATGGAATATGGGGGTAATCTTTGTGATTTTTAATGCATTTCTTGAATTCCAAAGACCACAAGATGCTGGCCAACACCTTGCAGAAAGTGGATTCTTACTCTTTCAGACAAGACTGTCACTTGACTCCTGATTGGCTCCCACCAGTGCCTCAGCACCTCAGGCTCTGGCAGCATCAACCTCCATGGTTGCACAGTGCAACTCACCAGCCAGTCAGGAACCTGGGTGTCTTGTTCGACCCTCAACTGTCTTTTCTTCCCCACATCCAAGCCATGACCCGCTCTGCCTTCCCTCACCTCCGTAACATCGCCCGACTCCGCCACTACCTCACCCCTCTGGCCGCTGAAACTCTTGTTCATGCCTTCATCACCTCCAGGGTCAACTATGCAAATGCCCTGTTTGTCGGCCTTCCCAACTCCTCCCTCCACAGGCTGCAGATAATCCAGAACTCTGTAGCCCGTATCCTCTCCCGCACCAAACTCCGTGACCCCATCTCCCCCACTCTCACCTGACTCCATTGGCTCCCTATCCTTCAGAGGATCCAGTTCAAGATCCAGGTTCTCACCTACAAAGCCCTCCATGGCCTCACCCCACCCTACCTCTGCGATCTCCTAAACCCCTACCAACCCGCCCGCTCCCTCCGCTCAGCCGGCTCCAGCCTGCTCCACGTCCCCCGACCCACCCGCCCTACCATTGGCAGGAAAGCCTTCAGTCACTCTGCTCCCAACCTCTGGAACTCCATCCCCCAGTCACTCCGCCTCGCCCTCTCCTTAGCCTCTTTCAAGTCCCGCTTCAAGACCCTCCTCTTTGACCATGCCCCTTTTTTGACCACCTCCCTTCCCCTCCCGACCCCAGCTCGGGTCTGAAATGCTGTACACTGTCCAGCGCCTTGGGACGTCCTCCTGACGTGAAAGGCGCTATACAAATGTAATCTTGTTTTTGTTGTAGACTTAATCAGCAAAGAAACCTGGCCTTTCTGTGCCTAGCATCTAGAATGATTTAATAAAAAATAATGAGTGTTTTAGTTATCGTCAGAACTGTATATAGCACCTTATCAAGTTCTCAAAATGCTTTACATGATTTACTGTGAATTTTAGTGACTGTGTATTGTGTAGGCAAACTTGTCAGTCAATTTGCATACAGCAATGTCACACACACAGCCATGAAGTGAATGACTAATTTTATCTGGAGTACTGTTGGCCAGGACGCTGGGAGAAACTCCTTTCTCTCTTCGAATAGTGCCGTGGGATCTTTTATGTTCACCCGAACAGTAGCTTCAATAATTGAGTACAGGAACAGGAGCTTTGTATGTTGGAGGTTAAACTTTGCAAGAATGAGAAAATCAAGCAGGTAACTGTCAACAGGACTCAGAATTCACCACTTCAGGTTGCCTCAGGACATCCAAATGTAGGATGCAAACAAGAGGTTTAGATGCAGCAATTCCTTTGACCCATTTGATTTAAACTTTCCAGAATATTACTCTTACTTCAGCAATTCTTCATTCTAATCTGGAGTCCTGTAACTCAGTGGTTAGAGCACTCGCCTCGCAAGCTAGAGAATCTGGGTTCAATTCCCAGCAGGGCAAAATGTTGGGCAAGTTTCCTTACTCCACACGTCTCTGTTTACCTATCAGTAAGTCGGAACCCGGTTGTTAGTCGATTGGTGGATCACTTTTCCGGGGGTAATAATTCCTTAAAAAAAAAAAAATTGTCACTCAATCCACGACTGTTTGTGGGACACTGTTGAGGGCAATTGACTGCCGCATTTCCCCCATAAATTATGCAGTCTTTACAGTATATTCTGTGAAGAGCTTTGAGACGTCTCAAAGACGTAATAAGGCACTATAACAAATGCAAGGATTATTATTATCATAGATTCCGGGGCTATAGAGAAAAAAATTAAGATTAGAGGGAAAAAAATCTTTACAGTCTTGAGAATATGGATGTGACTCAACTGTGCCAGGCTGACACTTATGATGCAGTCCTTAATTGTTAGGTAAGTAATGATATTAAGGATATGAAAAGGCAGGAACACTGAATTGGAGGTGACATTAGTTTATTAGTAGAGCAGGCTGAGTGACCTACTCTTGTTCCTAAATTATGATGTCCCATAGAGATTTTGTTCTGACAAATCTAATTTTCCTTCACAATATTATTATTTTAATAAGTAGATCTTTTGAAAAAAGGATTAGGGTTCTGTAAATGAGATAATTAGAAGATCAGGTCAGCTCCCTTGATTCCCTTGTGTAAAACGTGCAGAAGGACACAAGTTTGAACAATTTCACATTTTTATTTTTCTCCATTTTTGGAGAATTCAAAGAATATTGACCATTTCAATCTGACAAACGGGATTACTTCACTTGAAAGTCAGTTGAAAAGCAAATGAAGATTGAAGGGAACGATCTATAGCGGAGCTGGATTTAAAGGGATAGAATAAGAGGTCAGTACACTGGACTCTTTAGAAAAGCTTGATTCTGTAATGGGAATTTGAAAGAATAGGTATTCTACAAGGATAACAACATAGCTCTTCTTCATCTGAGCCTCTCTTGTGATTGAGCTTCCTTGCTTGCCACCACTACTCACATTCTCTTCAAACATTATTACCTAGTGGAAACTTCAGGTTATGCTCAGTGCCAGTGATTATGGGTCATCTGAAGGGATTTAGGTGTCAAATCCACACATTTTATGAAGGGAAATTCAACAACACTCAATGTTTTGCGAAAGCTTTAGGATAGAAGAAAATGTTCACATTTCTTTAAAGATGCAAATTCATCCATGATATAGCTTTTCAAAAGTATGGTACAAGAATTGAAAGTGTCCCAGATATTTTGAAGGCACACGTTTCTGACATATCAAGTTAGATAAGCAGAAGTGAGCTACTTTAATGTGCTCAAAGCACTCATCAGGATAAATATGACTTTTTAATCTAAAAATTTTAATGTAAATCAAAGTAGTTTCTAAAGCAATATATTTGGACAGTTGGGTACATTTTATGGATTTGGGGTTAAAATAAAACATTTTCTCATGAAGAATTAATTAGGAAGCATAGCAGGAATGTGGTTCAAACTGAATAGTAATTGCAAATAACAACAACTTGCATTTATACAGCGCCCTTCATGTGAGGTAGAGTCCCGGAGGGCTATAAGAGTTTCAACTGTATTCTTAAATGCTACAACACAATCACCAATATTCTATGCAATTAACAATTTTTAATCGCATTTTAAAATGCTGAACAAGAAAAGGAGATAAGAAACAGTCCATAATATTTAATTTAGTCTATGTAAAGTAGGTTAAAAACACAATCCTTCTAACCTCTTCAAACAATTTTTTAAAACACTGTTTTATAAACCCTATTTCAATTGAATTTGTACTGAATTCATAGTCACTACATTTTACAGTAAATCCAATGAGGGGCTCTGAGATGTCCCCTTGAAGTGAAAGTATTATTATTTTAATAAATGTGGATCACAGCTAGAGTATAAAACTTACTTTCAAGTTCTTTTAATCAGCAATCAATCATGCATTCCACATTATTGTTCCAATTTCTCCAAGACCATGATATCTTGTTTAAAATGGTCAACTTTTTCAGGCCTTAGTGCTGGTTCACATTTGTAACAGCTAACTCAAAATGAAGGTATAGTTTCCTGTTAGCCTGGCTCACTTGATAGCACTGTGTCAGAAGGTTGTGGGTTGAAGACTTTTGAGCTCAGAGTCTAAGCTAGCATTCCAATGCAATGCTGGGGAGCGCTGCACCATTGCAAGTGCCATCCTTTGGATGTGACATTAAACTGAGATCCTGTCTGCTTGTTCAGGTGGGCTTTAAAGATCCCATAACGCTATTCGAAAAGAGAAGGGAGTTTCTTCCAGTGGCAAACAATCCTCCAAATAAAATTGGTCATTCAATTCATGGTTGATGGCCTTTTTTAAGCTCATGTGAGGGAAATTAACCATTGTGTCTTTTGGGATTTTATGACTCCCAATCACCATATTATAAACAGGACTCCACGTACTTTTCTCTGAGAAAACAGTTTTGGTGAAAAAAATGATTAGATCAGAAGTACACATACATACCTTCTGTAACCAAAGGGTCACGCATGGTCCGTGAAATAGATGGTGGCAAGGCAATTCAGTTACCAACTCCTCTTTCACATATTCACTGCAGCAGATGGCACAGGACTGCTCTAGGCCTGAAAAATCATAAACAGAACATTCATGTTGCATCAGAGAAAAAAGACACACAATCAGGATTCTACAGTTCTGATGAAAACTAAAAAGGTCAATATACTTTTTAAGAAACAAAATCAGCAAAGCAGAGAACCATATAATGTTTTCAGGTTTAAAAAATACTGAGAGTATGCATTATTCTTTTCAGCAGAAAAATGAGTGCAATAGCTTCAGGAGAGGAGAGGAGAAAAAACAAAACATGTGCACAGAACTGAATCCTGCATTCCATTTGAATAATGACAAGAAATAAAACATATATTTGGGTTTGTACTTCTGAACACTGAAGATAAATCTATTTTTGGTGTATAAACTGAATTGTATTAGATATACAGAATGCTAGATGCATCTTTATTAAGTTGTCTTCTTTGAATGTAGTTCATCCTAGGGGAGGGAAATCAATAGGGGAAATGTCTAGAATATTCAAGGAACAAGCAGGTCTTCCCCCCACCCCATTTGCACGTCTAAGCCTCGTTCTAAAAGCTTACCTCAGTTCTTTTTGAAAGAATGTAGAAGGCATGAGACTAAATTTGTGAAAAAGTTAAATACACAACAACTGATTTGATAAGGATGCTATATAAGAGATTAATGGTTAAAATTAAAGTGCACAGAATTGAAAACAATTTCATGAGAGGAAATTGGCTGGGCTAGGACTCAGATAGCTGGGATCAAAAGAAACGTGTTTGACAGACAGTGACAATGATGTGCCTCAGGGATCAATCCAGTGGTGTCATCAGATCAATTCCTGGGTTTAAAATATGCTAAGAGGCTGAGTAAACTTGGTTTATAATCCGTAGATCTAAGGAGGTTAAAGGATGATCCGATTGAGGCACTTAAAAGAAAATGAGAACTGATGAGTAAGATATGGATTGACTCTTCCTTCTGGTTGAGGGATCCAAAACAAAATAGACAATGTTGGGTCGTTTAAAAAAACTGTTTGGAAGGTAAGGGGATTAAAGGATGTGAAGAAAAAATGGGGAAATAGGATTGAAGTAGAAGAGGCTTGATAACTTGAATGGCCTACTCCTCCTGATCCCATTGTAGTATGTTAGCTTTTCTCACCCAAATAAGTAATATGAACAGTACAAGTGTCAGCCTGGACTGGGTGTAATGACAGAAAGAATAGGAAAGAACAAAGAAAGAAATTCCTTTGTTCCAAGAAAGAATAAAAAGTCAGGTTTCCTGATCTTAATTGCCATTCAGTTGGAAAATAAACATGTGGATGCCAGGATCATATTCAGTCTCCACTTGCCACACACATTGAACACTGAAGAAAGGTAATACAGAGTTTGTGGCACTCCTGAAACCAATGTGACTTATTGCCTCAGAAGATAATAATCTTTGCATTTGATATAGAGCCTTATCACGTCTTCAAGACATCTCAAAGCGCTTCACAGAATATACTGCAAAGTGAATTGACTGTATATTTTGTGGGTGAAATGCAGCAACTAATTGCTCACAGCAGTGTCCCACAAACAGTCATGGATTGAGTAACCAATTTATCATTACTTTTTTTTAAAAGGAATTATTACCCCTGGAAAAGCGATCGCAAATCAACTAACAACAGGCTTGCTGCTAGGTAAACATTTGTGGAGATTTGTGGAGTAAGGAAACTTGACCAGCATTTCGCTCTGCCAGGAATCGAACCCAGGTCTCTCTCTTGCGAGGCGAGTGCTCTAACCACTGAGCTACAGGACTCCACAAAATGACAGAAATGAAAAAAATGGAGGAAAAATGTGAAACCTTTTAGGCATGAATTTTGGTCTCATGATCACCTTTATCCATAGGTAAAATACCAAAGTAGTACTCCACAAACCTCAGAAGCTATATGAAATTTAAAAAAATCATAAAATATTTTCAATTATCAATTCATGAGTTTAAATGCATCTAATTTGCCCTCGCAGTAAATTCAATTCAAGCCTTAGGTTACTATGATCTGTGAAAGGTTTAACTTTTTAGATAACCTTCAGAAAAAGGAACACTAGGTTCAGCTGAATTTCTCATCACAAATAGGCAATTGACTGCAACAGATCCATGTGAATCCCCAGGCCTTGTAACTTTAATGTATTCCGTAGCTTCGTCCCAAAGGAAGTCACTTGAGGAAATAAACAATCGTCTTGTTCATCTTGACCTATGGCAACTGAATGCGTGTCCCTGGAGGCACTGTAAAGAATGCCTAGCTGCAGGTATCTCAAGACGATGTGTGCAGAAAATTCACTCACAGTAACTTGCCTTAATCGTGTATTATTTGGACAATATAGAATTCAAGTTTAATATTGTAGCAAGATTATGCCCTGATTAGTATGGAACGGGCACTATAGGAAGAACAAGTCCTAGACTGGCTGTATTGGGGTTTCTCATTGCAGAGAACCTGCCTAATAAGACAAAGCACTATATATAATACCTGAAGAGGAGGAAAAAGGGAGAGCAAAAGGAATCATCCAAAAAGCAGGAAGCATAACTCCCACCCCAGGTCAGAGAAAAACTGACCCTGTGGATCAGTGAACTGAATCTCAAGTGGCCTTTTCATCATTGTGAAATCTGTATAACCCACTGTGCTTCATAGATCTTCCTCTGATACCCTGCAGTCAAAACTATAGTCTCCCTAGAATATCTCCTGCTAAAGAAGAAAAAGTTTACTGGAGACAAGTATGACTGTATTATTTACAAAGGCAGTAATTTCAATTGAAAGACTATTACATTAAAGCTGAGGTTTCATTCATTTTACTCTCTCCGTTGATCTCTTTGGTTTCTTCTCAGAAGCTCATTTGTCAATAAAATAGTGATCATTTAAAAAAAAAGCACAAATACAACCATAACTTGTATTAATATTGCCAAGAATTACCATCCAACTGACTTGAAATTAAACCCCAATTTTTGGAAATACCGATAAAAATACTAATAATGTATACTAGTAACATCCAAATTATACTCGTTACCATTTTGTTCCTCGGTAACTGAAATTTGTGGTAATTTTTCAATTGTGTCCTTGGTAGCTGGAGGTGGAGCTTGTTCCCCATCTATCGCCAAAGACTCGAGGTGTGCCAAGGCAGCCTTTCAATCAAAACAGAATTAAAAGTTTTAGTTTTCAGGTAAGGAACCAAAACCTTATTCAGCAGTTTTCACTTCATGTTAAACACAAAGATGCATTTTAAACCAGATTATTTTTTGTTATATACAAAACGAAAATACTGCAGATGCTGTAAATCTGAAACAAAAACAGAAGTCAGTGGGAACACTCAGCAAATCAGACAGCATCCAGGGAGAAAGTGAGTCTACATTTCGGGTCCACGACCCTTGGTCAGAACTGAAGGGTCGTGGATCCGAAACATTGACTCACTTTCCTTTCTCCATAGATGCTGCCTGACCTGCTGAGTGCTCCCACCAACTTCTATTTTTTTATATAGGCTGGGAAGGAAAAGGGGCAATATGTGCTGAATCTGTTACTATCTGCCTTCTTACATAATATGATGAAGCACAGTCAGATCAGGCACAAGTCACTTATAGCATAGCTATCTACTGCTGTAATTTAAACGGAGAAGTTTGAAAATATAGATTACCTACCCTGTAGCGCTCTAATAAGATGCTACCTCAAAGAAGAGTACTATAAATACAAGGTGTTATAGGGTCTTTATGCTTTGAATGGGGGCCGGAAGACAAACCCTTCCTGCCTCCCCCAGGAAAAAAGACCGCAATAAATATTCCTCCAACAGGTTGTGACATCTTACTTAATGTTAGGGATCTCTCTCCTGTACTCCATTCTACACCTTGATTTTTTTAAAATCTGGGACTTGTTTTAAAATCCATATTTGGCAAGAAGAAACAGCATGCTCTTCCACACATCCACCAAATATTTACTGCTTGGAGGATGTCCTCAAAGTATGAAGTTCCATGCAAGGCAGATATTATTCTCTTGTTTACTTCATTCATCTTCCACACACTGATGGAGCCTGACAATAGTAAGTCTGAAGACAATGGAGTTGCCAGTGAGCTGAAACTCAAGTTGTCAGCATGTTAGGTATACTTCATCCACAGCTGGTAAATCAAAGTAATAGTGCCTGGTGATGGTACAGTGATTATTTCTCTAATTAACAAATGCTAAAAATGAATACCTGCTTTAAGGATGCCTAAGAGGCAAGAGTGGACCTTGTGGAATGCTGCTTTACCAGAAGTATTTCTTCCAGCAATGCAAACTTTAATTAAGCATCCATTCAACTGAACATGATTTTCGAATAGGGCTGACCCAGATCTTAGTGCTGAAAGTGAGATTGGCACCACCAATAAAAACGCCAGAGTCCTTAGAATGCCCACATAATGAAAAAATATATTAATTAAATTTGTATAGAGGACGATACAATAATTAGATAAATATCTCTTGATAAGATGTGAAAAAGTGAAGACAAATTAAGAGGTGTTGAGGGACCACCTTATTCTGGTTCAGATTATTACTAACCTCGCTTTAGACTGCAAAAAGCCTAGATAACTAGTACATTAATTGGACAAAACAAAATTCAGACTTCCACTTTGGGAGGACAAAATTGCATTCATAAAGAGAAAAAAAGGAGCCCTCCTTAAGCAGCTATTCAGCAGATTACCTTGGGAAAGAAAAGCTGACAGGGCAAATACAGATAAATAATGTTTTAATGATTACTACCTGCATGGCCTGAGCCAATCGCTCTTCAAGAGCCATAAATGTAAGAAGTTGCGGATCAACGGATGAAATGGCTTGAGCTGCAAGTCCTTCTCCAAGCTCATCCAGCAACCTGGAAAAGAAGTTCAAATATGCAATATAAAGACTCTCTTTCAAAATTAATTTTTCAAATCATGATTTATTATCTCTGGGGCCTTTGTTCACTGAGCTGTTAAATAGGAAAAGTTGATACGTTATTACATTTTTAAGTAGTAAAAATATTCTCAAGCAGAAACTAGGACAGTTTTATTAATTTTGACTTGAATATTCATCAGCAAATTACAATGTATGGGAGGGGAGAGGGGGGAAGAGGAGAAACATAAATACCAAAATTCACCGAATATGCTCAATTGAACTGAAGTTGAAGTCAATTGAACTGAAGTTTCATCTAAAAGTGTATTAGTAAGAAATTATTTGAACGCATCATTTAACATTCAAAACTAGTTGAGCAATGTATTTTTAAACTTGCACATTAAATAGTTGAGTTACAGCTAGTTACTAACAAAGCAGAACATTCAAATCCAAAGTTTTCTTGATGAATTTGTAATAGGCATTCAAAATAATAATCCTTGCATTTGATATAGCACCTTATGTTGTCTTTGTGAGACATCTCAAAGAGCTTCACAGAATATACTGTGAAGTAAATTCACTGTATATTTTGTGAACAAAACGCGGCAGCCGACTGCCCACAGCAGCGTCCCACAAACAGTCGTGGATTGAATTGACTAATTTATTAATATTATTTTTTTGAAGGAATTATTATCTCTGTAAAAGCGATCCGCCAATTGACTAACAACTGGGTTCCTACTTACTGTTAGATAAACAGAGGCATGTGGAGTAAGGAAACTTGCACAATATTTCACCTGGCCGGGAATCAAATCCAGGTATCTCGCTTGTGAGATGAGTGCTCTAAACACTGAGCTACAGGACTCCATGTCAAATGTGCATCTTACAACCTTTATATGCTCAACACCTCTACACCTTATTTCCCATCACAAAGTCTGAACAGGTCACAGATTTTATTATCTCCCATGCTAATACTGTTCAATGCTGAGCTAACACTTTACCTTAAATGACATTACATCAGTTCTTACCAAGCAGAAAGCAGCCTTGCGACATCTCCCACAACAGTGAGATACACTTCATCATACTCCAGAGGAACCCTCCTACACTTTTCATGGAGAAAAGAAAAGTCACCTCCTATCATTGTACAAAAAATACAGTGCATTTTACCAGACAACCAAATTTATTTCCAATGGCTCCAGTGGAATACTAAACGTGAAGTACCTACACAGTATAATGAAACACACTACAGTGAAATCTTGTTACTATGTGGTGGTTGGGAATCCATAAAATCAGTGAAGTGAAATGGATAGTTTCACTGTGCATATACACAGCTTTCTTGTTCCTGTACTGAGCCTCCACAAACTTCTAAGTCATCAGGTCATCACCGATATCACTTCTAGTTTGTTGCCCATATGCATAAAAATCTAAAATGACAGCATGCCCAACAAACAAGAAATGAATTCAGTGGTAACGACCTGCATTTTGTGTGAAAGTGGAAAGCGTGCAGGAACAAGTAGTCAGCTGCACACGGTGAATGGGGGAGGGGGGGCACCATATAATAACCAAATGCATGTTAGAAACAAAGTACTGAGGATAGTAGTCTATTTTGTCCTTAATAGTTAAAATTTGAATTTTGGTAACCCGTATTTTCAATGCAAACAAAAAGACCACGAAAAGGGATCTAAATACTAAGTTCCCTCATTACCATAAGGTCACATACTCCAGAAAAGATGACCACAACTTTAAAAACATTATCTGGGTTGAAAGAATAGATAGTAAATAATCCTTACATTTGATATTGCACCGTTCATATTGCCGAGGAGTCTTAAAACACTTCACAGAATATACTGTAAAGTGGAGTGACTGTATTTTGTAGGCGAAACAATCTTTTCCAAATACACTGCAGTACACAGCAAAACATCTAAATTAAGTGATCTGCGAGGCAGATCCACTTGAAACCAAAAGAGAATACATTCAGATTATATTCCAAAACTCCCCGGGACAGTGTAGGTCTGTTTGTAGTTGCACTGTGAACTTGACAGACGTTCATAATAATCCCTCCAAAAAAACAAAAAACAATAATAAATTGGTCATTTTCAATCCATGACTGTTTGTGGGACACTGCTGTGCGCAATTGGCTGCCGCGTTCGCCCACAAATATACAGTCAATTCACTTTACAGTCTATTCTGTGAAGCGCTTTGGGACGTCCTCCCGACGTGAAAAGCGCTATATCAAATGCAAGGATTATTATTATTATTCTGTGAAGCGCTTTGGGATGTCTAGAAGACGTAAAAAGCGCTATATCAAATGCAAGGATTATTATTATTATTATTACACTTCTAGCTGCAACTAGCAGGCTTCCTGCATCTAGTTACCATTTGGTACAGCAGGGAGAAAAATAGCTGAAAGACGAGGAGGAGGAGAAGAATAAAGAGCGCTGCATTGAAAGTTTCCACTCCATTAGATCAATTTTGTGCTATAAACTTATTTTTGTTACTAAATTGCTCATTTTGCAGTTTAGTCATAGACATGTTATTATATAAATGCTGCTCGCATCTTGCTTAACTGCCTATGAAATCACTTCTGGCAATGTCGAACTCACCAAATTTATGAACCCAAATGGCTATTTCAACAACTATTGCCACTGAAATCAAAACAATTTGACTTGAAGTTGAAGGTTTGACGAATTTGGAGATCCAGAGTGGAGGCTCTCCAGATGAATGTTTCTATAAAGACGAGTTCTATCAGAACTCACCTCTTTGCTGAAATGGATATGTTCTCAATCAATACAGGCAAGAACATCTTTCATTTATATAATGCCACTTTTGTAAAGAATGCTTCAAAACACTTAAGAGTGATGGAAACTGAACAAGAAGTGAGAGCAGTTTAGAAATGAGAAAGGGCATAATCAAAGTGATGAGTCATCGCAGATTTTTGAAAGCAAGGATATAAATACAAAAGTGAAGTGGCTTTTAAAGTTTTCCAGAAGTTCAGTTCACTGGGTATGAGTCAAAGTGTAGTAACTGTATTTGTAGGCAAATGTGGCAGCTAATTTATAGACGTTATGGTCAAGAAACAGCCATGAAGTAAATGCCCAATTATCTGGAGAAATTCCTATTCTTTCCAAACAGTGCCAGTGTAGTCAGCTGTACACAGTGAATGGGGGAGGGGGAGGCACCATATAATAACCAAATGCATGTTAGAAATAAAGTACTGAGGATAGTAATCTATTTTGTCCTTAACAGTTAAAATTTGAATTCATTTATCATCTGCAGGATGTCACCTCTGAAAATGCAGCACTCCAGAGTACTACAGTAGAGCATAAAAAGTAGTATTATATAAATGAAAGATGTTCTTGCCTGTATTGATTGAGAACATATCCATTTCAGCAAAGAGGTGAGTTCTGATAGAAGCAGCCATTCGTCTTTATAGAAACATGACTGTAAGCTCAGCATCTCAACACAAAGCTTGAACCTACAGCTTTGTGACCCAGAACCAAGAGTGCTAGGTGATGAGTTAGGCTGAGGTAAGGTAGTAAAATGTTTATGATCTTATTAGAGCTGAAATTTCAAGCTATGAATACAAGGAAACTGTGTACAGATTAGCACTTTTCAAAAATTAAAATAGTTCATCCTTCAAATGAGATGATAAATCAAGCTCCCATCTGCTTTGAGATGTCTCGACAAAATGATGACACTATATCAAATGCAAAAATTATAACCAAGACACAGATTTAGTTTACCAACTTAATTAGTTTTCACCCCTCTGAATTAATCAATCACCAACAGAGATAATACTGTAAAAAAAACTTCATAGCCAGGTTACAAACATGCATCAGAAAGGTACACTTTAATGGCAATAAATCGGATATAAAATAATGAAAACAAAGATTAAAAAACAACAAACCTCCACTCCATGTCTAAATCTTCACTCATGCTCGAATCATCTTCAAGGTTGTTGTTACCATCCAAAATTACAAGCCCTGAATGCACAAATGGACCCAGGCCTTCAGCCTCATCAGCACTGCTACTGCTACCATCACTGTCTTCATTGTAGGTTACCCAAGGAATTTCTCCTTCTTCCAACGAGGTCTGTTCTCTAAATATATGAAACATAGTAACTGGACATAAACATGGAAACTAGAAACTTGACTCATAGCACAGCAATGGGTTGGCGGCTTTCAGAAAGGCAGGCAGAAATTAATGCTGGGCATCATTATTTGTGAAATTTCTTTCAACAAAGTGTTGGAAAATATTTTAAACAGGCTATGACAACTATTATATTCTAGAAATTTAAATAATTATCACATGATTTTAGGTTTTATTCAATTTTGCAGAAAGATCCTTTAAAAAAAGATGAATGAGAAACACAAAAGTTCACTGAAGAACCTTCAAGAAAGAAGAGCAAATTAGAGGGAATAAGGGAGAACTAAAATTCCTGAGCCATAGTTGACTAGATGCAAGCATTGGTTATTAACCATAAAACACTTTTTTCCAAATCAACTTAATTATCATTGTACAAATGCATTGCATTTACTAAAGGTTTAATTTCCAATTAGCACTCAATTATGCTTCTTCTGCAATGAACAACCAAAAGGAAAAAACGATATTCACTCAGTCAATCACTTTGACATTTTTCAGTGCCATCAATGAAGCAATCCTGTAGTGCAGCAGGTGAGTGCACTATAACTGGAGAAAATAGTAGAGTAGCATGGGCCATATCCTGGCGTGATCCTGAGCTCCCTGGCGCTGGGAGAAAATAGGTCTCTTTCACCCTTAAGAAAAGCATATAATCAATGTTATATGCTTCAAACTAAATACTGTTATACTGTTTTAAAAGTATAAATTAGCATCAGATCACTAAGGCTACTGTCATCCTACTTCTTTCTTACTTACTCAGCTGGAACAAAAATAAATTCAAGGATGTTGGATTGGTTGACAGAATACGACCAGTAAGAGGCCAGTGGCAATTAAACTGCAGTTGAAGTCACATTCTCTTATAATAACCTTATATTGATAAGTTAGTGTTTGTGGACAACAAATAATAAGTTTGTGTTCAAAATTATCAGAGGTTTTGATGAAGGGGCATAGAGTGAAAGTATTTCCACTGGTTGGTGAATTAATACTATAATATCTTATACAGTAAAACAAAACTAGACAAAGATTTGAAAAAGGAAATATATCAAAGGTTAAGTGCAAAAGGAAATGGGACTAAAAGTATAACTCTTATTGAAAGCTGGCCCAGGCACGATGGCTGAAGTCTTCTCCCTGGTGTAAAGTTCTATGATTCTACTACTATATTACTGTAGTTAGATCGTCCAGTGCAGTTTCCTGTTACAAACCAATGCACTGTATCACAGAGGTGTAGATTTGTTTAGGAATCAGCTACATCTTGTTTTTTGTTAAATAAATTACAAATAGCAATTAGTCAAAATTGTTTTGAATTAATATACAGTAATGTTAAATGTTAAGGTTAGATTAAATCCAATGTCTTCAGTTGCAACTAGTTCACATACCCTGCATTGAACCAGTGTTTAAAAGACTCATCATCCAGGCTGCTGCTAGTGCTGATTATTTCAGTCTGTAGTTCATCAGCTCCCGGTAAAGTCTCCCAGCTCTCGTCACTGGACGATTGTGCTTGCTCTAAAGCAAAATCAGGGGTCCATATTGACGACAATTCCCCATCACTGCATTCAGAACTGCTTTTTAAGAGGAATGGAAAGTGAAGGGTAGAAAGTTAAGGTGCAGGCTGTGCTAAATACAACTTGCTTTCAGTTTGGTTCATATAAAAAAAATGCTCTTATACAATTAACTTAATTTTAAAAAAATACCAGCAATAAAAGATAGTATAGTTTTAGTTAAACTCTTAAGATGTGGGAAAACAAAATTCAGAAGAATTTGGGGTTAGTGCACATTTTTTTAAATAAGACATGCCTGAAATGCAAAATTATATAAAAAAAATTAAAACTAAACACGTTGTTACCTCTCTTCATCTTTGTTACAATCAGTGAATCCAAGACAATCATTTTCAATCTCCTCCCAGAAGTTGTTTTCACATGAAGTATTTTTAGACTCCTCTTGTAGTTGGGTGGTGGTCTGTTTATTCACATTAACGTCAATTTTCATCCCATCAGATCCAGACTCCCAGGATCTAACCTTTGAATCACTATTCCTGCAATTCCCAAAGGCACAATTTGATCCACAACACTCAATGTCAGTTGCTACTTGTCTTACACTATAGCCATATTCCACATCATCAGGTGGATGGAGATTTTGTTTAGATTGGCTTTCAATTTTTTTACTTCTAACTTTTGGTCTTACCACCATTTCTGAGGAACTTGCTTGCTCTGTCTTACAACAGAACCCTATTTCTGATGAACTTGGTTGCTCTGTCTTACTACAGTAAACATCTCCTTCATCCTCAAAAACCATTGAGGCCTTATCAGGTTTGCTGTCTTTTTTAACCTCAATATCAACATATCCATTTTCTTCCATGCTTCTTATTGCTAATGTTTTTTTGTTCTCTGCCAATTCAGCATATTGTTGTTCAACACTGGGACTTGTATTGGACAGATTGTCTAATGACACTGAGCATGGCTGCTCAATTTGCTGACTGTTGCCATCATGAATCACAGCAGAGAGATATGATTGAAGCCCACTGAGATAATCAACGTCTTTCTCTAACTCTGAAAGTATGGTATCCAACCTTCTACTTAATCTTCCTTCTTCTTGCAATGAAAAATGTATAGCTGAGTCATCATCCTCTCCTTCGCTGCTGCCCGGATGATGAGAATCAATATTCAAATTAATTCCAGTCTTACTTTTGGGATCAGTTTTAAAATGGTCGCTGGGAAGAGACCATCTGGAGCTTTCTGTACTTCTGGTAGCTGAATAATTGCCTAATGTCTCTGTAGCACCAGGTAAAGCAAAGTCATTAGCCTCACACTGAAAGAATCTTCTGTTCAATGGCAGAAACCGGCTGTCTTTTTGAGGTTCGCAAACTTCCCTCTTAGTCTCTACAGTTAGATCATATACATCACTTTGTGGCAGCAGTTCATTATCCGATATGATTCCATTGGAACCTACAAAGAGAATTAAAAAAATGTTTACATCTCAAGTAACTTGAAATTTAGCACTGTAACAACGAATCAATGCAGTTAAAATGGCCAATAATTTACCTGAAACAATATTGTATGAACTATTTAAGATTTATTAAATAGAACATAGCCTAGTTCATGTACTTGCTTGCCAGGACTACCCTAGATTATATTAGAATTCATATATATATTGTGTTAACATGGCATGAAAATTGCAATATTGTGTGCAAATTCAAGTATCATTGAGAAAAATGACCAGTCGATAACTATGACTGGTCCACAGGACCGTGTGGATTTCTTTCCTCCTCGATAATGATGGCACATAGAAGCACACTGCATTTGACTGATTCCAGCTAAATCAAATCAACTAAACCAAAGAAACAAATTAAGAAATTTATGTACCAATAACAATAAGTCACTGCAAGACATAAGTGGTTTTTGAGCACATCTATTGTGAAAGATGTCAGGAGACCCCTTCAGCACACCCACAGAGCAGTTAATGTATTCGCTATTGACTGGTCACTTTCTCAGCAACATTTTAATTATCACACAACAAATATTTCAAAAGGAATCATGCTAGTGATATTTTTAAATAATTACATTGTATTAACAGAAATGCTTCACAAACTGCACAATATTCATTTATATTTGCATGTGCTTCTGTATGTTGTAAGTACTGTGGTTAAAAAACACACCTTTAAACACACTCATAGCTCTGCCACGCCAGATCAATTCTTGGTTGGGTTTAAGCAATATACAAATCAGCTTGCTACACTGGAACAATGAAAGCTACATTCACAGCAACTTCACATAACATTATTATTTTAGATATATTAAGTAGAATTCTACCAAAACCTAAATACCCACATTGAAATACGTCTGCCAGTAACGTATTTAAAATAAAGTGGAAGACTCTAGGTTTACACTGCAATTTGCTACAGAGTTTCTCATCAGCCATATCACAAAAGACTCATCCAAAGGTTTGGCCTGAAAATCCAAAGGTTAAACCCCCCCAGCCTACAAAAGCAGAATGGTACTGGTAAAATGCCTGAGAACATTTTTTTTCAATTTTGTTGTCCTATAACCAAAAGGGACAAGCATAGGCTCCCATCATTTTATTCCTTTTACACTAACCAAGGTGAGCTCTCTTCAGGTCCCAATTTTAAATACAGCAGATTTTACATCTCTAACCTATTGAAGCCTTGAAAGCCGTTCAAGTGGAGTAGCTCAGAAATAGGTATGAACATTAATAAGAAAATAGATTGCTAAATTTGTTGCAACACCAACCATTATTCACCAATCATTATTCGTCATAGTTATACACCACATTAACAAAGTCTGTGTCGCTGAACACTAGAAAAAATTTGTTCACAAAACAGGTAATTACAAAATCCAATAAATTCTCATCTCTCAATCGTCGCTAGATTTGTCTCCCTTAGGAGGTAGATTAACACCATTTACTCATATGAATCCGTGTGGCATAGACTCCAGATTTCTTAACAGGACATTAAATCAGTCTCCCTTTACCTAATTTCCAAATTCAAATCCAAAATCTCAATCAATTGAGCAAAACGCTCAAACACTACAATACGGCACATAGATCTGGAACCATAATTTCAAACATAGCGAGTTCCTCATTTCAACCACGTCACTGCTGCCAGATTCAAAATAAGGATCAAGTACTCACACACAAAACATGGGGTGAGGAAATTTATAAGAACCAATAATGCTATTAAACATCTACATCCAAATATCTAAAAGGAACATTTCACTGGTTTTATAGAAGATGGGGTAGCCATGTATAAGACATGTGTGATGGGCAATTCAGCCAGTTATGAATATACACTCAGGACTGATGGAGTAGGAAATCGCTAAAGTCCATAGGTGAAATAGAGCTTCCTATTGCCCTCAGGTCATTTAATGAGAACCAATGTTATATATTGTCAAACATTTCATGCTCCAGATTTTCAACACTTTTGAGAGCCTTGAAAAGGATTATATTTAAGGATGTAACGCATATTAAATGACACAACACACATAAACCATTGTCTTTTGAGACACTGTCTAGCTCCATTCCTTCCCATTTGTGTTCATTTTCTCTTGACTCATTCCATTGCTTGACAGTGGAGGGACGAAAGCTGACATAAGCGTGCCTTCTCCCGTATCTTCTCCCAGTGATAGTCTGATAACCTCCTGCTGGTTTGGGCCAGGCTGCCTTTCCAGACTCCTGACCCATTACTGCAAAATAGAAAAATGAAAGCAAGTAAATACCATCAGCTCTAACATTTTTTTCTGGGGCTGTTTCACAATGGCATTCCATAGGAGTCAGACATTCAAAAATAGAAGTATAAACTTGAGTTATAAATTTCTGAGTGCCACAAATTTATAGTAGCAAACAACAGTTACATTTTATTCACGAGTTTGGACTTGCCACTAAAAAAACATGATGAAATGTTTCATTGATCACTTGGAAGTATAAAACTACCCATCTTTACTTCATGCCAATATAAAAAATGATCACCAGACTGAGTGTTCAGAGTCCATATATTCCACCAAATATTAATATAGCTTTTGCTTTTACTTTTTACTGTGGCGCCATTTGAAATTGGATTTTGAAGAAAAAAAAATGTCACGATGAAGGATAGATTCCACATCAACTCCTATCAGGGTTTCTCAATTGCAGTCACCGTCATTTTAATATATTAAACCACTGCAGAACTTCACAATGAAGACAGGATACATTTGTTTGTATGGTCAAAAATAAGAAGATTACAAGAGAGGTTTTCATTAAAAAGGCCATATGGTCTATTTGATCGTATCCTTCCAGAATACCCAAGTCCCAGTGCAACATCAATCTTCTTTTCTCCCAAACAATGTTATAAAAAAATCCTAGTCTCCACACTTAGGGTAGCGCTCCGAGATGCTAGTATGCTTGAAGGCTGCTATATAAATGCAAGTTGTTGTTGTAGATCATTTTTCCGTTAACTCTTCAATAGATAATGATCCTCTGTTAAATAAATACTTCTATGCTGATGACAAGGTTTTTTTCTTACATGAGGATGTATGGCCTGAGTTTATGCCCTCATTGCTTGCTGGCTTGGCATACTTAAAAGTATTGTTCTGGGTTTATTTTCTCAATCCTACTGTATTCCTCAATAAGGTCCACTCTCAGGCATCTTTTTGCAAGGCTGAAGAATGATTTGCTTATCTAATACTGGTAGTTTCTCATAGAGCCTCGGATACTACCTGCAGAACCATCTTCTATCCATATGAAACGGTCCGCAAGGTCAATAGCTACTGAGCAGCTTTCAAGATGCACTGCATGAATGGGGGGGAGGGTTGCATTTGTTAGGAGTTCAAGGACCCTGAATGCAGTATGTATCAGACTACTGAAGATCTGATAATAGGATTTGAATAGGTTGCCAGAATCTTCCCCACAATGTGGAAAATGCTGGTGTTTAGGTCAAAAGCCTGAACATGCTGGGCAAAATCAATGCCTTCTGCTTTGCACACATTCTAAGCTCAACGTCAGATTTTCAGAAATAAATAAGTTTCAGAAAAGTCCATCTGCCAAAAAAAAGTCCTTCAATTGTAGATCGATAAATAAATAGTTGCTAAAACACTTTATTGAATAAAGAGACATTCTCCCCAATTTCAGATCAGAACAAAGACTGCTGCCTCCATATCCCAATTGAAGGTAGAATTTACAAGTGCACAAATCGGCATGCAGATTCAAAAGGTTACACACATCAATTGAAAAAGAATAAAAAATGAATTCCCAAATGCACATGAAAATAATTGAACTTAATAAACTACTAAAGAAAAAAACAATAGCACAATATGCAAGACGGGGAAGAAAGTGTTCTGCATGTAGATTAGGAGAATGAAGTCATAGAGTGGAGAATGAAAGCAGTCCAGTATTGATTTGAAATTCTGTAGTTTTCAACTCAAGGACAGGGCAGAAGTGAGCAGAAATACATTACAAATACCAATCTAAACTACAAAACTCAAAACAACTATGCATCTCTTTTAAAATGAGTATATTGCATCTTCAATAGTACTTTGAACAATAAAACTGACAAATGGGACAATGTATAATTTATCAGGTGATTACCAATTAGGATTATCTAGTATGTGGGGGAAAGGGGTAAAATGATAAAGAAATGATGAATAAATGCAAAGATTTGGTGATTCATTAAATAATTAAACGATTGCTGCGTCATTGATGGGATCAAAAAAAAATCAAAACCACGACTGTTTGTGGGACACTGCTGTGTGCAATTGCATAAGGTGTGGCTAACAATGAAACAGGCTATTCGGACACTAGATTGTTTTTCAACAATCTGATTGTTACAACAATCTGATGTTGTAATGGAGAATATAAGAGTTGGAATTCTGAATGGATATTAAATTGGCCAAGACCTTCTTCACCTGAAGCTTTCTTCTGAACAATATCTTGGATGAGTTTCCACACAGCATTCAAAGATTGAAAAAAAATGCTGAATTCTACGTGAACCTCAATGTTCATATGTAAAACTCAATGCACCACAGAAATGCTTCTCATCACTGTCTGCAGATTTTTATAACTGTATTGATCTAGTGAAGCAGAATCATTTACATCGGGATCCAATATTTATTGCCCAAAGCAGAAATCATTCTGGTAGAAAGAAAAATATTGACATATTGTTGTTCGTTTTAAATGCACATAAACCCGTTTCTGACATTTATCAGAATTCCTGCTAACTAAAAATAATTGTATGTGCATGTTTTGTCATGGACAATGCTCACAGCAATCCCTTACGACTTCAGATTAGCTTTGTCTTCGAGTAATGATCAAGCTTGGCTGCTTCAAGCAGTTCTGCCAGCTTTCTCAGAACATTCACAAGTTGGAGTGAAACATGCTAAATAAAGTGCTGTTCAACCACACTGGAGAGATACTAAGTTCAGATGATGGTAGCTGAAAAATAAATGCAATTTCTCACGAGCCTTTCATCATTAAATTTTATATCATTATAAAATGAGACTTCATAAATTCTCCCCAAATAAGTATGTTATTTCAATGTTTTATGAGGTCCTCCAGCACAGAAATCACCAGACAACAACAAAAAAATTACATTTATAGAGCGCCTTTCACGTCGGGGAGATGTCCAAAGCGCTGAACAGTCAGCTGTCGGGGCCCGAGCATGTGGGAGGGATGGTGTAGGGGTGAGGGAAGGCAGAGAGGTGGGAGGGAGACCAAAGGCACGATCGAAGAAGGATCTTGAGACCGGCCTTGAAGGATGCGAGGGAGGAAGCGAGCGAAGGGACCGTGGGATGGAGTTCCAGAGTGTGGGGGCAGAGAGACTGAAAGCCCGGCCACCAGAGGACAATTAAGAAAAAAATTGGGGGAAAAACACCACACTTCACTACCATCCATCATTACCTGAATGGGAGAATTAAGGATAGATATGTTGTGCAGTGTAATGTTAGTTTTAACCTTTTAAATTCAGTACAGAAATTGTGTTATTTTTTCAGAACAACTAAATGTAGCATCCAGCACATAAGGAAATAATTTTCATCTACAACTTTAAGTTTGGAAAATACAATGCCCATACAAACCTTTCTAAACACTTGAATCCCTACCATGTGTCTTTGATTCCTCATAAGAGCCCAGAACACAGGTCAGAACTGAAAAACAAAAACACACCATATCCATCAATGGTAGGACATTAGACTGCTTAATGAAGACTAACTTAATCAATTCAATTTGAAAATATTAGCCAAATCTTTGAAGTTGACAAAAATATAAGACTGCAGCACTCACAATTCTGAAAAGGTGATTGTAATTGTGCTGGGGAAGAAGGGTGAATGAAATCCTCCAAGATTCTTGACCACTAACCCGTTAAAAAGCCATGCATGTGGTTTTGCAGCGTTCCAAATGCCAAATACTCTTTTGCCCAGAATACCAATTTATCAATATCACACATAATTGTGAAAAATTCTTTAATTCAGTCTTAATTTTGCCCACAAAATATATTGTCAATTCACTTTACAGTACATTCTGTGAAGAGCTTTGAGACGTCTTGAAGACGTGATAAGGCTCTATATCAAATGCAAGGATTATTATTTATTATTAATTTGGATTCTGGATTCTTTTTAAGGCATCCACAATTGCTCTTGCAACATTTTTAAGCTTATTTTGCATCGTGTTGCATGCATGCGCTGAAAATCACGCTGAAAGCCAAAGTTTACTTCCAGTAACTCCAGGTATGCAGGAGACAATCGTTAAACGCAAACTTCTGCTATAATACTGTGCTCAATAACAGGGTCACCCTATATTGTGCCTGTGGAACATTCGATCATCTTTGTCTACAAGAATCTCTGTGACCTGAATTATATTACCAGAAATGTACCCAACTCTTCCCCCACAACATCAAATATCTCTGCTCAATAGTGAGGTTTACTACTCAGTAGTTTTTTTAATCTGTTGCCTTATTTGATGCTCAATATTTTAAATCTATGCTCATATTCAAAGCACCTACTTACACCTATCCATCTATCCTTTGTTATTTTGTTGCATTCCTCTTCTTCCTCCTGAAGCTGTCGGGATATTGTTCTGTCAGTGCCTTGGGACATCCTCCCGACATGAAAGGTGCTATACAAATGTAACTTGTTGTTATTTGTTGTTGTTGTCCTGATTAAGTACTCCCAGGTGTAGACCTAATATTGCTATACGCCATCCCAACAATATTCTTGAAGGTGTGCATGAAAAGAAATTTTGAGACAAGTGTCAGAATGGGGGTCTATTGGCTAAAAGGTCAATGGTCGAAGAGGAGGGTCTTGAGGCGGGACTTGAAGGAGGCTAAAGAGGGAGCGAGGCAGAGTAATTGGGGGATGGAATTCCAGAAGTTGAGGGCAGAGTGGCTGAAGGCTCTCCCGCCAATGGTGGGTGGGTCGGGGGACGTGGAGCAGGCTGGAGCCGGCTGAGCAGAGGGAGCGGTTGGGTTGGTAGGGGTTTAAGAGGTCGCAGAGGTAGGGTGGGATGAGGCCATGGAGGGCTTTGTAGGTGAGGACCTGGATCTTGAACTGGATCCTCTGAAGGATAGGGAGCCAATGGAGTCGGGTGAGAGTGGGGGAGATGGGGTCACGGAGTTTGGTGCGGGAGAGGACACGGGCTACAGAGTTCTGGATTATCTGCAGCCTGTGGAGGGAGGAGTTGGGAAGGCCGACAAGCAGGGAGTTTGCATAGTCGAGCCTGGAGGTGATGAAGGCATGAACAAGAGTTTCAGCGGCCTGAGGTAGTGGCGGAGTCGGGCGATGTTACGGAGGTGAGGGAAGGCAGAGAGGGTCATGGCTTGGATGAGGGGTATAGCACTTTTCATGTCAGGAGGAAGTCCCATAGCACTTCACAGTGACTGCACTTCATAACACAGCAACCAATTTGCATACAGTAATGTTCCACATACAGCCAATTTTATTTGGGGGATTGTTGACCAGGACACTGAGGGAAACTCCCTTCTTTCAAATAATGCCATAGGATCTTTAAAGTCCATGTGAACAGACAGATGAAGCCTTGATTTAACATCTTATCTGAAGAGCAGCACACAATAGCCCTGCATTGTTGTGTCAGTTTAGACTATATGATCTCCAAGTCCTGATATGTTACATGAAGCCATAACATTCTGGCCCAGAGACGAAAGTACAACCAACCGAGCCAGCCCGACACGCACAAGATTCATACAAGGCCAGCTGACATTAATTTTAGAGAGAACTCCCTGTCTTGATGGAGATATTTAAATATGATCAGAGAGCAGTACAATACACAATATAACATATAATAGCACAAAATTGAAAAGCAAAAATATCTTATATCTGCACTTAATCCCAAACCACAAACACAATTATTAAACAGCAAAAAAAATTTTTAACTACTATAATTTCAGCCCCATAGTTTTCAGAACACAATTGTAGCACAGTAAATTGCAACAAAAGGTCACTGGAAAGCCTAAGGCTTTCTGGTAGGTATTTTACTCTGGAGACAGCTTTAATAGCTACCTTAACCACTGTTTTACCACTGACCTTTCGTGGTCATTCAAACTTCTCCTTATCATGCAAGGACAGATTACATGTTACATAATTCAAAGCAGCAAGTTTAGGATTGTAAATGGTAAATTGAGGGTATCTCCCAGGGCATTCTTTAACATATAAGGTGGTGGGAAAATCAATATCAGCAATTCCCTGGGAGCAATTTCGAAATTTCCCACCAGTAAGTTTCCCTTCCATAATATGAATGGTAATGGCGATTACCCCAGCAGTTGCTAAGCGGTCACCGTTTCGGCAGATTTTACAGAATTTTTAGGCACATTTTGCAGAATATTATTTGATAATTAAAGGCATTGGATAATTATTACTTATTGATTCCCGCTTTCAGATTATTTCCACCATCCTAAAGTTTGAAACACGTACATGAAGCGTATGGAAGTGCGGCAGTCTGTTTTTAATGCTTCTGAAGGTGAGGTTAAAAGGCCCCTTTCACTTCAGTCCCCACCAGTGACAATTCCTTAAAAAAAATGCCTTGGCGCCTCCGGAAATTATTTCTTCAAATAGATGATGTACAATAGCTGGACCTGGTTACAGAAGCGATGTGGGGGGAGGGGGGGGGGTAAGGATGTTGACACATTTAACAAATGGTTTGCTGTTGTTGTTGTTGTTTGGGAAGACTGTGGACTGTGGAAAAAGATCAAATGGGGCCTTCTATACCCAAACCTCCCGTGAGCTCTCAACGGGATTAAAGATGCCTCGCAGAGCAGGTGACCATCACTCCTCTGCCTCTCATTTCAGAAGCAACGCAGACTGTGCGGTGGATACAACTTTCTTCTCTGATTTCCGGAAGGTCGTGACGACAGCGAAGATAAATTATTACCTCAAATCGCATGAATGAATGCAGCCAAATGCATCCATCGAACCGAACCCACTCAACAGCGTTTAAACACAATAACACGGTTCCTCGGGTCAAAACAGATCAGCACAAATCACGACAAAGTCTCTCGAAAACATACATACAGCAACGAGCGGCGGGGGGTCAGCCCACACCCCTTCCCGTCCCTCCCCGGTCACGCTCAGGCTTCAAGTAACGCGAAGCATCTCCCGGGCCGGTGCACGGGCAGGAAGCGGCGCCGAGAGCCGGGGTCCGCGAGTCAGGCTAGTGGGCGAGGGCACGGCTTGCGAGGAGCATGTCTGGGGGTCGGGTCGGGTCAGGCTGCTCGGGGGGGGCTGGCGAGGGGCCCGTCTGTCGGTCAGCCTGTGTGCATCGGCCTATCAGCGTGGGGCTGGGCTGGGCTGGGAGGCTGTGGTTCAGCCCGGCTATGGGGCCTGTGTGTGTGTGGCTGTCTCGGGCTGGCGGGCGGGTGTCGGGGTTGGTGTGTGGGTGTGTGTCGGGGTTGGTGTGCGGGTGTGTGTGTGTGTGCGGCTGTGGGGCGCTCCCCTCCCCCTCCTTCACTCACCCGGACTCCGGTGGCGCTCACGAGGCCGCAATAAATAGTGACGTCACTGAGGCGCGGCCTCCGACCAATCAGCGCCGGCCGGACCGGAGCGTGCGCGCAGCTGACCAATAGGCAGCCGGCAGGAGGGGGCGGGGCTAGAGAGGGGCGGTGCTACAGCGGGGGCGGAGCTCTCGGGGCGGGGCTGTAAACAAAACCACGTGGTTAGCTCCTTTCCCTCTGTGTGTGGAGGCTGTCTGCGGCCCTGACTGCCTGAGCGGCCACACCCCCCCCGCCCAGCTCCCCCCCCGCCCAGCTCCCCCCGCCCCCCCCCCCGCCCCGCCCAGCTCCCCCCCCCCCCCCCGCCCAGCTCCCCCCCGCCCCGCCCAGCTCCCCCCCCCCGCCCAGCTCCCCCCCCCCCCCCCCCCCGCCCCGCCCAGCTCCCCCCCCCGCCCAGCTCCCCCCCCGCCCAGCCCCCCCCCCCCCCCCCGCCCCGCCCAGCCCCCCCCCCCCCCCCCCCCCGCCCCCCCCCCCGCCCCCGCCCAGCTCCCCCCCCCCCGCCCGCCCCCCCCCCCCCCCCCCCCCCGCCCAGCTCCCCCCCCCCCCCCCGCCCAGCTCCCCCCCCGCCCCGCCCAGCTCCCCCCCCCCCCCCCGCCCCCCCCCCCCCGCCCCGCCCAGCTCCCCCCCCCCCCCCGCCCAGCTCCCCCCCCCCCCCGCCCAGCTCCCCCCCCCCGCCCAGCTCCCCCCCCGCCCCGCCCAGCTCCCCCCCCCCGCCCAGCTCCCCCCCCCCCCCCCCCGCCCCCCCCCCCCGCCCCCCCCCCCCCCCGCCCCCCCCCCCCGCCCCCCCCCCCCCGCCCCGCCCAGCTCCCCCCCCGCCCCCCCCCCCGCCCCCCCCCCCCCCCGCCCAGCTCCCCCCCCGCCCCCCCCCCCCCCCCCGCCCAGCTCCCCCCCCCCCCGCCCAGCTCCCCCCCCGCCCCCGCCCAGCTCCCCCCCCGCCCCGCCCAGCTCCCCCCCCCCCGCCCAGCTCCCCCCCCCCCCGCCCAGCTCCCCCCCCCCCGCCCAGCTCCCCCCCCCCCCCGCCCAGCTCCCCCCCCCCCCCCCCGCCCAGCTCCCCCCCCGCCCACTCCCCCCCCCCCGCCCACTCCCCCCCCCCGCCCAGCTCCCCCCCCCCCCCCGCCCAGCTCCCCCCCCCCGCCCAGCTCCCCCCCCCCGCCCCCCGCCCCGCCCAGCTCCACCCCCCGCCCAGCTCCACCCCCCGCCCGCCCGCCCAGCTCCCCCCCCCCTGAGCAGGGGCCTGGGATCAGGAAGGGGTGGAGGGTAGGGATGGTAGGAGGGTGGCTGTCTCGGGCTGGGTGGGTGGGTGTCTTCTCCACCACCAACCGGCTCCTCCGACCTCCCCGACACGCCTCGCAGATACCTTCCTCTGACTCTCACTGCGAGAAAATGCTGGACTTCCTCCAGTCCAAAATCGAGGGAATCCGCTCAGCTGCCACTGCCCTCCCAACTTCCACCCCCTCCCTCGCCCCACCCCACACAATTACCCATCCGACAATTACCCATCTCTCCTTCCACACCTTTGAACCTGTCACTGCCTCCTCTTGTCTTCAAAACGGTAACCTCCACAGTAACTTCCATGAAGCCCACCACCTGTTCTCTGGATCCCATTCAAAGAGCTTCACAAAAGCATCAAACCTTCAGGTAAAACAACAATTTTATAAACAAACCTCCTGTAATACAATATATTCTGCTAATGTAGGTTATGAACTGGAATTCTTTCTATTTTTACAGTTATCCTATGTGGAATTTTGCCCAATTTTATCAGTGGTATCCCATATACCATCATTATTAATTCCTACAGGGACAAACAAATTTAACAAGCCGAGAGGTGTGTAGGGTCTGGGTTCGTGATTCTGCTGTCCGCACCCAGTATTACAATTTGCTCTCAACTCACAGTTCCCACCAGGTCAGGTATTCGTGGTATCCCTGGACTACAGTTTCTAAGGTGCCCCATTCCTCAGCCCTTTTCTGCACTGCCCTTACCTGGCTTTGTAGCTGTGCCTCAGATCTTCATTGTTCTCGCCAGTTCTGCTCTGCAAAGCTATAGGACTATAGGACCAGTTCGTGGTTGCAATCCAGTGGGAAGAGTTTGGCCTGATGGTTTAAGCTGTGTGCATTGCCCACTTTCAGGTACACTTTTAAAGCTCCCTCAGGGTTTAGTGTGACACCACATTTGCCAGATAGTCTATTACATCATACAGTAAATATCACCCCCCATGACTTCCAGTTTGCTGAGGCTTAGCACTGCCTTGTACATGTTTCCTATAATGTATCTAATTTCTAAATTACATTTGACAAAGTACTACATGAAAGACTTCACAAACTGTGAACAGTCAAAGGCAAGACATAGACATGGTTTCAGAACTGGCTGAAAGGAAGGAAGGAAAGAGTCTTTGTTAAGGGAGTTAGGCTAAAACGAGTGGGTGGGTGGGGTGGGGGGTTATCAAGCAGGGTGGTCTTTACTGGGGCCCAGGCTGCTCCTTCCATATATCAAGCATCTGGATTCTCATGTCCAGTGTCAGGTAGATAAATTTGCAGACAACACCCAGCAGAATATCACTCCCAGATTTGCAGTTTCCTGATGTGGACTCTTTTTTTAAAAAAAGCTTGATGCTGGATGGAGGACAGTGATGTGGGTATTTTGGAGGGATGAGATCAGATGGGCCAAAGGGCCTTCTTCAGCTGAATTAATCATGATCTTATGATATTGATTGTTTTTTTCCTATTGAAAGAAAGATAGTGTATGGTGGACTGTTTTATGGCAGGCTTTAGTATCCAGTCTTGTTTTATATGGTCCATTAGTTAAATGTGTTTTTTGTTTACTTAGAGTGATGAATCATTTGGGATGTAGATTGGATTGCCTTGATTGGGAATTCAAACCCAATTATTTCTGTTTTCTACCAGATGTTGGATGTGTACAGCATTCTACCATTTGACAACCCAGATGGTGGAGTCTGGAAACAAGGCTTTGACATCAGTTATGATGAACATGAATGGGACAATGGGCCACTACAGGTTTTTGTAGTGCCCCATTCACACAATGATCCAGGTAAGGAAATAAACATTTCAAAGAATTTTAATCTATTTAATCAATTACATGATTTGCAAATACAGAATGATATAAATTTACAACACAGAAGGAGGCCATTTGGCCCATCGAGTCTGCAAATACTCTCAAAAGCAAGGTATTCATTTAATCTCATTTCCTCCCCTCTATCCTCTATATTCCTTTAATTCTCCAACTTTCATATATACTCGTCTACTTCCCTCTTGAAACCCATAATGGATTGTGCCTGTACCAGCTTCCCAAAACATCGAAAAACTCTATGTGAAAATATCCTTTCTCTATGTCTTCTAGTCATAATTTCCCTTTGGAAAATTAATGATAATACCGTTTAGGTTGTATTTATGCTCTTACTGAAAAGTGATTTGTTGTATGTTATGTTCAAAATATAATAGAATATATTTGTTGAATGCAACACCTAGAGGAAAAACATAGGATAATTTCTTAATGTCACAACCATTCCAATGAGTTATTATGTGCATTTGTAGTGTATTATTATATAAAGTACAAAGTGCATTTGTATTGTATGTGGAGTCCTGTAGCTTAGTGGCTAGCGTGCTCGCCTCACAACTGAGAGGACTGGGATTCCTTGGCAGGGAGAAATGTTAGGCAAGTATCCTATTTATCTAGCAGTAAATAGGAACCCGGTTGTTAGTCGATTGGTGGGGATAATAATTCCTTAAAAAAAATTTGGTCACTCAATCCACGATTATTTGTGGGACTCTGCTATGCACAATTGGCTGCTGCGTTTTGCCCACAAAGTATACAATCAATTGACTTAACAGTATATTCTGTGAAGCACTTTGAGACGTCTTGTAGATGTGATAAAGAGCTATATCAAATGCAAGGATTATTATAAAATGTTAAATTGGACCCCAACTTTAATAAATTCTGAGGAAATATAGCAAACCTAGAGGGACTGGGCCAAAGTGGCCTTTATATAAGGGTGGCCTCTGAGTGAGGGTTCATTGGTGTGCAAGCTGGGCTGTTGCAGGGTTGGGACGTCCTCCTGATGTGAAAGGCGCTTTATAAATGGAATCTTGTTGTTGTTGTTGTTGTTAACAGGAGGTGGTTGCTGATTGTAGGTGGTCGCTTTAATCTGTTTGACTATAATTTGAATTATTAATTGGAATAAATGCTGAAATTTCATTCAAAATAGTAGGTTAATTGAAACAGTATTTTTTTGAAGGCTTACAGTACTGATATAGTCTATCATTTAAGTCCAGTAACTATAAAGTGCTGGTAATTTTATTGTATCTTAGATGCTGTTAGATCAATTGAGTATTTTAGGAGTCAACTTTGCCACCACATCTGCCTTTCCTTATGATTTTTGAAAGTGCCAGAAAGTATGCCAATTTGTTTCTTGGGTACACCTTGCAACTTGATTCTGGCTCTGAGCAAGTATATGGAGTTGGTGTACTGTATTTATTAATGGAGGACCCACCTTTCCTTTTTTGGCATAGGATAAGCATATCTTAGAGCCCAAGTGTTTGAATTTCAGTTGTCTGACAAGATGTCAGTGCCATTTCCTTTGCCATAATTTTCCTGTTTCTCTTTGATCAAATGTGGCTTGGAGCATTTTACTGTTTTATATTTGTGTTGCTGCCACTGTTTGGAGTTTGGTTGCCCAAAGGACGCAGCATTCATCTACTAGGGCCTGTGATTAGAGCAGAATGACCTAAGAGAACAAGTTTCTCAAATAGAAAGTTTCTCGGGCGATAATTTATTTCCTCCCATGGGATAACAGCAGAGGATATTTATCTTGACAGGACATGATCAAATAACACATCTAAAATGATCTGCATTTTATAAATACTGAATAATGACCCCTGGCCATGTTCTTTCTTTATCTCTGTTGTATTCTCCTGTTGGGATGAGGAGGAAGCAGTGCTGCTCTTACCCCTGATCAGATGAAGGCTAAATCAGTCTCGCGTCACAGTGCTGTCTTCACTTTATGTAAAGTCTGTGAGAAACACCTGAGATCATTAATCACCAGATTAAATTGGTTGCTGATGGGGTTTCTAGTATTAGAAACTAGCATATTAGATTCATTGAATTATTAACCAGATTAGAGGCAGGTTTTGCTAATTCACTGATACACAGGTGCTAAAATGTTTGTGTCTTTGAAGGCACAATGGTTTCTTGAGCAACTCTTGCAGCATAACCTTTGAGCTGCTGATTGGTAAAAAGAAACAAAAATGTATTGATTTTGTCAGAATTTATTTTTTTATCCAAATGTATGCTTCATCAAATGGTCATTGTTATGTTGTTTGAGTATGTGAGTATCCAATTGAAGTTTGTAGATGAGCCCAATCCTATCCTCTCCTGACATCCACTTGTAGGTACACCTCTTCAGCAGGTAACTGTGGATAGAGATTGGCAATGGAAGCCATGACTAATTTTTCCCTCCCTAACTGGGGGATGCTGATGTCAATTGTTTTGCCCCTACTGCAAATAAAGGTGAAATCTACTAAGTCAGTGCAGACCGGGATTTAACCTGACTGCATGGTTCAATTCCTCACCAAATTAGATCACTGAACAATTGGGGACATTAGCAATGGATTTCATCTGATTATTTTATTATGTAGAGAAAAGATAATTTCTTTATATGGTCTTGAGCAGTTTGAATATATGTTGAAATGTAAAGAGTGTGTTATAAAATGAATGTTGCCTTTGTATTGTACTGTACTGTGAATATAAGAACTGTTGTAACTGTACCTCAACACTCTTTACGAATAAAAGGTTTGCTCAGAATATTGACAGCAAAGCTCACAATCTTCCTGCAGAGTGTTCACCCAGATAGTATTGTCTTTTGTATGCATTAGTCAAATTGCAGAGGTAACCTTCCCTTGCTTAACCAGAAGGTTGCATGAACTGGGGTCGAGCTGTAGAAAATCTGTAAATGATTATTCTTTCTCAGTACAATCTTTTGAAGCCATTTCTGTGTTTCCAGTGAATGGGGTCAGATTTGGGTGTCTTCTTGTTGCTGTTGTATGTAGTTTTTCCCTGATATGTCAACTGATGTAAACTTCCCCCAGCATGTTTCCCCCCCCACCCAGCGTTTTGCCCACAAACTATACACTCAATTCACTTTACAGTATATTCTGTTAAGCGCTTTGAAACATCTCAATGACATGATAAGGCACTATAAATAAATAATAATAATCCTTGAATTTGATATAGCGCTTTTTCACGTCTTCTCGACATCTCAAAGCACTTCGGCAGCCAATTGCGCACAGCAGTTTCCCACAAACAGTCGTGAACTGAAAATGACCAATTTATTATTGTTTTGTTTTGGAGGGATTATTATCAGGCGTGTGGAGTAAGGAAACTTGCCCAAGGTTTCGCTCTGCCAAGAATTGAACCAGGTATCTCGCTTGGAAGGCAAGTGCTCTAACCGCTGAGCTAAAGGACTCCACAATATATCAAATGCAAGGATTATTATTATACACACACAAGTATAGATTAGATTAGGTAGTAAAGGTAATATTAAGAAAAGATGCATGATCACTTTTAATACTGTATTAAAATAATAAAGCCACTCCTGATATTCAGTCTTGAGTTTAGTGTTGCAGAATGTAAGCTCAAAATTTACCAAACCGTCCAGCTCAGGGAGATGGGCATTTTTCTGGCTCAGTAGTTCAAGGGTTAAAATTGGTACTTTTAAACTGAATTGTCTAAATCATAGGTTCCTACCAGAGCCTTTTATTTGTGTTAACTGTTGCTTCACCAAGTGTTGTGCATATGACAAAAAAAATTCTTATCAGAGAAAACCAAACTGTACAAGACAGTTATTGATTGCAACTGTAGGGATGCCCCTGGCAGTATTAGAACATTTGTCCTGTTCCTTTTGGCTATGTTCCCAGGGGAAACAAAGAGGAATCAGATGTAAATGTTTGAGAGAGAGAGAGGAAAGAGGAAGAAGAAAAAAAAGCATTGGGAACTGTTTTTTTTAAACCTAGCAGCTACTTTGCACACAACAACATTCCACAAATCACACAACTTTGTGTACAGCAACCCGCCATGAGTTGAACGACCGATTAATCTTGAGGACTGTTAGTCAGTACACCTAGGATAAACCTCCTCTTTTTGAATAGTGCCATAAGATCCTTGAAATCTTCAAAATCCACCAGAAGTCAGATAGACAGAAACTTGGTTTTACACTTTGTCTGAAGGATGGCAACACTGCACTGGAGTTTCAGCCTAGAGATGAGGCTTCAACCAAAAATCTTCTGACTCGAACTATAGTGGTATTGAATGAGCCAAATTGACATCTCATAATTTGATTGTGGAATCAAGATAGAAACCTCTGTGACGTCTCCTCCTTTTGCCAAATTTTAAACGTGCTGCAATTGCCTGAAGCAGTGTTTTCCCTTAAATGTTCAGAAGTATGAAGATTTCTGCTTCAGTTCTAAACCTGCCAGGAGCAGATTCTCCCTGTTTGTAAATACTGTAATTGAAATTTGTAAAACAAATTCTGTGCAACTGAGTACTGAAGGTGACTATCCTTTTTCAATTTGTTACAGTTAAGATAAGATTGCTTTAGAAAATTGTACAATAATTGTGTTTCCATGAAGACAATTTAAAGAACTCTTACAAGTGCTTCACTTGCGAAACAGCTATCAGTATCTTTCACGCTTAATATTGTAAAGCACTCAATAATTCTTTACTTTTATATTTTCTACATAAGTATGCCTTGAAGATGTTCAGGAGGTATTGTAACTAATATTTATCATCATTGATTTACATTTCAGAGAAAATATCTTAGACATTGTTTTCAACTTGTGTATTGATGGAAGTAAAGTACAAAATATTTTCTACTAACAGACAAGTAATTTATATGTTGGATTGCACTCACAGTAAACTGCAATATTTGTGGTACAAATATTTCTAAAGTAGTTTACAATAAAAAAATAATTTTCAGTAGAACTGTTGCCTTGGTTACAAGCACCCATCTCCACTAAACTCTTTGAGAGGAGATATTGTTATATGTTCCAGTCCACAAATAGAATCATGGAAATATACCATATTGGTGTTGTAGACAAATCAATCTTGCTTAACTAACAAGAACGACTTGCAGTTATATAGCGCCCTTGAAGTGGTGTAGAGTCTCAGTGGCGGAGCTTGGCGCCAACCTGGGGAGAAAATGAAGGTGACCATAGGCATGGTTGAAAAGGAATGTCAATAGATGTGATCTAAAGATAGGCAAAGAGGGCAGGTAGACGAGTGAGGTATCAGCAGTTTTGATTTTTAGGGGGTCAGTGGGGTGTGTGTGGAGGAGGGGATGGGTGTGTGTGGAGGAAGGGATGGGTGTGTGTGGGGGAGGGGATGGGTGTGTGGGGGGGATGTGGGGGTGTGTGGGTGGATGTGTGTAATAGTTTGTAATGGAGGAGAAATTGGCATCAAAATGTATTCCCTTTAACACCCATTCTATAAAAGCGGGTGTCATTTCAAATGGCTTCTTAAAAGATGTTTGAACTTGAAAGTTTTCTAGGGATGAAATCATCTAGGATTTTTTGCAAAATACTAAAGTTGTATTTTTCAAGGTTTGGGGCTCAGGTTTGATTTGAAGTTTGTATATATATCTACAAAGTCTAATCTGATCTAGCATGCTAAATGACAAATATAGCATGGGGAGAGATTTCAGCAGGAGTTAGATTTATTCTGCTTATTAAATTTATTCTACTTATGCAGCAGTTCAGAGCATCCAGAATTTAGCAAATTGTTGAATTCAGTCTTTGATGTCAGTTTTCTGTGGTTGAAAAAGAATTTGCAGAAAAATGACTTTGATATTTAGATGGTATTGAAGAATTTGCCAAATTTTGGACTCTCTGAAATGCTAACAAAATAAATTTAGACCCAAGTACAATCTCCCCCTATATACTGAGAGAGTGGATATTACTAGACTGTCGAGGGTTAGCTGATTGATACAGTTATCCTCCCCCTCAAAAAAGATTAGTCACCTTCTCAATACCATTATTGATATTGAGGTCACTCCCACTCATGAGAGTGCTGGATGTACCTGATATTTAGATTGCATTCTTCCACTAGATACACAGAGATCAAATGTCTCTCTCTCCCACTATCTCTCCATTCAATGGTCTCACTTCTCAATTGGTAACCTTTTAAAACCGTATCTTCACTGCTGTGTCATACAAGAAAGGCTTGGAGCTAGAAAATAAATAATAAACCTTGTATATTTGATATCATGTCAAAGCGCTTTGTATATTTTGTGGATGAAGATACCATTTAATCCATTCCTTATGTACTTACTATATCATGAGATGCACTTCATTAGTTTTGATGGAGAGTTATGCATAAGTAATCCCTGATTGCCAAAGTTAATGAAACAAAGCAAAATATTCATCCATCCCCTTATTTACCACTTTCCATTTACTCTCCACAGAACCATAGGTGGCAGCCTGGTTCAGTTGGTAGTACTCTCACATCTGAGTCAGAAGGTTATGGGTTTAAGCCTCATGTTGGGTCTTTTAACTCACAACGTATGCTCAGATAAATTTGGTCACTTCATGGCTCTTTGTCGGACATTGCTATGTGTAAAATTGGTTACTGCGTTTGCTTACAAAATACACAGGCACTTCACTTTACACTCTGAAGTTCTCTGAGACATCCTCTGAATGTGAAAAGGCGCAAGGATTATAATTTTTAATAACAACTTGCATTTATATAACCCTTCATGCAGGTAGTGTCTCAAAGCACTTAACCATTGTGTCACATTTGTAAACTACAGGGGTAAAGGAAATGGGCAGGTAAATCAACAACAACTTGCATTTATATAGAGTCCTTCACGTGGGGTAGCGTCCCGGAGCGCTTCACGGTGACGGAGTCTGACAATGAGCCAGGGGGAGAGGGAGCGGGGAGGTGACCATAAGCACAATCAAAAAGGAAGGTCTTTAGGTGGGATTTGAAGGTGGGGAAGGAAGGGGCAAGGTGAAGGGTTTGAGAGAGAGAGTTTTGGGGGCAAAGTGGCTAAAGGCACGGCACCGATGGTGGAACGGAGGGCATGAGGGAGAAACGGGAGGCCGGAGCCAGCCGAGTGTTAAATATCAAAAAGAGACGACAACTTCTATAACCTAACACGAGCAAAGGCAGCGGATGTTGGAGTGGGGGGTAAACAGGTTGGATAGGTAGGGAGTTGCAAGGGCATGGAGGGATTTGAAAATGAGTGAGAGGATCTTGAAATCGATCTGTTCAGTGATTTGGGATCCAAATTGAAATCAGATTGAAAAGATTGTTCTTAAAAAGAAGCCAGCAGGGATGGGCCGAATGGTCTTCTTCTGTGTTGTAAATTTCTATTAACACATCTTGATGTGTATCTTAACCTATAGCCTCCAGTTCAATTCATGACCAAATATTTATCTAGATTGTTTTTGTACGACTTAATTGAACCCATCAATTGCTTTTGCTAAGTGTCTGTTCAATTTATCTATGACAGTGGAAGGTAAAATATCTTCTAATCTCTTGACAGTTTAACCAGTGTCCTCTGCTTTGCTCAGAAACTTAAGCCAAATAGCCTTTTAACATTATATCATGTTTGCCTCTTAGCACTTTAAATATTTGGATCATATTTCCCCCAATGCTTTCTTCAGTGATCAATCTCAAGGTACAAATAGCAGGAGTGTTCATGTTATCCACCATGATCAGAGGAAACAATCCCAGGATATTCAGAATGTGTTTTGTGCAGATACAACAACAATAAAATAGGGGGGCAGGGTTGGAGTGAGGGAGGGGCAGAGAGGTAGGAGGGCGGCTGAAGGCATGGTCGAAAAGGAGGGTCTTGAGTTGTACCTTGAAGGAGACAAGGGAAGGAGCAAGGCGAAGGGACTGCGGGATGGTGTTCCAAAGGATGGGGGCAGGGAGGCTGAAACTCCGGCCGCTGATGGTAGGGCGAGCTGGGTGGGAGACACGGAGCAGGCCAGAGCCTGTTGAACGGAGGGAGTGGACAGGTAGGGGGTTAGCAGGTCACAGAGGTAGGACGGGGCAAGGCTGTGGAGGGCCTTGAAGGTGAGGACGAGAATTTTGAAATCTATCCTCTGAGGGATGGGGAGCCAGTGGAGCCGGGCGAGGGTGGGGTGATGGGGTCACGGAGTCTGTTGCAGGAGAGGACACAAGCTGCAGAGTTGTAATATGCACTTGAAGATGCAGATGGGTATTCACCTTAACATCTCTTCCAAAGCTCTGACAATACAGCACACGCCCAGCATTGCACTGGAGCATCAGCATCGACGATATGGGATCTTAAGTGCTGATTTAGGGCTTGATTCCATAACCTTCTGACTAAAGGCGAGAACGCTACCAACCAAACCAGACTAACGCACTTAAAAATGATTAAAGTTGTAAGAAGCAGTATCTATTGAGCATATGAAACCTGTGCAAAGGAAGCATTTAATTGGGAATGGGGAGGAATATACAACAAGTCTGCACAGAGAGAGAGAGAGCAACCTGAGAGGAAGCCTATATTTCAAAGATACCAAGACGAACACATTCTAAAAACGTTTTTGTGGTAGTAAGATTTTTTAATTTATTTAATTGTATTTTATATATTTAATTAAGATTCTGTGCACGTATATTTTTTGTGTATATATATATTTTTTGGTTAAAGATAAAATGTAATACAAATATATTTTTGACTGTCCAGTGCCTTTGGATGCCCTCCTGATGTGAAGGCTGCTATACAAATGTAACTTGTGGTTGTTTATTAATTAATTATTTAATTAATAAATTACTGTATTGTAATTGCAAAACCCTGGATCTATGTAATTGATTTTTTTTACCTCGTAAGGATGAGACTGTCAAACCTGGTTTGCGATTGCATATTTTAGACTAGTCAGAGCCTGGGCCAATATAAACATGCAACCGCACTTTTGCCATGGAATCCTCAACAAATATCTCATCCGCTACAAACCGGCTATCAATGTCAGCACCTCAGGCTCTGGCAGCATCAACCTCCATGGTTGCACAGTACAACTCACCAGCCAGTCAGGAACCTGGGTGTCTTGTTCGACCCTCAACTGTCTTTTCTCCCCCACATTCAAGCCATGACCCGCTCTGCCTTCCTTCACCTCTGTAACATCGCCCGACTCCGCCACTACCTCACTCCTCAGGCCACTGAAACTCTTGTTCATGCCTTCATCACCTCCAGGGTCAACTATGAAAATGCCCTGCTTGTCAGCCTTCCCAACTCCTCCCTCCACAGGCTGCAGATAATCCAGAACTCTGCAGCCCGTGTCCTCTCCCGCACCAAACTCCGTGACCCCATCTCCCCCACTCTCACCCAACTCCATTGGCTCCCTATCCTTCAGAGGATCCAGTTCAAAATCCTGGTCCTCACATAAAAGCCCTCCATGGCCTCGCTCCATGACCTCCTAACCCCCTGCCAATCTGCCCGTTCCCTCCGCTCAGCCGGCTCTGGCCTGCTCCATGTCCTCCAACCCACCCACCCCACCATTGGCGGGAGAGCCTTCAGCCACTCTGCCCCCACCCTCTGGAATTCCATCCCCCAGTCACTCCGCCTCAGCCCCTCCTTAGCCTCCTTCAAGTCCCGCCTCAAAATCCTCCTCTTCGACCATGTCATTGGCCACTCCCCTCCATTCCCTCCCCCCTGACCCCAGCTCAGGTCTGAAATGCTGTACACTGTCCAGTGCCTTGGGACGTCCTCCCGATAAGAAAGGCGCTATACAAATGTAATCTTGTTGTTGTATCTGGCCCGCAAGCCTCCCGGCTGTTTACCTGAAGTCAATGTTGGGCGGCTCTGGGCAAGCATGCCTGGTGTGACGCAAATGGACTTCACTCGCTGTGTGATTGTCTGTATATGTCTCTGGGTGTGTGTCTCTCTCTCTCTCTGTCTGTCTGTGAGTGTTTGTGTGAGTATGTCTGTGTCTCCCTCTCCTCTATGTATTTGAGGGTGTGCCCGTGTCCACTTTTTTATGGTTTGCAAGTGTTTCTGTGTGTGTGTGTGCGTCTTTCTGTGTCTGTGAGTGTGTATGTCTCTGTGTCTGAGATTGTATCTCTCTGTGTCAGTGAGTGTGTGTCTCTGTTTTTGAGTATGTATCTCTGTCTGTGTAAGTTTGTGTCTGTCTCTGTGTATGTGTGTCTCTGAGTATGTATGTCTCTGTCTGTGAGTGTGTGTGTGTCTCCTCTGTGTCTGTGAATGTGTGTGTCTCTCTCTGAGTGTGTGTGTGTGTCTGTCTGGGTCTGTGTGTGGGGCTGGGCCCTGAGAGCTCCTATGCCCTCGCTGGTGTCCCCTGTCCACCAAAAAATAAGGTCACCTAGTTTTTGTTAAAGAAGCAATTAATTTTTTTTGCATGCTTAGTATGTGTTATTTCCTCATGTTTAGTTTTTATCATTTCCACACTTTTTTATTGGCCGAGGTCAGAGCTTGTCTCTTACACCAGTGGGAGGTAAATATATACCACACAAGCTTTAGAGGAATGACCTTGGTACAGCTGAAAAGTGCTAGCAGTTAATAAGCTGAAACCTGAAAAATATACAAAACTGTGATAAGGTCCTTTCAAATACGTGTTCTTTGTGGGTACGAAGATAATTTAAAAAAAAGTTTTGATCATTTAGAAGTTAGATCAGTGCACAACGCTAGTATTTTCTGTCTTCCCCTCCTCGCCAGATTAGTGTTGCTGACCTCCACAGACAAACTCTGCAGATCACAGTGTGAATAACCCTGGCTTCTCTATTGCTACTGGATAACATTTTCTCTGGCAAAATTGCTCACTTGGCTTTCTGAACTGTCCTGTTGGAACGCCGGTAATGTCAGAGAAATGGCTGAGATTAAGGCTATGACATCATCAATGGAATGAGCTGCAAAACATTGAATGCGTATATAGGATTTTAACATTATAGAGTGGATGATAAGAGCTTCGGAGAGTGCTCGAGCGAGGATAATTGAAGGACAATTAAGCGAAGAACAAATTTATATGATGTCTTTATTATAGAAATCAAGTCTGTTATTTTCAAATAGGTCAACAATAGTAAATAGTTCTCAGTTTTTATTCTAAAGTGCACAAAGAGTTTGTTTGTAAAACAGCCCGACTCTGTAGAGCAGTAGAAATGTATCATCTAGAGCTAACCAAGAATCTCTATAAACTGAATACAGGGAATCTTTGATTATTCCATACTTTGGTTATTTGTCTCCCCAATTATCCACCCGAATTGTGAAGGCAGGACATGGGAAATTACCAGGATTTATATATAGTTATATACTATATATAGCTTTGCCCACAAAATATAGACAATTCACTTTACAGTATATTCTATGAAGTGCTTTGAGACATCTCAAAGACGTGATAAGGCGCTATATCAAATGCAAGGATTATTATTTTATAGTTTGGGACACAATATGCTAAGCAACTGCCAGGATGGTGGAAGGCGAACTGGATGAACCTTGGTCTTCTTTCGCCTACAAAATTTTTATGTTCTTAAGGTAATAGAGGTAAAGATGTTCACTGTTTGAAAGCCATTAACTATTTATCAGTTACTGTCAATTTTCTTCGCTCCCCTGAATCCAGTGAATTCTACCAAATGAACCTGAGCGCTCTGAGATGTTATCTGGCGTGGAGGGCACTATATAAATCCAAGTTGTTGTTATTGTTGTGGGATTCTGTGGACTTCCAAATTGATTGGAAGTACTGTAGTTCATAATAATCCTTGCATTATATATAGTGCCTTATCACGTCTTTGAGAAGTCTCAAAGCGCTTCACAGAATAACTGTAAAGTGAATCGACTGTATAGTTTGTGGGCGAAACTTTTTATAAATTTTATAATGCATAAAAAGAACAAAAGTGACCTAAAGGAAATTTGACTTTGCAACCTTAACGTTGTCTGATACAGAGATAAGGGAGATGCCACGAGGTCAATTACTTTTACCTATTAAGATAATGGCATTACAGCTGTTTAGGGTGTGGAAAATAGAGGAGCTAAGACAAAACTACATATGATTATCCTTGTATTTGATAGAGAGCCTTATCATGTTGTCGAGAATTCTCAAAGCACTTTGCATGATATACTATAAAGTGGATCAACTGTATTTTGAGAGCGAAACGAGAAAGGATGAGTCATAGAGCCTAATATTTAAATGTAATTCTCAGATACAGTAGAGCCTTGATTGTCCACAAAAATGGAGGGGACACTGTTGGTGGATAATTGAAATTGCCCCATAATCAAGTTTCCACTGCATATTAAAAGGCATAATAAAAACGATTAAGCTACATTTATCTTTGGTATTCTTATTAAGCCTGTGGCAAAGACCTGATGTGTAGAGCTGCTGTGTGGGTTTCAGCTTAAAATTTTTAAATAAGACTCACGCCTCCTGTTCTCCTTACCTCCCTGATGACCAATGCTCCTCGCTAATCAGGTTACATAATGTATTTCCCTAAACATTTCCAAACTGGCATTGCAGATTGCTGTCTATTTGGGAAGCTCAGTTGCTATTTTTTTATTTTGGTTGCATCATTGACTCAGAAGAAATCTGACTAGATTCAGCTGCTGCTTTCTATTTTCCCCGCCAGAACAGCACATTACAATGCAGAGTACAGATACAGAAATTTACAGCGCAGATGGAGGCATTCGGCCCATTGACTTGGCACCAGCCCACAGAGCAAGCTGTACTTTAAATCCGACTGCCCTGCTCTATCACCAGACACCTTCAAGACACTAACTTGCATATATCCGTCTACTTCCCTTTGAGAGCCTCCCATTAATTCTGTGTTTACCACCTTACTTGGCATAGTATTCCACATCCCAACAACTCTCTGTGTGGGGGGAAAAAAAAATCCTAAGTTCTTTTTGTGGTTATCTTATAACAGTCCCGAAATCATTGCACCACTACGAATATAAATAGTTTCTCCTTATTCACCCTGTCAAATCCCACATAATTTTGCACACCTCTATCAGGTCCCCTCTCAACCTTCTCTGCTTCAATGAAAACAGACCCAATTTTCTTCATTCCTCATTTCTAGAACGCTTCATCCATAGTATCATTCTCGTAATCCTCCTTTGAACCTCTTCCAAGGCTTTAACATTCTTCCTGAAATGAGGTGCTCAAAACTGAAGACAGTACTCCAGTGTAACCAATCATTTGTACAACTTAATTTATTGCTTTACTTTTGTACTCTATGCTCCTACTTATAAAATCTAGAATATCATTAGCTTTTTTCACAGCCCTTTCCACTGGCGCTGACACTTTCAAAGACTTATGCACCTTCACTCCCAAGCCCATTTGCTCCTTGTAAGGTGTTGCCATTTAATATATATTCCCATCCTTAATTTTCTTTGCAAAAATGAATCACCTCAAATTTTCCTTCATTAAACTTGACCAGCCACTGTTCAGCCCAATTCTCTTACATACAGTAGGATCATGGAGGCTAAAGATAACTCCTGACAAACTGTTCCTGTTGTTAATTATTCTCTTGGTAAAGAAATACTTCTTAGTATCCATCCTGAAGTTTCCCTTTGCAACTTCAAACTTTTGTCCTCAAATTCTATTTTGTTTCATCCAGTAGTATTGTCCTGAGTTCTGGTCTTTTGCAATTCCATTTAAAATTTTATATACTTTAATGTCCATCTGAGATGTCTCCTTTCAAGACTGAAGAGTATTAGCTTGTCTAATCGTTGTTCAAAGCTCATTTCTCTGACACTGAGGATCAAAATCATTGCTTTCTTCCGTCCTGCCTCAAGGCCTGGGCAGCCCTCTTATGTTGCCTGACCAGAGCTCTACATATTGAGTTTGACAACAACAGATTACATTTGTATTGCACCTTTCACATCAGGAGGACGTCCCAAGGCACTGGACAGTCAGGGATCGTACCTGAGCTGGTGGTTGGGATCAAGTGGGGTGGGGAGTGTAAGGGTAAGTGGGTGACCGAAGGCACGGTCGAAGAGGAGAGCCTTGAGACGGGCCTTGAAGGAGGCAAGGGAGGGGCGTGGCAGAGGGACTGTGGGATGGAGTTCCAGAGGGTGGAGGCAGAGAGGCTGAGGGCCCAACTGTTGATGATGGGACAGGCATGGTTGGGGACATGATTCAGGCCAGAGCAGGCTCAGCGGAGGGAGTGGACAGGTTGTTCGGGAGTTAAGAGGTCACAGAGGTAGGGTCATAGAGGGCATGGAGGGCTTTGAAGGTGAGAACCTGGGGATCTGAACTCAACTGATTTAGCAATATAGCCAACTTCCTGTTTGACTTAATTTAAATAATTTAAAAGAAATTTGAACAGAAATGATCCCAGTTCAAAGGAAAATACAAAGGTGCAGTGCAGTTTCAATTGAATATGTTCAGCACAATTTCAAAAAATTGTAGGTGAAGTATAATAGGATATAAGCTACAGGAGGATGTTATAAGTTTAGTACTGTCTTATCCTAGGAATTAATTTGTTCTGTGCATCCTAGAACAACCCATTGGAGTCAGTTTAGTGATGCATTAAATATTGTTTTTTTTTGAATGCTTCCTTGTTGTATTGGAGATGAACATACCTCCGTTCTCTCCGCCCATCCCCTGCGCTGCATTTCTCAATTATAATGATTGTGACACTGAGTCCATGGCTTTGGACCCCTGTTTCACTGAATTTGTTTTTGAATGCTGGTTAGCAGAATACTGGCTAATTTGAGTTATTATAATTACTAAAAAGCTGTTATCTTGCTTACCAGTAGTTGAATGCTGTTGATATGGCTTCATGGTCACCATCGAAAATTGCATAGAGAGGGGTCTAGCTAGGCAGGGAACATTCAATGCAATAAATATTGAATGTATCACTAAATTAATCCCATTGTTAAATTATTTTTACGTGCTACTTAGCACACGTTGGTTTAACATCTTTGAAACGGAGGACAAATTGTATAGAAGGAAACAATAATCTATAAAATAGATATCAGTGACATAGCTTTGTGTCTGTGAATCATGCCGATTGTTGTCTGCAATGAATTTAAATTTGAAACAGTAAGATCATCACCAAAAGTAATTTAGAATTGAGATGGGAAAGGCCTGAAATATAAAGCTGGATTACTGACATAAGATTATGAAGCATTCAACAAGGATGATTAAAACTCAATTATGTCCATCTGTGTTTAAAATTCCAAGATAGCCACCAAAGAGTCACCACTTTATAATGAATTAAACTGCTTACACTTCATTTTCCAATGAAAGAGAGGAAATGTGCTAAAAACAGATAAGGGAAAGCTTTGATACATGGGAAAGAAGCAGAAATCTCTGGCTATTTACTTTTGGCACATGGATCAATTAGTTAAACTTGAAAGCAGAAACTCAGCTGTATCATAACTTGTTAATTTATTTTACCAAGGACATTTCTAAGATAAAAGATTGCTTTACCTGAAATAAGCATTCTGAACAATCAAATGTTTCATGGAGTTTTGCATCGAAGAAAAATAATTTATTGTGCAAGGAAATACCATTCGGGTTACCCACTTCCTCTATAAATACTGCTCAATTTGCTAGTCTTGGGCATTAACCACTTTTTTTTAAGGTATCTACCTGCCTCATTTGGTAATGCTCTCGCCTATAGGTCAGAAGATTGTGAGTTCTAGTCCTATGTTGGGATTGGAGGCAAAGATGAAAAGAAAAATGAGTTTCTCCAGGTGTCTTGGCCAATAATTTTCCATATTAATTGGACATTCATTTCATTACTGTGGGATCTTGCCAAGTGCAGACTGGCTCTTTAGTGTTTAATGATTTTCTATTCGTTCCAGTTTGCATAATGAAATATTCATATTTCAAAACAAATTTGAGCTGCTGCTGAAATTCTGTCATCTGACAGGTGTCCTGAGAAAACAGAGTTCTAACCCTTGCACAGATTTGTGACTATCCTTGATGACTACTTCAAAGGATGCTGATCAGTGTATGTCCCTCTCTGGCACCTGTCGGACGAGGAAACCATGCCCTGGAATAGTAAAATGTTGCACTGAGTGTACAACTGAAAAACGGTTAAACTTGGGATAAAACATAATACACTGTGTGTCAGTCAAAGAATGGGTATATTCAGAATTGTAGATACGAATTGAACAAATTAGGAAACGCAGTGTATTGTACAGTGCTGTTATTCCTTTGGTGGGAGAATGATTCTGACAACAAGAATACTCTGGTTACTTGGAACAGTACTGCAGCTCCTCTGCCTTCTTTAAGATTCATCAGACTCTCTCGATAAACATGTGCATAATTGTTAAATGGCTGGCTTTTTCTGAGAGTCAGCATAACCATGATTGGCTAAGTGGCCTTCTGTGCTGTGAGTTTCTATGTTAGTGGCAAAATTAACATGACTCATGTCATCACCAAAAAGATTAAGGATCAAAAGGAAAGTTAGATCAAGGCATCTCTTTTATGTTTGACATGGTGATGACTACAACTAATAAGGCAGAATTCAGGATAGTAACAGTCAGACTTTGTCATCAACTGTGCATGAGACATTCTTCCACATACTCAATTCAATAATCCACAATGGCTACATAATATACTATATTTTTGCTGCAAAGAGTTGGCAGTTTTCTATTTTCTTCTTGAAATAAATTTTCACACAGAGTAGATGTGTTTAAATTCTAATCTCAGCTCAGGGGCAATTAGCAGAGATAATTGCATTAATTCTCATCCAAGAGAGATATTTCCTTATACATTTTGTCCACAAAAAGATGCACCCCTCAGAGAACTGCAATATGTGTATGGCACAAGGTCAGTGTGAGGCTAATTCCACTTTAGTATTGTGCTGATTGTGATTGACAGGGACATGACCGGTATTACTGTTTGGTATTCTTAAAAGGCAAAGGAATGGGTTACATGTGAGAAAAGGCCTTTTAGAAAGCCAAAGCTGAGATGACTGTAGCTATGTACAGAAGAATCTATATTTAGGAGTAGAAATTGGAACACAGCTATAGGAACTGACAGAGGAAAAGAATGTGATCGCAAGGCCATAGGCATTATTAGCCAAAATGCCACCTGATTGAGTGGGTTGTGTATTAGGTGGATGTATTGCTATCAGGAAATACACTGTTTGGCTAGAATGGAGTTGGTACAGATACAAAATGTCCAAAAACTAATCAATTTAATATAACCTGGAAGCGAGCGTGTGAAAAATGGTCATATAATCTGCTCAATTACAGTGGAATCTCGATTATCCACCATAATGGAGGGTAAATTCCCCATCACTCTCTTCCCATTGGATAATTGAAATTGACCGATAATCAAGTTTTAAGAAAAAAATGTCTGATTTGGTGTAATGTGCTGTTCAAATGAGAAATCATTGGCATGACTTATATTAGTAATGAGGTTCTTAATCACACTGCTCGAAAATGTCCTGTAGTTGGGGAAAAAAGTAGAAACCGTTCTTATTTTTAATACATCATCCTAATAATCTGAGTACAGAAATTGCAATGCAAGCTAAATAGAAGCTGCTGAAATTGAAGCATTTATAGAACTAACGCTCTCAATTTCTGTTGATGATGAATCAATATTGTAAATCTTCACTTACTTTCATACTACATTTCTTTTCTTCTGCTCCTATTCTTACTCTAACCCTGGCTGCTGATCTGATGACAAACCTCCTGTGCCTTGTCCATTCCTGCCGTCAGAAATATGGTGGAGAATTGGGAAAGTATCCAATCAGCACAGAAAACAAAGATTCCATTGTAGGAAGAACTGAAATGTAGTTGTCTGATCACTAGCATTAGGGCTTAGCTTTTCATCAAATTACATCTCGAATACAGTTGACTTGCTGGTTTTGAATTTTCTGTGTATGCAAAGTATTATGATAAAATCAGGCAATTATTTGTCATGTAATGGTCCATTTTGAGACACAAAATGATATTTTAACCAGTTTGATGTGAAATTAAGCTGCTAAGAGGAAGCGGAAGGCAGAGGTGGTTTGGGTTTTACTTAGATGTGCTACTAAAAGTACTTTTGTCACATCTTAAAGGAAGGCTACTGGACTGGTTCTTGTTTTTAGATTGTTCTAAAATATCAGACAGAATGTCTGTCAGACATCAAGTCCTGGATGAGAACTAACTTTCTACAGTTGAACGTCAACAAGACCGAGGCCCTCCTGATTGGCTCCCGTCAGCGCCTCCACACCTCAGGCACTGACAGCATCACCATCCATGGTGCACACTCCACCTTACTAAGCCAGTCCAGAACCTTGGGGTCTTGTTTGACCCTCAACTATCTTTTCTACCCCACATCTGGGCCATGACCCGCTCTGCCTTCCCCCATCTCCGCAACTCGCACCGCAGGCCACTGAAACCCTCATACACGCATTGATAACATCGAGGCTCGACTATGCAAACTCACTGCTTGTCGGCCTCCCCAACTCCTTCCCTCCATAGGCTGCAGATCATCCAGAACTGTGCAGTCTGTCTTCTCCCGCACTAGGCTCCGTGACCCTATCACTCCCATACTCGCTCGACTCCACTGGCTTCCCATCACACAGAGGATACAGTTCAAGATCTTGATCCTCACCTTCAAAGCACTCCATGGCCTCGCTGACCCCTACTTCTGCAACCTTTAAACCCCCTACCAACCTGCTCGCTCCCTCCTCTCAGTGGGCTCTGGCCTGCTTCCCGTTCCCCCGCCTCGCCCTCCCAACCGTTAGCAGACGGACCTTCTGCCATTCTTCCCCCAGCCTCTGGATCTCCATCCCTCACTGTTTAAAGTAAGCTTTCTGAGACGCCATCCGGTATAAAGGGCGCTATATAAATGCTAGTTGTTGTTGTCGTCAATGTATAAATGTAAAAAATTCTGTAGATAAGTAATATTCCAGAGCTATCTGATTTTAAAAGTTGGGTCCTGTGGAGGAAGTATATTTTAGAGAGAATTTTACTTTAACAAAATTACATTTGTATAGAGTGTTTCACGTCACCACAATTGAGAAATTACAGAAAACTATTTGCGCAGTATTTATCAGTTTAGTAACACACCTTCGTTCCACACGCACACATGGAAATCAGTGTTATTGTGAATTGAGCACAAGCATGTTTGGTGTGATGGAACATAATAATAATAATCCTTGCATTTGCTATAGTGCCTTATGTCTTCGAGATGTCTCAAAGCACTTCATGGAATATACTGTAAAGTGAATTGACTATATTTTGTGGACGAAACAGGTTGATCCTCCACTCTGCTGTGTATTTGATGTATATTGTGTGAAGCGCCTTGAGACACCTCAAAACCTGATAACAACAAAATTACATTTGTAAAGCGCATTTCACGTCGGGAGGACGTCCCAAGGCGCTGAACAGTCAACAACCAGGACACTATATCAAATGACAGATAAGCGCCAATCGTGTTCAGGCTCCATATGAAATGCAATGAGTAGTGGTTGATGATGACTGATGAGCATTTGATGATCTGAAACTGCAAGGAGCAGAATTCATTCAATTCTGTTTAAGTTGCCACAGGCTTCAACAGGTTTTTAAAATGCATTTTTCAGAAATCACAATAGATATAAAATGAGGGAACAAACAATTGAATAGCAAGTATGCACAGGTACAACATGCTTCAAGAGCTCTGGCAAAAATCTACCATAATTACAGAGGCTGTTATTTACGATCAACAGTGAATTCAAAATGTCAGTCATGAATCTGAGCAACTTAGAGTTATTTAAGTTTCGTTATTTTTTATTAGAGTTATCCTTGCATGACTGTGTGCATTTTCCTTTCATAATTTTGACTATTTTCTTCATAAACATTTCAAAACCTTCACTTGGATTTTTTGGTCACGGTTAGCATCAACCAACCTTGGGGAGAACCAAATCAGCTCTTCATTTTACTTCCATGACACCCATCACCATGCTTAAGAGTATCTAAACCAGACTGAGAGTTCCACATATATGTGCCACCTATATGTGGAAATGTTTCTGTATCTGGAATGGAGTGTGCACTCTTTCTGGAAGGACGTACTCTACTTACCTAATTTTAAAGACTATTAGTTGCAAGTTTGGAAGAGCTGAGGCTTGTGGTCCCCAGAGTATTTATTGGGATACTGCTGGAATTTAACCGGCCAAAACTGCATAGCTTGCAATTGAGATCATCACAGAATGATTAAGACCTTGGTTTGCAATTCTCACAGAAGCTGAGCGGGAAAAATCCCTGCAAGCTTCCTGGTAAACAGTATCGCAATAATAGGCCTGGTTACTTAAACAGCTTACATTAATTCTGAAAGCAAATATTGTGATCCACTAGACAGGATTGTATGCTGCACAGTAATTGTAGCCACATAACCCTATTAAGCTGAACTGTGCTGCTCATCAGGAAGCTTATAGAGAGTTCCTGGTACATGTTCTCCATCTGGTGAAGGCTCAAACCTGCATGTATCAGTTGTCAAATGACCAACTAGTGATCTATCCCCTGGGGAGGGAGGGAAGAACATAAGCGGGGTCTCCTTGGCGTTGAACTGGCTCCAAGGTAACGCACTTGGCAGAACTTGGAGAGACAGACTAGTCTCTGAGCAGGGCGAGAATGTGCACTCTATTCCAGAACATTTTTGCTGCAGTGACTGGGGGAATGTGACCGAAATAATTTGTGTACCATTTGAATAAAATTCTGGAATTTCATTTGTTTAACTTGGGGTGGGGGGCGGGGAGGAAATTTTGCATTGCTGTTTCTCTGATTGTTTTTTGCCTGTACCTGTTCATCTCCCTGAGGACATTTAAGTCATATAGGGCAAATTCAGTGAAAGGAATTGGAGGAGAAGTATAGGCTTTCTCATTTTTTTAGTCATTTTTAGTAAGGTTTCTGGGGATGTTTTTGCACTGAGTTGGTGCAAAACTTTCCCTGCTTGATAATAATAATAATTTAATAATCATAATCCTTACATTTGATTATAATGCCTTTCACATCAGGACAAAGTCTCAAAGCACTTCATAGAATATACTGTAAAGTGGAGTGACTGTATTTTGTAGACAAATGCAGCAACAAATTTGTATACAAACAGCCATGAAGACGACTAATTTTACTTGGGGGAACTGTTGGCCACAACACCGGAGGATCTCACCTTCAACACTGCAGCACACCCCATCATTGTATTGAAGTGTCAGCCTAGGTGTTTGAGTTCAAAGTTCCGACATGCGGCTTGATCCCACAACATCTGATTCAGAAGAGAGAGTGCTATCAACTGAGCAAAGCTGATCTTTAGGGTGATAAATAACCAATGGCAAATGATTTCTTCTTGACCCTGACTTTAATGCAACAAAATTGAATCGGGCTGAATCGGCATTGGACAGAATTGTGGTAAACTATTATGGTTAAGAGGCCAGTTATTAATACTTAACCCCTCAAAAACAGTTTGCCAGAATGCCTGGAGATGGGAGGCGGAGGATTTACCATCATTTCTGCTGTAAATCCACCAACCTTTTTCCTTCAAGGTCGATAGAATTATCAGAAAATCTCTTTAGGAAGCTGTGTTAGATCAAATTTTGCATTCAGGCAGTTTATAGATCTCAGTCCAGTCTTCTCTTGCTAATAGAAGGCTCAAATCTTACTCCCAGATCTATTCAGGCTTTCACGTCTAATAATAATCCCTCCAAAACAAAACAATAATAAATTGGTCATTTTCAATCCACGACTGTGGGACACTGCTAAGCGCAATTGGCTGCCGCGTTTCGCCCACAAATATATAGTCAATTCACTTTACAGCATATTCTGTGAAGCGCTTTGAGATGTCTAGAAGACGTGAAAAGCGCTATATCAAATGCAAGGATTATTATTACATTGTCAGGTGTGTCATACAGTTGAGTTAGAGGGAGGCGATATGACAAGTTTGTTATAATAACAATGATCCTTACATTTAATATAGCACCTTTATCATTCATTGAAATGCTTTAAAATGCTTCATAGGATTTACTGTAAAAGTGACTATTTTGTGGACACATGTTGCACAAACAGCCATGAAGTGAGTGAGCAATTTAATCTGGAAGATTTTTGACCAGGACACTAGAAGAAACTCTTTTCAAATAGTGCCATGGGATCTTTTATGTGTACCTGAACTGGGAGGTGGGTCCTCACTCGAACATCTCATCTGAAGGACAGCACCTCCAACAACACAGCACTCGCCCAGCACAATATAGGAGTGTTAGCTGAGACTGTGTCCTGATGTGGGGCTTGAACCTAAAACCTTTTGACAGAACTCTGGGTAATACAGTAGGGCCCTGTACATAGTTTCAGATTTGAAGGTAGCAGAAGAAATTCCTATTGTGTAACCTAAAATTATAAATTAGTCTAACACTCCGCTCGCCTGACTTCTCAATTCCTCTCCACAGAATTTGCAGTCAATCTAATATTCTGATGCCTGTTTCTTCTCCCACTCTAGGCTCCGAAAACGCATCACCATCATTCTTGCTTGGCTTCACTGACTCCCCATCCCCTAGTAAATCGAATTCAACATCCTTGTCCTCCCTTTTAAATGCCTCCATGGCTTTGCGCTAACCAATTTGGAGACCCTACTTCTCTTAAAAGTCCTTCTGCTCAGCCAGCACAGGACTGCTTCATGTCACTTGCCTAATCCGCCCAACCAAATGCGGTTGAGCTTTCAGCTATTCTATCTCTGTTCTCAAGAACTGCATCCGGAAGTCACTTCACCTTGCCTTTTCTCTCCCTACCTTCACAACACTTCTTAAGACTTTTTTTTGACTGTGCTTTCGGCCACCTTCCCCTCACCCTCTAGTTTTCCCTCCCCACCCAGCTCCAATTTGGTCTCCTAGTCCACTATGTATTGTGTTCAGAGATATCTTCCTGATTTCTGAATTGTTTCACTGGTGTTGCATAAACTATTTCCTACGCCAAACAAGTAGCATGGTCCAGGATCCTGCCAACCCCAGTTATTTTGTCCCAACATTCAGTAAATAAGGTGGTCCCTAGAACTGCACACAGTATTCCAACTGCAGTGGCATCAGTTATTTATAAAGTGGCAGGATTACCCCCTCTATTTCGGCTCAATGTTGCCCTTTTAAACATCTGTTTTGCCTTATTCACTGCTATTGAGCACTATTGCAATAGCTTCAATTATTGTGAATCAGGATCTCCAGGTGCTTTTCATTTTCTGTACAGAATATTTTCTTACCATTTAAATAATAGTCCCTTCCTGGATTTTTTGTGAAGCACTTTGCATTTCTCTACATTAAAATTAATTTGCCATTGATTTCCCCAATTTCCAAGATTGTTGAAGTTGCAGCAGGACGAAGCCTTGGGCAAGTTTCCTTGCTCCACACACCTGATAATAATCCGTCAAGGAAAAAAAACAATAATAATTTGATTACTCAATCCATGACTGTTTGTGGGACACTGCTGTGCACAATTGGCAGCCACGTTTCGCCAACAAATATACAGTCAATTTACTTTACAGTATATTCTGTGAAGCGATTTGAGACATTTCGAAGACATGAAAAGCACTGTATCAAATGCAAGGATTATTTTTTATAAGTCCTCTTGTAAACTATCCTGTTCATATTTGCAGTCTACCACCTTCATTAGCTTTGTGTCATATGCATATCTAGCCACTGTGCTTGTGACTCCTAATTCCTGGTGGTTTATGAAGATGTTAAATAAGAGATCCCAAACAGACCCCTGTGAAACTCCAGTGGTAACATTCTCCCAGCCTGATGACATTTTGTGTACCACCAGCATTTTTGGTACTCTCGGTCAACCAATTACGTATCGGTTGCAAGATACAGCTTCTGATTCCCGCTTTCTTTATTTTCAGTACCAGCCTTTCATGAGTAACTGTATCAGAGGCCTTACTGAAATCCAGATATACAACATGCCCTGCCTTACCCTTATTAAGCTTGTTTGACACACAGTCAAAGAAAACCAGTAAATTAGTTTGGCAGGATCTCCTCTTCATAAACCCATATTGGCTATCTTTCATAATTGTATAACTGTCCAGATGCTCCATGATCTTATTTTTAATGAGTCTCCATAACTTTACCCACAACGGACATCAAACTCACTTGTTTGTAGTGTCCTGGGTCACTTTTGCTACCATTTTTAAAAATAGGAGTAACATCTGCCTTTCTCCAGTCCCCCGGCACATTTCTAGTATCCAGTGATTTCTGAAAGATTTGTTCCATAGTTGCTGCAATTTCCTCGCTTAGTTCCTTAATGATCCATGTATGCAATTTATCCGGCCCTTGGGATTTGTTTACCTTACGTTTGCACAGTTGTTCAGCAACCGTGATAGTGATATGTATATTGTCGCAACTTCGCTCTGCAACACCACTTGAGTTTTCTTTCCAGATCCAATAAATTTCTCATCTCCTCCTTACTAAAAACTGAGGCAAAACGACTTATTTAGTACTTCTGCAGCTTGTGTAACATAATTAGTCATATCCACACCCAACTCCACCTTCACTGGCCTTATTCCATCTCTTTTTCTTTTAATGTAACTGAAAACCTGACCAGTTTCAATGAGGGTTGGATATGACTTTTGGAGGCTGCTCTCTATATCAAAGGTGGAACAGCACATAACTTGTACTGCGACCCATTGGGAATCTGTCTGATGTATTTCACAGGATGTTCACTGTACAGACAAACCTGTTTATATAAAATCTATTGGTTCAAACATTATCTTTTAATAGAAGATGCTCTGGAATTAATTTCAAAAGATTGGCAAGATTTACTTTCAGTGCTGTCTGTGTAGCTCATCAGCCAAGTCAGATGTTGAGTATTAATTTCTTCCTTGAATTCGATCTGGTTTTTCATTTACCAACAAATGCACAATGGTTCAGATTAATGCTGATACTAATCCTCTTTTGGCAAGTTGACATAATAGTACAAAAGTGTTATTGTAGAAAATATTCAAGGCAATAGTTGACACGCTCTATTTTACCATTAACCAAGCAGTTTAGTTTGCAGATTTAAATTGTAGCATTATCTACAGTAGAGCACCAATAATTTTGTACATAAATGGAATACTTCCAATATAGCAATGAGTATGTTCTACCAGTCAGTCATTGTTGTTCATGAATGAGATCTTCGTCCTCACCTTTAAGGCCATCCATGGCCTTACCCCCTCCTACCTCTCTGACCTACTGACTCCCTACGAGTCTGCCCGCTCCCTCCGTTCATTGGGCTCCGGCCTGTTCCATGTCTCCTGCCTGACCCGCCCTACCATCGGTGGCCGGACGTTCAGCCTCTCTGCCCATCCATCCCACGGTCTCTTCACATCGCTTCCTCCCTTGCCTCCTTCAAGGCCGGTCTCAAGAACTTTCTCTTCGACCGTGCCTTTGGTCTCCCTTCCACCTCACTGCCTTCCCTCACCCCTACACCACCAACCACCTCCCCCATGCTCGGGCCCCGACACCTGACTGTTCAGCGCTTTGGGACATCCTCCCGACGTGAAAGGCGCTCTATAAATGTAAATTTGTTGTTGTTGTAAGCTGAGCTGAGCCTCCAGTTGGAAGATCAGATAAAAGGTTCAATCAATTAATGAAATTAAAGAAATTAGGAAAATATCTATCAATTTATTTAATGTAATGAACAATCCTTGTATGTGAATAAACATAATATGTTCCTTAAGCGCAGTTTCTTGTTTTTTTCTTATTTTTAAATTAAGAGCAATATTTTTTATATTTATAAAGTGTTTTTCATGTGGGTGGAATCTCAAAATAATTCACACAGTTGGTGGGAGCTCTTAGGAGGGTGGAAGGGGAAAGGTGACGGAAAGCACAGTCGAAAGGTTAAGTCTTGAGACTTCTTTAACGTATTAATACTATTAACCAGTCTCTCTCCTCAGGATCAGACCCACTCCCCCTCAAAATCGCCGTCAGCACCACCCTCTTTAAAAAAAACGTACGCTCGATCCCTCCAACCTCGGTCACTACTGCCCTTTCTCAAACCTGCCCTTCCTGGCCAAAGCTCAGGAATGCGTTGTTGCCAACTAACTGCGCACACCTCTCCCTCCACACCCTACTCAAACCCCTCCAGTCTAGTTTCCGCCCTACCCACAGTACAGAGACAGCACTCGTGAAAGTCACAAATAATATTCTTTCTGTCTCTGACCAGGGCTCCCTCTGCCTCCTTGTACTCCTGGCCAACTTTGGCGCGTTCGACACAGTCGATCACACCATCCTCCTCCACTGCTTATCCTCCATCATTCACCTCAGTGGGACCACACTCGCTTGGTTCGAGTCTTATCTTACAAATCACCAGCATTACATTTCTGCAAATGGCTTTTCTTCACACTTCCACCCGGTCACCTGCGGGGTACCCCGATGATCCATCCTTGGCCCCCATCTCTTCCTCATCTATATGCTCCCTCTCGGTGATGTCATCCGTACACATGGGGTTAACTTCCACATGTATGTGGATGACACTCAACTCTACTTTTCCACCTCCAGCTGCGACCCCCAGTCCCCTGATGTTCTGTCAGCTTGTCTGTCGGACAGCAAGAGCTGGATGAGTGCAAATTTCCTGCAGTTAAACCTCAATAAGACGGAAGCCATACTCTTTGGCTCCCGTTGACGTCTTCTGTCCCATAGTTCCGACCTCCTCAACCAACCTGACCTGTCCGAATTCATGCACAACTTAGGCATCAGGTTCGATCCCCAGTTATCCTTCCACCCCCACATCCGGTCCCTGATCAGCACCGCTTCTTCCACCTCCACCACATTGCCCGTCTCCGACAATACCTCATCCCAAAAGCTGCCGAACCCCTGGTCCATGCCTTTGTCACCTCTCGGCTGGACTACTCTCACGCCCTCCTCGCCAGTCTCCCCTACTCCACTATTCACAAAATCCAGCTCATTCAAAACTCCGCCGCCTGCATTCTCACCCACACCGAACTTCATACCCCGATTACTCCAGTCCTTGCCAAACTCCACTGGCTCAGACAGAGTGGATCGACTTCAAGATCCTTACTCTAATGTTCAAATCCCTCCATTCCTTGGCATCCCCCTATCTCTCTAACCTCCTCTCGCCACAGCAGTACCCGCTGCCTCCGCTTTACTGGGTCCAGCCTCCTCCGTGTCCCTCGAATCGTTCGCCTCGACCCCTCCTTCCCCATCTTCAGGTCACGCCTGAAGACCTTCCTCTTTGACCGTGTCTACGGTCACCTTCCCCCTCCCACTGCCTTGGCCTTGGGTTCCGCCATTGTTAAGCGACCTGAGAAGCCACCCGGCAAGGAGGACGCTATATAAACGCAAGTTGTTGTTCTTAATTTCCTCACAGTGGAGAAAAGAGGAGGATGAGAATGTAGGAAGGCGTATTTAGAGTTACAGGAAAGGAGGAAACCTTGGAAGAGCCATAGTGTATCAATAAAATAGAGAAAGGATAGAAAAAGGAGTGATAGAGGAGTGAAGAAAAAGGGTAGAGGTGAGAGAAGCATTATCTGTCAGACAATGAGTTCTTTTTGTATTCTGATCTGGAGCGGAAGAGCTTCCTCAAAAACTGAAACAGTATTCAATAATAATAATCCTTGCATTTAATATAGAGCCTTATCACGTCATTGAGACGTCTCAAAGGATTTCACAGAATATATTGTAAAGTGGATTGACTGTATTTTGTGGGCGAAATTCAATCTATTCAAGTATTGAGCATGTAGAGCGTTAAGAGTTATTGAAGAATAAATAAGTGTTTGTCAGAAAAGAGGAAGCCAAGCTGCTTGGAGTCAGATTTAGTGATAGAGGAGATATAAGCATTCCATTGAGATCGGAGGAGATAATAAGACCAAGAATGTTGATGGATGAAGAAAGATGAATAGTAAAACCATCAAAGAGGTAAGATGTGGTGGCCATTGATTAGGACTTATGGGAGACGAACAGAAACTGCCTTTGAAGTACACAAAGAAACTAGATTTTCATTATCCCATTGATGGTGATTTATCTATTGCAAGAGGAATGAAGGACATTTGCACTGATGGTGAGCAATCTGAAGGAAACTAATAAGGGGTGGAGGCCATTAATGTGAAGAAGAAACAAAGTGGGAGAGGGAAAACAATCCCTGAGGAACTCTTGGGCTGATGGAAAAGAGGCAGAAAATGAATGACTAACTGAAGCACTGATAACAACAACAACAACAAGATTACATTTGTATAGCACCTTTCACATCGGGAGGACGTCCTAAGGGGCTGGACAGTGTACAGCATTTCAGACCCGAGCAGGGATCGGGGGGGGGAGAAGGGAGGGGAGGGGAAGTATAGTGGCTGCTGGCATGGTTGAAGAGGAGTGTTTTGAGGTGGGACTTGAAGGAGGCTAAGGAGTGGTCGAGGTGGAGTGATTGGGGATGGAATTCCAGAGGTTGGGGGCAGAGTGGCTGAAGGCTCTCCCGCCAATGGTGGGGCAGGTGATACGGGGGATGTGGAGCAGGCCAGAGCCGGCTGAGCGGAGGGAGTGGGCAGGTTGGTAGGGGGTTAGGAGGTCACAGAGGTAGGGTGAGGCGAGGCCATGGGGGGCTTTGCAGGTGATTAGGAAGGAAATAAAATTGCCATGAATATAATAATCCTTGCATTTTATATAGCGCCTTACCATGTCTTCGAGATGTCTCAGAAAGCGCTTCACAAAATATCCTGTCCAGTGAATTGACTTTATATGTTGTAGGCAAACTGAGTAAATAAATTGGTCACTCAAACTGTTTGTGGGACACTGCTGTGCACAATTGGCTGCCGCGTTTTGCCCACAAAATGTACAGTCAATTCACTTTACAGTATATTTGGTGAAGCACTTTAGACGTCTTGAAGACATGATAAGGTGTTATATCAAATGCAAGGATTATTATTAATTGGTGAATGACCATATGATAAATTCTTTACACATTCATGGTGCAAAATCCTACACATAGGTGTGATGATTATCAGTGGAGCAGCTATGCAAATTTTGTATTGGAGTGGATGGATAATTTGATTATAACTTGTACACTTTGGCATGTCCCGATGTAAGGTGGTAATTTGAAGGGTTGGAGACATCACATTTTTAGGGCTAGGATAAACAAATAATTTTTTAAGAAGGAAAGGTGAACTTTGAAATACAAGTCTCAAGAATCAGAGGGATATCAACATGACTACTGTATTTTAAAATGTTAAGTGTAATAGTAATAATAATTCTTGCATTTCATATAATATGAGATGCTTATGGTTTATGGAGTCATGGAAGATATTGAAATTAATACATTTTATAATAATGCCACATTATTATTGATTGTTGCCAGGTTGGTTGAAAACATTTGATGACTACTACAGAGATCAGACGCAGCATATCCTAAATAACATGGTGGTGAAGCTACAGGAAGATATTCGTAGGAGGTTTATGTGGACTGAGATTTCGTACTTCTCCAAATGGTGGGACAGCATAGATAGCCAAAAGAAAGATGCTGTCAAAAGGTTTGTACTTTTGCAAAATATTTTCCTACTGTAATGATAATAGAGCATGACTAAAATCATTAATTAATATTAAAGTGTTCCAAAGCTAGCAATTCTAATCAGGATCTCGGTTTGGGTGATATCTGTACCAACCGATATTGTTGCTGAATGTTTAACCCATCAAATATGATTTTCATGTTTGTGCATTGCACCTAGTGGAATGTCCACTAATGTTTCCTTGGGAACAGAGATGCCTAAAGCAGTGCTAAAATACAAGTAAATAGGTTGAATACTAGATGTGTTCCATTGGTGTCTTGGTTGAACATACCTACTGAATAGTAAATGATGATTGCCTGAGAGTTCACAATTCCATTTAAAAAAAAGTAACATGCACAATGATAGAGATAGTGTCTGGTTTAATCCTTGCATTTGATATACAGGTCTTATCACGTTGTTGAGACATTCTCGAAGCATTTCACAGGGTAAATTGTAGAGTGGATTGACTGTTTATTTTGAGGGTGAAACAGTTTATCGATACAACTTCTGTGGCTCTTCCCTGTCAAAAAATATACTGAATCAAACAGGTTACTCATTGTCCCATCTACAGTATATACCCTATAACCTGATCCTATCTGAATCCCTCTGTGTATTGTGATGCGATTTTGAAATGTGCGATTGGTCTATTAAAAAATCACTTAAGATGATATAAACCAAAAACCTATCCTGTATTTCTTCAAGAAATGTATTTTTTAGAAATCAACTGACAGATACAGATAGTTGAAAATTCATGTGTCTTTCAGCAAAAATCCGTAAACGCCATTTAACTTTCCTATGTTTTTCCATTATTATATTAGAATATAATGGATACCTAGAAGGATTTATGTGGTATAATTTTCTAAACAAAAAGATTCCTGACTATTTACAATCTTTATAGTAATAATAATAATAACCTTCATATCCTACTTTCCTACTCAAATTCAGACAGCAACTTGGAAATCACTTGATGGAATTTGTTTGAAATATCTTTTTTAATTTTTGGAAGGACTTTTTGTTCTTTATTCTGCAAACAGTAATTGACACACTTCATATCCTTGTTTCACAGTGTTGTTCTCATGAGAGAAATGATGTGCAGTTGAGTACTGAAATTGTTTATAATAAAGGATCATAGAGCCATATATATATAAGTAGGAGGTCATTTACTCCCCTCTTATACTTAAATTCCCAGCAGAATGATAGTTTGTGTAATATAAAAACAGACCCCATGATAACAAACTTTGTTATTAATATAACCCGCAAAATACTGCAGATGCCGGAAATCTGAAACAAAAAGCTAGGTGGGAAAGTAAGCTGTAAGGAGGACACAAGGTGGATGCAAAGGGATATAGACAGGTTAAGTAAGTGGGCAAGAAGGTGGCAGATGGAGTATAATGTGGGGAAGTGTGAAGTTGTTCATCTAGGTAGAAAAAATAGAAAAGCCGATTATTTTCTAGAGGGGGAGAGACTAGATAGTGTTAGTGTGCAGAGGAATTTGGGTGTCCTTGTACACCAGTCACAGAAAGTTAGTAGGCACGTACAGCAACTAGGAAGGCTAATGGCATGTTAGCGTTTATTGCAAAGGGGATAGAGTACAAGAGTAGGAAAGTCTTACTGCAATTGTATAGGGCCTTGGTGAGACCGCACCTGGAATATTGTGTGCAGTTTTGGTCTCCTTATGTAAGAAAGGATATACTCGCCTTAGAGGGGGTACAACGTGGGTTTACTAGTTTGGTTCCTGGGATGAGGGGATTGACCTGCGAGGAGAGGTTGATTAGACTAGGCCTATATGCTCCAGAATATAGAAGAATTAGGGGTGATCTTATAGAAACCTATAAGATTCTTATGGGTATATCTTAAGATATCGACCACGCTATCCTACTCCACCGCTTGTCCTCCCACCTCAACCTTCAAGGCACTGTCCTTGAATGGTTTAGGTCGTACCTTTCTCACCGTCTTCACTTTGTCTCAACGAATGGCTTCTCCTCCACCCCCCGTACTGTCTCATGTGGTGTCCCTCAGGGCTCTGTCCTCGGTCCCCTCCTCTTCACCCTCTATATGCTCCCCCTCGGTGACATCATCCGCAGACATGGAGTTAACTTCCACATGTATGCGGATGACACCCAACTCTACCTTTCCTCCTCTACTCTCAACTCCACGACCACCGATGTCCTGACAGCTTCCTGTCCGACATCGAGTCCTGGACGAGAGACAACTTTCTTCAGCTCAACGTGCGAAAAACCGAGGCCCTCCTGATTGGCTCACGTCAGCGCCTCCGCACCTCAGGCGCTGACACCATCAGCATCCAAGGCTGCACTCTCCACCTCTCAAAGCCAGTCAGGAACCTCGGCGTTTTGTTCGACCCTGAGCTGTCCTTTCTCCCTCACATCCGCACCACAACTGGCACCGCCTTCCATCACCTTCGGAACATCGCCAGACTACGGCACTACCTCACCCCTCACGCTGCTGAAACCCTGGTCCACGCCTTTGTCACCTCAAGGCTGGACTATGGGAACTCTCTCCTCGCCGGCCTTCCCGACACCTCCCTCCACAAGCTGCAGGTCATTCAGAACTCTGCAGCTCGTGTACTGTCCCGCACCAGGCTTCGGGACCACATCACTCCCACCCTCGCTCGCCTCCACTGGCTCCCCATCCCCCAGAGGATCGAATTCAAGATCCTCATCCTCACCTACAAGGCCATTCACGGCCTTGCTCCCTCCTACCTCTCCAACCTACTATCCCCCTATCTACCTGCCCGTACCCTCCGTTCCTCTGGCTCCGGTCTGCTCCACGTCCCCCGCCCCAACCGCCCTATCATCGGTTGTCGGGCCTTCAGCCTCTCAGCCCCCAGGCTCTGGAACTCCATCCCCCAGTGCCTTCGCCGCTTCCTCCCTTTCCTCCTTCAAGGCCGGTCTCAAAACCTTTCTCTTTGACCGTGCCTTCAGCTCCTCTCTCGACTCTCTTCCCCCTCCTCGCTCCCTCCCTTCCCTCCCCTCACCCTGACCATTTCCCCCTCCTTGCTCCCTCCCTCCCCTCACCCTGACCATTTCCCCCCTGCTCGGGTCATGACCCAACTGTGCAGCGCCTTGGGACGTCCTCCTGACGTGAAAGGCGCTTTATAAATGGAATCTTGTTGTTGTTGTTGTTGTCTTGACAGGGAAGATAGTGTGAGACTGTTTCCACTGGTTGGAGAATCTAAAACTAGGGGTTATAGTCTCTGGATTAAAGGTCAGCCCTTTAGAACTGAGTTGAGAAAACATTTCTTCACTCAGAGGGTAGTGAATTTTTGGAATTCTCTACCCCAGAAGGCTGTGGATGCTCAGTCATCGAACATATTCAAGACTTAGATCGATAGATTTTTAAAAACTAAAGGTATTAAGGGATATGGGGATAGGGCGGGTAAAGGCAATTAGGTTAGAAGATCAGCCAAGATCTTATTAAATGGCGGGGCAGGCTTGAGGGACAGAATGGCCTACTGCTCCTTTTTCTTATGTTCTTATGTAAAACAGAAGTCGCTGTGAACTCTCGGGTCATAGACCCGAAACGTTAATTCACTTTCCTTTCTCCATAGATACTGCCTGACCTGCTGAGTATTCCCAGTGACTTCTGTTTTTGTGTTATTAATATGGCTGCCATCACTTACTGCGTGATGAGCATGTGTGCTATGTGCAGGAAGGGTTGCCAGCATCACTTCCTGTCTAGGTATAGTCAGAGGCCACTCAAACCAATCTACCGCCCTAGGCAAAACTTCAGTATGGCGCCCTCCTCCAATCCCCTCTCACCTGGTTACACCCATCTTCAACATAAAAAGCTTCTATCGCCTATGACCACATCATCACAAACATTGGTCATGGTATCAGTATCAATGACAATTTGCCTGAACCACTTTGTTGCTACTTTTGTGCCTTTTATTTGCCTGCCTTTAATCCAGGCGCTTCCTGAGAGACGCAACTAAACTAAGCGGCTAACCAGCACAGTGATTGAACCCAGCCAAGCAGTCCTGTAGCTTAGTGGTTAGATCACTCGCCTCACAAGTGAGGGGACCTGGGTTCAATTCCCGGGGCAGTGCGAAACGTTAGACAAGTTTCCTTACTCCACACACCTCTGTTTACCTAGCTGAAAGGAGGAAACCGGTTGTTAGTTGATTGATTGGCGGATCGGTTTTCCGGGCGTAATAATCCCTTCAAAAAAGTAAAAATAATAATAGTATAATATAAATAAAATAATAATAATAATTTGATCACTCAATCTATGACTGTTTGTGGGACACTGCTATGTGCAATTGGCTGCTGCGTTTCGCCCACAGAATATACAGTCAATTCACTTTACAGTATATTCTGTGAAGCGCTTTGAGATGTCTTGGAATACGTGATAATGCGCTATATCAAATGCAAGGATTATTATTATTATTGAATTGTTCATATTAAAAGGAAAGTACTTTCAGTGTATAGAGAATAAATCCATTAACTGAATACCTCTTTATGGTAGTTGCATGAATGGATCTGTGAACTAATTTTATTGCACTAAAAAAAGACTGAAAAAGAATACCAGACAGAAAGATTGGCACTATTCACTGTTGTGGAAAATATTTTTATTGCAATGAACATTAATACTCTCGCAATGGAAAATAATTCAGTTCTCCCGTATCCAGTACCTTTGTCATGTTCAATAATAATAATCCTTAAATTTGACAGAACTCCTTTTCACAAAAGGGGGATGTCTTTAAAGTGTAGTGACTGTGTCTAAGTGAACAGGGCAATTTGCACTGTCTAAAAGTCTTACAGTCTTGAGAGAATATTATTTAAAGGTGTATAAAATTTTAAATGGGTTTGAAAAAGTAAACCCAGGTCAATACTTTAGGATCCATCAAGACAATAGAACAAGGGAACGAGCTGGGGTGGTAAATATCGGGAGCCAATCACAGGGGCACTATCTTTTCCCGATTTCCCATATAGCCAGTCGGACCCTGTAGTTGCCACTTTACTTTTTTGGTTCTTTCCAGTTCATGTTTTGTCTTCCTCCCCCCAAAAGACACAAATATTTTTGTGATATACTTATTATAGCTTCTTATAGACACAATCACATTTACAGAATGCCTACTCAATGAACTATGGATTAAATTGAAGGATTAAATACATTTTAGAATTAGAATTTGAACCGAAGCTCATTTTTCAAAATTGTAAAGAATTGTAATTTCATGCATTTATTACAAGTAAATGAATTCCCTTTGCATTAATTAGAGTGCACTGATGTTTAACTCCTTAAAATTACTGTTGTCAGCTTTATTATGTAGGAAAACAAAGATACCAGGAAGATTAGAGGCAATTTTATATGGTTGTTTTAATAGTTCAATAAAACATAATGATGCGTCAATATGCTATGAATTGTGATATTTGCTCACTCGTTGGTGTCCAATTATCTCCTGTCTCTTGCAATAATAGTGTTCAGCAGCGTTTGTCAGGTGGTAGAGCTTTTCGAATGACTCAAATGAACTGTTCATAATGAGTTTATCACGAACAAGACCTGTGGGTAGTCAAAATGCTTTATTTAACCATCCCACGTTCAATTCAGAATTGAAATCATGTGAATAAATCACAGGCAGACATTTTTAACCTGTAAATGTGAGGGACATGTTACAATTTGCCAGAAGCACTGTATATTCTTTACAAAAATAGGACAATTGATCCTTATCCTATTCTATTTTTAACAAATCAATCTGTGCTTATGGAGTGGCTTGTGCTGCAATTTGTACTTTTCTGTTTCATAGTATGAATAAGTCATGGCTTTTTTGAGTGATTATTCTAAATTTAGTCCTGTTGGTGAAGATTGGGATCTATTTAAATTGATACAGCTGCTACTGTCAATCTTCCTTCGTTGGCTTTCAGGCAATCTGAACCTGCTCTCAGGAACTCTATCCTGGAGTCTCTGCGATTTGCTCACCCTTTCCCCTCGTCTCAAGACGTACCTTTTTAACCATGCTTTCAGTTATCTTTTCCCTCCAAACCCTCTTCGACTCCCACCCCCAGCTGGGGTGCCCAGCCATCTCCCAATGTGGAAAGCCCTATATATTGTATTGTACCATCCATTAACATTTGGTTCTTCTATCCAGAGCAGGTCTGAGTTAGCTGGGTGGAGAACTGAGCAGAAGAGTGGGGTAGGAGACGGTCACAGAGATAGGGAGGTGTAATGGCATGATGAAATTTATAGGTGCAGATGAGGAATTTAACGGCTGCTAGAGTCCATTCAAGGACTACCTACCCTTCCTTGCTAAAGTCCTGGAACGCATTGTTGCAGGTCAACTTCGGTCACACCTCCTCCTCCATTCTCTCCTCGAGCCCCTGCAGTCTGGATTTTGCCCTGCCCACAGCCCAGAGACAGTACTTGTCAAAGTCACAAACTACATTCTCTCAATCTGTGACCAGGGCTATCTCTGCCTCCTTGTCCTCTTGGATCTCACTGCCGTGTTCGACACAGTTGACCACACCATCCTCCATCACTGCCTCTCCTCCCTCATCCACCTTAGTGAGAATCCACTCACATGGTTCGAGTCCTACTTAACTAACTGCCTCCACTTAATCTCGGCAAATGGTTTCTCCACCAGCCCCTGCCCGGTCACCTGCAGGGAATCCCAGGTTCCATCCTTGACCCTCTTCTTTTCCTCATCTATATGCTCCCTCTGGGCGATGTCATCCACAGACACTTGGTAAACTTCCACATGTGTGCGGATGACACACAAATCTACTCTTGCAGTACCAACTCCAGACCTGCCAATGTTCTATCAGCTTGTCGGGCAGACATCAGGGCCTGGATGAGTGCAAACATCCTGCAGCTGAATGGATAAGACGGAAGCCATACTCCTTGGCTCCCGTCACCGTCTTCACTCCTGCGGATCTGAACTCCTTAACCTTCCCTGGGCTCTTCGTTAGACTCACCAAACCAGTGTGCAATCTAGGCGTTGGTTCGACCTCCAGCTGTCCTTCCTCCTCTACATCCAGTCCCTGACCAGGACCACCTTCTTCCACCTCCACCACATTGCCTTACAGTTCTTAAAAAGAAACCAGCTTCCAAATCAAGACCTGTATTTTAGGATAAGATGGTCTTACAGGCTAAGACTAGGTAGAATTTCAATGACAAAATAATCAACTGTAATTAAGTTGTTTTAATAAATGTTGACATTGAATTTAAATGTTCATTTACAATGATTTATGCTGTATTCCTATTTAAGAATATTGTGGTGGTAATCTTATAGTATTAACTTTCATTAATGTGGCGATGATGTATTGCTTGAGGTCTCATCTTCTGAAAATCACCCGATTTGCAAAGCTAATAGCAAAATGTAAAGCTAATATGTTTGAGTTAAGATTTTGGATAGCTATTATTAATATATTTTAAAAGAACCAATACTTAATGAGGTTTAATTCAACAACAACAACAAGATTCCATTTATAGAGCGCCTTTCACATCAGGAGGACGTCCCAAGTTGGGTCAGGACCCGAGCAGGGGGGAAATAGTCAGGATGAGGGGAGGGAAGGGAGGGGGCGAGGAGGGGGTAATAATAATCCTTGCATTTGATATAGCGTTTTTCACGTTGGGAGGACGTCCCAAAACGCTTCACAGAACACACTGTAAAGTGAACTGACTGTATATGTTTGTGGGCGAACGCGGCAGCCAATTGCGCACAGCAATGTCCCACAAACCGTCGTAGATTAAAAATGACCAATTTATTATTGTGTTTGGTTTTTGGAGGGATTATTATTATTAGGCTCTGTGTGGAGTAAGGAAACTTACCCAAGGTTTCGCCCTCTGCCTGGAATTGAACTCAGGTCTCTCACTTGCAAAGCGAGTGCTTTAACCACTGAGCTACAGGACTCCAGGTAGGTAGTCCTTGAATGGAGTTAAGAGGGGAGCTGAAGGCACGGTCAAAGAGAAAGGTCTTGAGACCGGCCTTGAAGGAGGAAAGGGAGGAGGCGGCGAAGGCACTGGGGGCTGAAGTTCCAGAGCCTCGGGGCTGAGAGGCTGAAGGCCCGGCCACCGATGGTAGGGCGGTTGGGGCGGGGGATGTGGAGCAAACCGGAGCCAGAGGAATGGAGGGTACGGGCAGGTAGGTAGCGGGATAGTAGGTCAGAGAGGTAGGAGGGAGCGAGGCCGTGAATGGCCTTGTAGGTGAGGATGAGGATCTTGAATTCGATCCTCTGGGGGATGGGGAGCCAGTGGAGGCGAGCGAGGGTGGGAGTGATGTGGTCCCGAAGCCTGGTGCGGGACAGTACACGAGCTGCAGAGTTCTGAATGACCTGCAGCTTGTGGAGGGAGGTGCGGGAAGGCCGACGAGGAGAGAGTTCCCATAGTCCAGCCTTGAGGTGATAAAGGCGTGGACCAGAGTTTCAGCAGCGTGAGGGGTGAGGTAGTGCCGTAGTCTGGCGATGTTCCGGAGGTGATGGAAGGCGGTGCCAGTTGTGGTGCGGATATGAGGGAGAAAGGACAGCTCAGGGTCGAACAGAACGCCGAGGTTCCTGACTGGCTTTGAGAGGTGGAGAGTGCAGCCTTGGATGCTGATGCTGTCAGCGCCTGAGGTGCGGAGGCGCTGACGTGAGCCAATCAGGAGGGCCTCAGTTTTGCGCACGTTGAGCTGAAGAAAGTTGTCTCTCATCCAGGACTCGATGTCAAACAGGCAGCTGTCAGGACATCGGTGGTCGTGGAGTTGAGGGTAGAGGAGGAAAGGTAGAGTTGTGTCATCTGCATACGTGCGGAAGTTAAGTCTGCGGATGATGTCACCAGGAGGAGCATATAGAGGGTGAAGAGGAGGGGACCGAGGACAGAGCCCTGAGGGACACCGCACTAGACAGTGCGGGGGGTGGAGGAAAAGCCGTTTGTGGAAACAAAATGAAGACGGTGGGAGAGGTACGACCTAAACCACTCAAGGACAGGGCCTTGAAGGTTGAGGTGGGAGGACAAGTGGTGGAGGAGGATAGAGTGGTCGACCGTATCGAATGCTGCCGATAGGTCGAGGAGGACGAGGAGACAGAGGGAGCCCTGGTCGCAGGTGGTCAAGATGTCATTGGTGCCCTTGACCAGGGCGGTTTCTGTGCTATGGGCAGCACGGAAACCTGACTGAAGGGGTTCGAATAATGAGAACAACTCTTTCAAGGACCTTGGACAGGAAGGGGAGGTTGGAGATGGGCCGGTAGCTTGATAGCTGCGACGCATCAAGGGAGGGTTTTTTCAAAGTGGGATTGATGATAGCAGTTTTTAGGGGAATGGGAACAGAGCCAGAGGAGAGGGACAGGTTGATGATGTCTGTGATAAGTGGGGCAAGGAGGTGGAGCTGAGAGATAAGGAGTGGAGTGGGGATGGGGTCAAGGGAGCAGGTGGTGGGTTTCAGGGACAGGATGAGTTTGGTGACAGAGGGTGGGGAAACGGGTTCGAAGGTGTGTAGGGGAGGATGGGTAGGAGTCGGAGTGTGGGAGGGAAGGGGTGGGTGGAAGTTGGAGGGGAAGTGACCGCGGAGCGGATTCCCTTGATTTTGGATTCAAGGAAATCCAGCATCTCCTCGCAGTGAAGGTTGGAGGAGATGACCTGCGCGGGGTGGCGGGGGGACGGAGGAGTCGGGATGTGGTAGAAAACAGTAGCCTGGGGTTGTTCTTCGCCTCCAGGATTATCCTGGAGTAGAAGGACGACTTGGCCGAGGCTAGAGTGGAGCGGTAGATTTTGAGGAGGTCCAGCCAGATTTGTCGGTGGACCGTTAGGCCAGATTTGAGGCAGGTGCGTTCAGCGGCCCGCACCTGGCTCTTCAGTGAGCGGAGGTGGGTTGTGAACCAGGGGGAGGAGCGAGAGTAGGAGACAGTACGGGAGTGATGGGGGCAAGAGTGTCAAGTGTGGAGGAGAGGGTGTTGTGGAGGAGGGTGAGAGCAGAAGAGGGGTCAGTGAGGGTTGAAGGCCAGAGGGAGAGGAGTTCAGAGGACTCCAAGGCAGTGGTTAGGGATTGTGGGGGTAACTTCTTCCAGCAGCAGTAGAAGATGGTGGTGGGTCTGGTGGAGGTGGGGAGGGGGGTGGAGGTGGTGAAGGAGATGAAGTGGTGATCGGAGATGGCCTTGTCGGTAATGGTGACATCCGAGACACTGAGGCCCCGGGTGATCACCAAATCGAGTGGGTGGCTGTAACTGTGAGTGGTGGAGTTGATGTGGAGGGAGAGGTTGAGCGAGGAGAGCAGGGAGGAGAAGTCCGAGGAGGTGGAGCAGGAGGGGGTGAAGTGCAGGTTGAAGTCGCCCAGGATGATGAGGCGATCAGAGCAGAGGCAGAGAGATGTAAGTAGAGTAGTAATATCGGAAATGAAGGTTAGAGAGGTTTTAGGGGGCCGGTAGAGGAGGAGGATTTTGAGTGAGAGGAAGGAGGGGTGGGGGAGGGTGAGGTGCTCAAAGGAGGGGAAAGAGCCAGAAGAGTAGGGGAATAGGGCAAGTGGTGTCCTTGAGATAAGGGCAACACCACATCCACGGCGGTTGGGGCGAGGGATGTGGTGGGAGGTGTAGCCGGGTGGTGTGGCCTCCGTGAGGGGAAGGTGTCACCTGGGGTGAGCCAGGTTTCCGTTAAGGCCATGATATCAACGCTCTCATCAAGGATGAGATCGTTGATGACCAGGGCCTTGTTACAGAGGGAGCGGACATTTTGTAGTCTGATGTGGAGGGAGCGGCTGACAAAAGGGTGTGTGGGGAGGGAGGGAGGTCCAGGTTATGAGGCAGGGGTGAGGAATGGGGATGAGGGAGGAGAGGTTGACTCCCCGGGTCTGTGCCCGGGGTGGGTGGCGAGTGTAGTGGGGAATGGGGCAGTCGATGTGGCTGCTGCTGGACAGCCAACGCCGAGTGCCGCGGTGAGCCCGGCGGAGGATTCCCAGGCTGGAACAGAGGGAGGTTGTGGGAGGGTCAAGTGGGGATAGAAGGCGAGAGGGACGGAGAGAGAGGACAGAGCGGGAGAGATGCAGAGGGGGAGGGTTTGGGGGGAGAGAGGAGGGGGAGGGAGGGGCTGAGGGGGCTCGGGTCAGAGCGGCAGTCATAATGCACACGCGGGGATCAAGAGCAAGCGGTCAGGTGGATGGCATTAGCCCATAGGCTGGGGCTGGGGCAGCCAACCCAACAGGACCATGGTGGTCCCTGATGCCAGTTAGTAAATTCAGATTTACTAACTGATAATAACTTGCTATAATGCCAAAAACATTATGAAATTCATCATTTTAAAACTGACCCAAGTTCAGCTGTAACACTGTACATGCTGATTGATGGCAGTGTACAGTCTCTGATATGGGAATTAACTATATATGTATGGTAAAGGTCTCAGGTTTGATCTATGCTATATACTTAAATTGATGTAGGGACACAAGAGTTGCTCTAGGTGTGGTGGTGATGGGGGTGAATGAGAGATCAGTGGAGAGTGGAATTCTTTGCCACAGTCACTTGTTGCGGTGGTAACCATGTGCCCCTTCAAAAAATAGACTGGGCGCATGTTTAAGAGAGAATAGAGTTGAGAGCTATGGGGGAATAAAGCAGGATATCGGACTAGGGACTGTGTCTAGCATAGGCACTTGAGTGGAGTATGAACACCAGCCAGACTGGGAGGGCTGAATGTCCTGCTTCTGAGCTGTATATTCTGTGAATCTAAGAATATGGTTTCTCCTCTGGATGGCTATCCATTTGACTCCAGTTGGAAAGCACTCGTATGCAGTCATCACGAAAGGACATGATTAGGCTCAGTTGTGTACACTTTTTAAAACAAAACTATGGAAACAATGCAAACCAGCTGTGGGAGATGAGCAATCCTTACTCCACACAACTGCTGTTAGCAGAATATCTGATTGCACAGCATGACTCATAAAAGGATTCTGTTACTCCAACAAAAAGTAAATTGTTCTCAATTTTCTACATTTACATTTACCAAAATGTAAAGAATAAAATGGAATACCCTGTAATTTTAAATGACATATAATAATCTTGCATTTTATACAGTACCTTATCACATGGAATTATTTAAAGCATTTCCCAGAATTTACAGTAATGTGACTGGAGACAGATTTAAGTACACAATGCAGTTTAAACTCACACATTCCTGCAATATCTGAAGTTAAATGGTGTCGATAAAAAGATTGAGAGCCAAAAAGCTCCACGTAGTTTATCCGAACCGAAGCATCGTCTCAGCTAATCTGATCAATCAGTCCCTTTTCTATCAAAGTTCCAGTTAACTCAGCTCACACTTGAAGAACGGCCACTTAAATGAGATACACCGTCAATGCTGGCAACAGTGGAATTGTACCATCCCAACATGAGTCAACACCTTCACGAAAAGATGGGAAAATTATTTGTACTGATTGCCAGTGTAAGGGTTAACATTTATACTGACATTAAAATTAGTCAGTTGAGTTGCCTGTAGCTTTTTTTAAAAAAAAGAGCAGTTGTGTATTTGATTTAGTAGCTTCTAGAAATCCAGGGGTGTGATTTGTTACTGTAACTATATCACAGTGACCTTTACTTTAGTTAAGCTTGGTGTGGATCCCAATTGTTTAACATAGGTCATTATTCCGACTTAATAACTTTGCACGAGTACAGCGTTTTGATATACTATACTTTACCTCTAATTTCATGATTGCATTCTTCATGGTTTGTCTACAAATACACAGTTACAACATAAATCACGACATTTTACAGTAAAGTTCTTTGAGAGTTCTTTACAATATGAAAGGTGCTATATCAAATGTAAGGATTATTATTAGTTATGGTTCTGAGCTTTTGGGCATGCAGCAAGAGAGGTTTCCATTGACCCATTTGCAGAGTTCAGGGCCAAGCAATGAAGTAGTAAAAGTGCGAAGTGACTACAGGGAGGGAGGACTCCAGCCCACACTGTCCTGTTATGGGAGGCAGAATTGGCTTTGTGACAGGCACATCTTTTTGCTGAATCAAAGGTCAGCCTGGTATGCAGCATTGAACTTGTACCTTTAGAATATCAAGATGGTTGGCAGTCACAATCTGTCCTTTATAGATCCTTCCATCATGTTCAACACCAGATGTCCGTAAAAATGGAAAAAAAATAACAACAAATAGTAGATGAGTAAACTGAGGCTTGAGATGACAGCTGCTAGAAGACATTTTCTGGACTCTTGTGTTTGTGAATGCTCATATGTATAGGGTTGCTATCCATGTTGATTGGTTTGCAGAGAGGTAAGCAGCTGCTGCTCAAGCTCCACAGCTCCAACTGGTGAAGTGAACTATTGCTCACTTGGTGGAGATTTGTATCTCAGCAGGAGTGGGATTTGTATCAGTGGGTAGATGTATGGTAGCAATGCTCTTGTGCATTTTATTTTGAGATGTGCTGCTCACCAGGAAGCTCACAGGGCATTGTTGATACCTTCTACCCACTTAGCGAGGGCTCAAGCTTGCCCTTATCAGATGTCAAATCACCAATTTGTGCCTATCCTTCTTAGGAAGAAGGTAAGCGAGGTCTCATGGGGGCTGAGTTGCGTTCAAGGTAACACGTTTGGAATGTTGGAATCAAAGTCACCCGCTATGGCGGTCTTGTTTATCTAGTTCTTAAGCCTACAGTACCTCAAGGCAACAGTACTTCTACTAGCAGACCAATTAGCTGGCTTGTTACCAGTACTTGGAAAGGAAGACCAACCCTGCAAGACAAAGCCCTAATGGGTAGGATTATCCTAGCTAAACAAGCAGCAGGAAGTTTGCCAGACCGTGCTGTCAATGCCAGGCTACATGGATTTAGCTGGTTGAACTCCAGCGATACCCTAACATTCTGGGGTCCCCAAGTCTTGACCCTCGCCAACCTTTGCCTAATGCATTTTGGAATTAGGTAGTCAGGGTGCATCTCTCAAGGAAGAAAATGCATATTTTATTTCAGACATGGAAATTACCATGCATAGGCGGCATACATTTGTCGAACTCAATCTGATTTTTATACTCTAAAGCATGTGATAGGTTTCATATGTATAAGACACTTGGCTGACTCCCAGAAAATCATATATTAAGTATTTAGTTGTGGAGTCCTGTAACTTAGTGCTTAGAGCACTCTCCTCGCAAGTGAGAGACCTGGGTTTGATTCCCAGCAGAACGAAATGTTGGGCAAGTTTCCTTACTCCACACTCCTCTGTTTACTTAGCAGTAAGTAGGAACCCACCTGTTAGTCGATTGGGGGATCACTTTCTGGGGGTAATAATTATTTCAAAAAATAATAATAAATTGGTCACTTCAATCCATAACTGTTTGTGGGACACTCCTGTGCGCAGTTGGCTGCTGCGTTTCGCCCACAAAATATACAGAAATTCACTTTACAGTATATTCTGTGACCCGCTTTGAGACGTCTTGAAGACATGATGAGGCGCTATATCAAATGCAAAGATTATTTATATTGCAACTTGACTCAGACTTCTACAACACTGTTAGTGAATTGTACAAAATGATGTATTCTTTTTTCCTGTTGCCTGAGATATACGACTGGTGCCAGAAAGAGATTATTGGTATCCTTTGCAATTGCTGATGAGTGCACATTACTTTTCAAGTCTCAAGATCAGAAATATATCCAAGTGATCACTAAGCATTGCATAGTGGATTTAAAAGACAGGCACTTACAAACAGTAAACTGTTCATCAATTAGCTCTTCCCTGAATAGCACAAAGGCTCCACGTTCTTGTCTGCAGTTTGATGTAGCAGCCAAGAATTGGTAATCGTAAAATCCTGAGGATTTCTACTTTTTGGACTGAGAGTGTAAACTAAGAGGCAGTTGTACCCGAGAGTATGTTAACCCATCAAAATCTTTTAAATCACTATTTATAATGTTTCCTTGATAAATTGTGTTACATTTAAGGTTGGAGTATTTACTCAACTGGATAGGTACTGATTCATTTTGTGTTATACAACACTCATATTTAAGAATTTTGCAAATCTCAAATGCCTTGGTAAGCACAATATTATGCAAGCTAGTAGCAATATAAAACAGTATGCTTGGTATTTAATGATTCATAGCATTATTTAATTGTGCTCCCTATTTTGCTCAGAATTATTTTTTTTCTTGAAGCCTGAGGTAAATAAAATTAAATAAAACATTAGAACAAGAGGACAAAATCTTAAAATTAGAGTTAAGGCAGTTAAAAGTGAAGCCAGAAAATGTTGGAACACATTTGTCATACAAAGAGTTACATAATGGTGGAATGTGTTCCAGAAGCCTAAAAGATGCAGAATCAATTAAGGTGTTTAAAAGAGAAGTTAAATAGGTACTCGGGATTATGGCTTCAAGGGATATAGCGAAAGACAGGGTAATAAAATGGAGCTTCTCAGAACTATTAAAATAAAATGAACAAAAAGGCCAACCTATTCCTGTTCCTGTGGAGCAGAAGTCTCCAACCAGTCGATTACCACTAGGTGGCGCTCTCGCACATGATCAAAAAGAGGAAGGAGCAAGAAAACTGCGTTGTTATTGAGTCCAATTGAACGCAAAGCCATATTCACGAAAATGTCATGCATCATGATATAAAAATATAAACTTTTTAAATGTTTAAACTGCAATAAATATCGGTCCTTCCTCTTATTTTTATTGAGCATGCGTGAGATGTAATTACTTTATTCTGAAAACTGGTTTGGGTTGTCATGTCTGCTGTCTTGTGAGACTCAGTAACATAGGAGAGACCGTGTCAATTCCAATAACCTCATTTCTGTATTTTGGGTAATTATTAAAATTTATTATGCAACACTTCAAGGGCAGAGTGCGGAAAGAGAACAGTACTAACTGTTCTTTGGGTAGATGGCAATGCTCCAATGATACTTTTTGAATAGAGAATGGAGTTTCTCCTGATGTTTTTGGTTCATCCTCCTGCTGTGAAAGGCGCTATATAACTGTAAATGTGTACTGTATTGTATCATCTCCGTCTTGTGGTCAGTATGACTATATTTGCGATTGAATTTGGCGCATTCCAATGGCATTCTAACATTAATGAAAAATATGCTGTAATAGTATAGTCTTTATATCCCCACAATAGACAAAAAAGAAATCCTGTATCAGAAGTAGGCTATTAGAGGTATTGTTTCTGGGCCAAGGATTTTGTTTGCAGTCTAACTGTTCCAAGGAAAATCTACACGAGTCTTTCATTTTTTAAAAAATAAGCTATAAAAGTGTAGTTTGCCAATTTTCTGCAATAAAATTCTCACAAAATATAATCCATTCGTGAGTCTATAATGGTAGTCTAGCTCTGTACAATGTGTGCGCTTTTCACAGACCTAATATGAATGGCCAACAGGATTAAACAATACAACATTACCATCCTATCCTTGTTTGAATTAAAATGTTAACCAGGAGAATACCTATTCTATGTGAAAGAATTTTATACTTATTTTTGCATTAAAGAATGTAACCAATATGGGTATTTATTTTTGAGCCACTGTACATGTTTTACCAGACTATTAAAATCAAAATACATGCATTCACTCTGCTATTTCTTATTTCTTACAACAACAAGGACTTGCATTTATATAGCGCCCGTCATGTGTGGTGGTATCTTGGAGTGTTTCTTAATACCTACCAAAAATTAAAAGTGATTTATTGTGGTAAAATAGACTTTTCTCAAATACCTCTTGCTTACTCACTGAGAACATTCAGTATCAATGTCCTATTGTCTGCAAATAACAGTTACTACACTGCATATTAATTATTGCTTTTAAACATTTTGAGGCATTCTGATGTATAAGTTGCTATGAAAAGTTATTTCTTTGCTATTAGATTTTTTTTAAAACAATTGGTCACTCCACAATCCACAACTGTTTGTGGGACACTGCTGTGCACAATTGGCTGCCGCGTTTCACCCCCAAAATATAATCAATTCATTTTACAGTATATTCTGTGAAGCGCTTTGAAACATCTCAAAGACATGTTAAGGCGCTATATCAAATGCAAGGAATATTATTATAAAACTTTTTTTCTTTTGTTTTCTTCTCAGATTGTGTCAACTGGGCCAATTTGAAATCACGACAGGAGGTTGGGTCATGCCAGATGAGGCTAGCACACATTATTTTGCCATGATTGATCAGCTGCTTGAAGGGCATCAGTGGCTTGAAAGAAACCTAGGTGAGAGTTCCTTTTTTGTAGCTTTGTTCCATTTTACCCCTTTTATTTACCCCCTTTACAGCCACATCACCTCCTACCAATCTTGTAAATAGGTACAATCGCCACAGTTTATTATTTGCTAAGTTCCCATAGATTTGCCACAAATGTCTTACTTTGGTAGACATGATGATAAGGTGTCAGCTATACAGTATTTGTATTGCCACACAGGACGGCCTCCTGACGTGAAAGACGCTATACAAATGTAATTTGTTGCTGTTGTTGCCAGTATGTCAACCATCCCCAAACCCCACAATCATAGAAGTATAATAGGAGCAAAGTAATTGGTTTGGACACTCAATGATTTCTTTAAAATAACTGGGGAAAGGTGGGAGGGAGAGACTTATGTTGGTTCTTATGTTTCAGCGCCTTGGGACGTCCTCCCGACGTGAAAGACGCTCTATAAATGGAATCTTGTTGTTGTTGTTGTTGGTTGGTAAACTTGCCAAACTTGCTGATGTCCCATTATAAACACACACTGCCAATGTTGGTAACTCTTTTTGACAGGTAGAATTTCACCCTCCAGATTTGTTACATTACAATACAATAGTAACCTTTTTAAAGAATATGGAACTGAATGTAATTCACAATTGTGAGAGCTGAATGTTTTTTGTTATTATCATTACTTTTGGTCATCAACTGAGAAGTGAGGATGTGATTTTGAGAACCAGGATGGTGCCCCAAACTTAAATTGTTACCATAGTACCGGAGAAGCGGTGTTAGTGCAGTAGGTACGTTTTGCAACAAATGTATCCTGTAAGCACTGTCTTGCAGTTAATTTTCCATATATTTTTAAAAAGACTTTAAGTTTGAATATTTCTGGGAGAGAATGACGTTGCATCATCAACAATTTTAAAAATGAGATGTTAAAGGATCTCTGGATAAAGGAGATTTGTGGTGTGGTACCAAGCCATACAGACATGGCAGGTTCCAACTTCCATCTGTTGCTGACTCAGATGCTCTCAGATGGATAACGGAGGAGGGTTACACAATTAGGGACAATATCCCCAAGAAGAGAAGGAAATAAGTTCAGCCAGAGTTCCGTTCCTGACTGCTGTCCATTGACCTCTGTTGAAAAAGTAGAATAGGTGCAGACATAGTTTTTTTTCTCTGCATCAAAATGGTTGTGCTGCATTTTGTATGAGTAGGCACTGAATTGTGAGTATTCGTTATATTTCAAAGGTTTGGTAGTTGACACCCACCATTGTGTTTTTTTGCAATATGCTTGCCGTACTTGATTAAACAATGTGTCATTGTGATTGTACATTTGTTGTGGCATTGTTCAAGATTTATTCCAATATTGATGGTAATCTTGAAAGAGGGATTTAATTAGAACAGTTAATGCTGCTATGCAGAAATGTACGATCGTGATTTACTATTCCTGCAAATTGTGCAAATTTGCTTTCTGCTACCTTAGATCCAGACATCATGCAAATCTTTGTCACTTGTAGCTTGCCTATAATAATAATAATAATAATCCTTGCATTTGATATAGCGCTTTTCACGTCGGAAGGACGTCCCAAAGCGCTTCACAGAACACACTGTAAAGTGAATTGACTGTATATTTGTGGGCGAACGCGGCAGCCAATTGCGCACAGCAATGTCCCACAAACAGTCGTAGATTGAAAATGACCAATTTATTATTGTTTTTGGTTTTTGGAGGGATTATTATTAGGCTCTGTGTGGAGCAAGGAAACTTGCCCAAGGTTTCGCCCTCTGCCTGGAATTGAACTCAGGTCTCTCGCTTGCAAAGCGAGTGCTCTAACCACTGAGCTACAGGACTCCACGACATTTGACATTTTCTGTGACATTTTCTCATCTGTGACCAGGGCTCTCTTCCTCCTTGTTCTCTCTGCTACCTTCGACATTGTTAATCACTCCATCCTGATCCATGTTCATGGTTCTGTCCTATCCTGGTTTCATTCCTAACGACACAATACAATTTACATTTATATAGTGCCTTTCACGTTGGGAAGATGTTTTAAAGCACTTGACAATGCTGAGTGGGTTCCTGAGCAGGAGCTGGGCATCTTCACTTTGTCTCATCTAACGGCTTCTTCTTTCTCCCCCACACAGTCACATGTGGCACTCCACAGGATTATATCCTTGTTCCTCTCCTTTTCACTGTATGCTCCCACTTGGTGACGTCAACCACAGTGGTTCGCTTCCACTTGTAGGCAGATGACACCCAACTCTCTCAGACAATCCAGAATTCTGCAATTTGGGTCCTCCGCACCAGACTCCACTATCCAATCACTCCCATCCTCGCTTGGCTACACTGACTTTCCATCTGCCAGCAGATCAAATTGAACATTCTCATTATTATCTTTATATCACGGCCTCACCCACCCTACTTCTGCCAACTCCTAAACCCTACTGACCTGGACACTCCCTTCACTCAGCAAAGACTGGCCTCTTCATGTCTCCTGCTCTATCTTTCCTACCATCAGTTGGTGGAGTCTCGGAGTCTCTCTGACTCACTTCCTCCCTCTCCAGGTTAAAAGCCCACCTCAAGACCTACCTCTTTGACTGTGCTTTCATTCATCTTTTTCCTCCCACCCTCTTTGGCTCCCACCCCCAACTCGGATGCCCAGTCAGCAGTGTGAACCGTCAAAAGCGCTAAATAATTGTAAGCTGTGTTGTATTGCCACTGGCACCAGAGCGGTACTCATTACTGTAATAATGCTTTTCATGATGTTTGTCTTGCGCTGTTTTCAAGAGCTGACTGAAATTGATGTAAGAAAAGTAGTACAAGAGAGAGCAATATGCAATTGTGTGCATTTTGAAAATAACTTAATAACATGCTCTTTACTGGTTCACCCTCTCGCTTTGAATGTGATGTACAAGCCTTTTGACTTGCAGAGAATGTAATTTTAAATATGTAACAAATGTTCTTGTAAAGCAAGAGGGAATGACGGACTGTAAAACTAATGTAATATACCATAGAGTAGAGGGACACATGTTTGAACCCTGATTCTTCTGAATTTTCAAGGAACATCATACCAAGCTACTTTTATCTGACTGCTGAAAGCTGTAGGGAAGAACAAAAATTGGGCTTATGGCGAAAGGGGAATTGGAGGCAAAATATCCTGGTGAGGGAAACAATAATTGCACCCAACAAGGTTTTGGAAAATAGACCTTTTTTTTTCAAAAAGAGCCTCATTTGGAATATGGAAACTGTCAACACATGGCTGTGATCTATTTGGGAGGTTATTGAAAAAGTGCAGTTTCCTTTCGAGTGAAAATTGATTCTATTGGAGGCTAGTGCTGATTTTCTTTGATATGTTATTTCTTTGTCATATTACATAGCATTTTGAATTCTACAGCAATGAACATTGAGTACCCATAGCCTTGAGTATATAATTATACTGACAAAATAATGATTCTAGTTAATGTCTAAAAGATGGTTACTGACCAGACTGATGAAATTGTGTTCAAAGATATTTGACTGAAGGAAATACACAAATAAGATTGGAGCAGCAATGCTCGATAAATTAACCCAAGACCACAGTGTGTTCAAAGAGACTCTTTGGGCAAGTACATTTTTAATAAGAATGTCAGCAATTTCCAGCAAAAGAGGTTCTGCTTCCTGTTGGTGAAGCAATTTTATTACTACACTCCAATTAAGAATACAGAATTTGTATGATGATATGTTCTGCTCAACCCAGAGATATAAATCCCACACAACTTGTTTCCAAATCAAATCAATAGTTGTGAGCAAGCAGAGCTCCAAAGAAACCCTCTGCATTTAAAAAAACACTTGAACTAAAGGACTTTAAAATGCTTTAAAAGGGAGAATTGTTTATTAAGGACATTTGTATTGATTATATCATGCTTGATAACTTCATTTGGTTTGTATTTTACTGTGTTGCAAATAAAGCTAGTAACCTTTTTATCAATAAACATTTGGTCTGTGTCATATCTGCTGTTTGAAGAGAATTTAGTTGTGTGCCAGTGTAATGTCCAATGGAGACTAAACAGTGCAGGGTAATTTATCACTGCTATCATTCTGTAAGAGTACAAAAATAACAAAATATAGATTCAGAGTTCACAGGAGACAAAGATTATACTTGTAGAAACTGCTGCTAGGATATTGCAATAGGTGTAAACCCTCCAACTGTAATCTTTTACATTCTTTTACTGTATTACAATGGAGGATTATGTAGCTCTTCAAAAATGCTATAATAGTTTGAATAGTATCATAGAATCATACAATATTACATCACAGAAGGAGGCCGTTCGGCCCATCGTGCATGTGCCAGCTCTTTGCAAGAGCTACCCAATCAATCCCTCTCCCCCGCTCTTTCCCCATAGCCTTGCAAATTTTTCCTTTTCAGTACCTATCTAATTCCCTTTTGAAAGTTGTTATTGAATCTGTTTCCACCACCCATTCAGGCAGTGCATTCCAGACCATAACAACTGTCTGTGGAAAAAAATTGTCCTCATTTCCCCTCTGGTTCTTTTGCCAATTATCTTAAATCTATGTTCCCTGGTTACTGACTCACCAGCCAGTATACATAATGTTAGTTTGGATTACATATACATTTGCATGTTGTTTATTTTGAATTCACATTTGCCCCTATTGACTTTTAAATGGAAACAATGGATTGGAATATTTTGCCTTGAAAAAAGTCTTTTTCTCAGAAAAACTTGCTGAGAAACTTGAAAAAATCTTGTCTTTCTGTGCATAATAATCCTTGCTACGCCCTCCTTCATTCAGATTAAATTTAATTACATAATGCATTTTGTAATTTATCACAGGAGTAAAGCCAAGAGCAGGATGGGCTATCGATCCATTTGGACACACGTCTACTATGGCTTATATCTTAAAGAAGACTGGTTTTTCAAACATGCTCATTCAGAGGGTCCATTACTCTGTGAAGAAATATTTTGCCACTCAAAGGAAATTGGAATTCTTTTGGCGGCAGAATTGGGGTATGTATTAAATGAATTTACTAAACATTTCTTCATTGTGTGTAAGTGTGGAATATGCTGCCCAGAAGGCCATAATCTGAATGGTACCACAAAATACATGATTAATTAAGGTGATTAAAAAGGAGATAGATACCTGGGATATAGAAGTTTTAAAGATATGGATTAAAGCACAATTATGGGATTAAAGAGGCGAAGAACTAACTTTCTTATTGAAAGAGCACGATATTGTCAGAGATGCTGTCCTTCAGATGAGGCTTTAAAACTGAGATCCTGTGATATTTTTTAGATGGCATTACAAATCCCATTGAACTATTGAAAATAGAAGGGGGTTTGCCCCAATGTCCTAGCCAGCAGTAAAAATGATGATTCACTTCATGGCTGTTTATGCAATACAGTTTACATTTATAAAGCTCCTTTCACGTCAGGAGGACATCTCAAAGCACTTGACAATGCAGGCTGGGCACCCAGTTGGGTGGGAGTCAACGGGGGTGGGGAGGGGAAAGATGACCCAAAGAGCGGTTAAAGAGGTATGTTTTGAGAGAGGGCTTGAACAAGGGAAGGAAGGTGCAAGTCAGAGGAACTGTGAAATGGGATTCTGGAGAGTAGGGGCAGATTATCTGAAGCCCGCTCGGTGATGTTGAGGCAGATAGTGCAGGGGACATGAAGCAGGCTGATGCTCACTGAGTGAAGAGTGCGGCTGGATTGGTATGGTTAATGGGAGAGGTAGGGGGGACAAGAACATGGAGCATTGTGCTCAAATTTACTGCCACGTTTACCTACAACTATACAGACATTGCTTTGTGAAGTACGTTGAGATGTTCTTGACATTATAGACTTTTTTGGAGAAATGCAAAGATGTGGATCTTTTTACTACATGTATCATATAAATTATGAAATTTAAATAAACAATAAAAATATAGAAGGAAGCGAAATGCGATTAGATCAGATCGATTAAATCAGAGCTCTCTTTCTGTGTTGCAATTTCCATGAAGTATCTTAACAATAATGAGGTAGCTATTCTTGCAAACGGTTACTTTTTTCAAAAGCTAATAATAAGGGTGATGCAGTAGATGTAATATATTTAGATTTCCAAAAGGCATTCGATAAGGCACCACATAATAGACTAATGAATAAGGTCAGAGCATGTGGAGTCAGGGGAAAAATAGCAGAATGGATAGCAAGCTGGCTACAAAACAGAAAACACAGAGTAGGGGTAAAGGGTAGCTACTCAGACTGGCAGGAGGTGGGCACTAGTGTTCCACAAGGATCGGTATTGGGACCACTGTTGTTCACAATATACATTAATGATTTGGACTCAGGAATCAGCAGTACAATTTCAAAATTTGTGGACGACAGAGGTTAATACAGAGGAGGACTGCAACAAATTACAGCAAGACAATAATAAACTTGCTGAGTGGGCATTTGAATGGCAAATGCATTTCAATGTAGAAAAGTGTGAGGTGGTACATTTTGGTAGAAGGAATAAGGAAGTCACATATATGCTGGAAAATAAAAACCTTAATGGAGTAGAGGAGCAAAGGGATCCAGGAGTACACATACTCAATTCACTAAAAGTAGCAACTCAGTTAATAATAACAACAAGATTACATTTAATAAGGCCATAAAAATACAGTTAATAAGGCCATAAAAAAAGCAAACCAGGTATTGGGGTTCATTTCTAGAGGGAAATAAATGAAAAGTAGGGAAGCTATGGTAAACTTCTAGAGAACCTCGGTTAGACCACACGGAGAATACTGTGTGCAGTTCTGGTCCCCACATTATAGAAGGGATGTAGAGACACTGGAGGGGGTGTAAAGGAGATTCACAAGGATGATCCCAGAACTGAGAGGTTATACCTATCAGGAAAGGCTGAACATACTTGGACTCTTTTCTCTTGGAAAGAGGAGGATAAGGGGTGACCTGATAGAGGTCTTTAAAATGATGAAAGGTTTTGATAAGGTAGACATAGGGAAGGTGTTTCCACTTGTGGGGAGAACAAAACCAGGGGCTATCAATGTACAATTGTCACAAATAGATCAAATAGGGAAGTTAGAAGAAATTTCTTCACGCAGAGAGTAGTGGGAATGTGGAACATGCGACCACAAGGAGTTGTTGAGGTAAACAGCATAGATGTAGTTAAGGGAAAGCTAAATAGGTACATGAGGGAGAAAGGAATAGAAGGTTATGCTTGAAGGCTTAGTTGAGGAAGGGCAGGAGGAGGCTCATGTGGAGCATAAACACCTGCATAGACCAGTTGGGCCGAATGGCCTGTTTCTTTGCTGTATATTCTAATGTATTCTAATGTATAATAAGATAATAATTTGTTATATACATAAATATTACATATGTATAATCTGTTATATGTATATTTGTTATAATGTGTTAAAGTTGGTTGAATCCAATAGCTCAATTACGTTTCTCCTGACGTGAAAGGCGTTATACAAATGTAATTTGTTGCTGTTGTTAAAAGCGAAGTGCTAACAAATGGCTGACTTCTGGGTCATCATGTCCCTCTGACATCACATCCTGTGCACTGCATATGTTGCAATGGGCAAAGAGTGCTGCTGATTTCATCACGTCCTTTGCAAAGTGACATCAACAGTGCTTCCTGCGCTCAACATGTATGTGCAGCCTTCTCTTCGACCGTGCCTTCAGCTCCCCTCTCGACTCTCTAACCCCTCCTCGCTCCCTCCCTTCCCTCCCCTCACCCTGACCATTTCCCCTCTGCTCGGGTCCCGACCCAACTGTCCAGCGCCTTGGAACGTCCTTCCGACGTGAAAGGCGCTCTAAAATGAAATCTTGTTGTTGTCGTTGTTTAGGACATGATCTTTGCAGCAACCTAACAGCCTCAAAGGCGGCTTTTTTAATGCAGTAAGCTGATTAGTCAACTCTGGAAGCCGACTGAACTGCTTATAATAATAACAATAATAATAATGATTACATTTAATGGAAATCTTTTCACGGTCCGAGGATGTCTCAAAGTGCTTCACGTGATGTACTGTAAAGTGCAGAGACTCTGTTTTGGGGCAGCGCTGCAGCAAAGGGCATTATAATGGGGTTCCCCGATAATAAGAAATTCTTTAACCCAATATGTGCAAATATACAACTGCTCTGCAAATATAGCTGCTTCCCTGGAACGTTTGTACAGAGAAGTCCTATGTTGTTCTGATAACAATAGCAAGGTAAAACAATTTACTCCAATAGATTTTATTCTGAAATGCATTTGTTATTTGTCTCAGTTTTTAGGAGAGAATATTCTGAGACAGTTTTGAATATGATTCTCATGGACAAATGAAAAGGAATAGGATGCTTGAGGCCATGGAAACAGAATAGAGTGCTTGATGTATACCATTTTAAATTAAGGGTTGCCTGACTATTTTGAGGCTGTATTCTGCATTTCGATCTATCCTGTGAAGAGAGTGCTTTGAATGTGCAGTCAAGTCAAGTTTTCAAAATCTATCAATGTTGACTAAGTAAACAATTTGTAGTTGTTCTTATTCTTTCATTAATTTTATCCAGAGTAGAGCAGAAAAGAATGAAACAATATACATTTACATAACACCATTACGTAAAACAAATGTCACAAAGAGCTTTATAGAATGAGATTAATTAGAAATCATAGAATTAGAATCATAGAATCGTACAGCACAAAAAGAGGCCATTCCGCCCATCGAGTCTGTGCCGGCTCTTTGAGAAGAGAAATAAAGAGAATGTTGTTTTGGAGCCAAGCTAGCAACATCTTACACTGAATATATAATAATGAATTAGGTATAATGACATGAATATATAATAATGAATTAGGTATATTTCCATTCATATCAAGAGGACAACTCAAAATGCTCACAGGATGTACTGAAATGTGTACTGACAACGTGTTTTGAGATGAAGTGGAGTTTTTGAGTGAATTTGGATGGGGAGGGAATATAAGGCAGGACAACTGACAGATACTCCACACTTTTCTACATATAGTGGCAGAGGTCCCTCGATGTCCATCTGAAATTGAAGGTGAGAAACAAGGGGAATAGGGTGAAAGTGTGGAGCGGGAGAAATGAAAGATAGTAAATAAAATGCTATTTCTTCACAAATGTGGAGGAGTTGCAAAATCCTGTATATTGGCTTTGGAGAGAGTGCAGAGTGATTTCACAAGAATTAAGCCATGGTTTGCGGGGAAGAGGCTAACAAAAGTGGAAGACTGGATCAACTGGACAGATATTCTTTGAAGCTGAGGAATTTGAGTGGTAATTTGATTGATGTGTTCATTGTGAAGGAGCTTGACAAAATGGGTCAGCGACCTTTACTCCTAGTGGGTCAATCATTGAGTGGAGGACATGACCTTAAAATGAGAGCAAAATAAGTTACAACAGCAATAGCAATTTACATTTATATAGTGTCTTTCACACTGGGAGAATGACTCAATGCACTTCACACAGCTGAAGATGTTTCGACAAAGGCGAGGATGAATTCATTTTTATGGAGTATTTAGAATCTGGAATGCACTGCATTATAAAACCATGTATGAGATATTGGTTGAGGGAATTAAGAGAGATGAATAGATATTTAGGGAGTATATGTTAAGGGAAGTTAGTATCAGGGGAGGTTGTATTGTAAAGGCCACAGACTGATCTTGAGCAAGCTTGATGGGCCAAATTATTTTCTCCAATTCCTACTTTCCCATGTTTCTTGGACTTCTAACTCCAAGTTAATGGGATATGTCAAACTGAAGTAATCTTAGGTGTTAAAAAGTATGTTTAAACATTTTTGTATAACAAACTTAGGGAATTTTTACATTAATTTGTAGGTATTGGTTTACCTGATATTGTGATAATATTTAAAAATTATGAGTAACTGAATACCAGCATATTCATTCCCTCCTTGCTGTACCCTTGTCTATGCATTCTTTTGTGAGTTTTTGAATCGTTATTTTCAAAGGAATTTTAGATAGCCTTGCGTTAATTACAGCTGACTTCTTTGGCAGAATGAGGATAAGGTGCACTGATAGTTTTGCCCTCTACTCTCTGCTCTCTTTCTTTTCACTATTTTTCTATCCATGTCACAATCAACTTTTAATGTTATTAACTAATATCTTATGAGGCATCTTTGAATATCTATATCTACACCTTCCTTCAGGTTTTGTTTTCTCACACAAAATACACCGTCACTACAGTTTACAGTGTATCCTCTGAAGCGTTTTGAGATGTCTCGAAGATGTAATAAGGCACTGTATCAAATGCAAGGATTATTATTATTACATTCAGCTACATTCCCTTAATCTATATACCCCTCTCCATTCTTGAAAAAAATTCAATTAATCAAGCATGAACTGCCATTACAAATCCTTGCTGACTCTCCGAGATCAATCCTTGAGTACTCACAATTCCATCTGGTTTTATGCTCTCTAGGAGTTTACCCCAGTTTAACATCTAGGGTGGTGGAGAAGGTTCAGGGAGCACAGCTATTGCAGGAGTTTTATTGCTATTTCTTTCCTCTATCCTCCATCCATTACACTATCCTCATCATTTAATGCAGTCTCCTCTGAATTATTGATATGTTGTTGGGACTGTCCTGTATAAATGTAGAATGACCCTGAGCATGTGATTAATCAGACTTGACTACTGAAAAGCTTTTGCCAATACGTTAGTCTGTGAACTACTGAAGTAAAGAACATAGCTGAAAGAGGGAAAGGTTTTATGGACTATTTCATACAGTCTTTTAAAATGTTAAAGGAGCGAAGTTAAATTTATGCATGACTTCAACTTTCTGCTGTGTAAAAAGCAATTATAAGCAGATTAAAGTAAACTCAGCATTTCTTTTCATGCTCATGATGCCTTATAAAATATAAGGTAAATATGCTATACTATCTGTCTTCTTGTTAAATTGTGAAATACACTACATTCAGGCTCTGACCAAATAGTACAGATTTTGCTTGCAGTGAATCACATTTTGAATAAGTTATCTGCATTTTCACTTTCAAATTAATGCATCTGCATACGATTGCAGAATTGCCTGTTGACCCTAGTCCTCCTTTGTTGCCTAAAGCAATGATGTGTATTTTCTATGAGGTGTTTTCGCGATTATTGTTTATATACTTGTGCAGAATCAATTTATTTCTTGTGCAAGGTTACTGCATTTTTGTTGTTTGTATATCAGCCTCAAAACATAGAAGTAATAATATGTATTATTTATTATTATGATTAGGGCTGGATGGGACCTTGCTTTAATGTCTCAGGTGAGGGATAGCACCTTTGACAATGCAATACTCCCCAGGTCATATTCAATTACAAGAGAGTAATAATTCTGAATTTACATAGTTGGCCCCAACACACAACAAAGCCCCAGCAATGGCTCCTTGAGTCATTTCATCTAGGGAAGTGTTGCTTTGATGATGGCTCCAATGGATTTGTCATCATATAACAGACATTATATGAGCGAGAGTTTGCATCCTTTCCCTTATGTATTGAGGAGTGCTGAGGGGATAATTTCTTTCGATTTTGGATACCCAGTCTCAGTATCAACTGTGTATGCCGGCTAACATTCCCAACAACATGCTTAAATCCCTACCTCATCAGTATACATTTTTCTGTTTCACGCCAGACACCCGTACGACTGACCTCTTTGAGTGATGGTGGAGGTACTCTTTATTAAAAGCAGTAAAAGTTAATTGAGTGCTAAATGTTCTTCTGTCTCTGTAAAAATAAAATACATGTAAGAATTATATTTGTATAATTTTAGTCGATTTAACTAATATTAGTGTATATTTAATATGTATATGTTGTATATGTTATATCTAATATTTAAGTAATATTAGTGTTGTATTTTCACTTTTGTATGTTTTAACATTTTCAGATCAGAATGGAAGTACAGACATCTTGTGTCATATGATGCCCTTCTACAGCTATGATGTTCCCCACACTTGTGGTCCTGATCCTAAGATCTGCTGTCAGTTTGACTTTAAACGTCTTCCTGGGGGCAGAATTCACTGTCCTTGGCGAATTCCTCCAGTTGCAATACATGATGATAATATTCAGGAAAGGTAACCCGTCTAAAATCTTTAATTGTTAAATTATTTTCTATGCACAGTATGCTGACAATTACTAGAAATAACATTTTGCAAGCTTTATTAGAGAGTGGCATTGATTGAAAGCTAGGAGCAGCTTGCATGCCATATCCTCGGGAGAATAGTTTGTGCTTCTAGGATTCCCAAAGCTCCGTCACCACATTGATTTCTGCATTGTTCTCATTCTTGCATCCTTAAACAACTGCTAATATAAACACTATGTATAGCTAGGATACATGGATAGGACAAAATCGTTCCATGAAAATGCCAATTTGTGTGCAATTGTTGTCAGGTAAACGTTTAAAAACAAGAGATTTTGCCAGATGGTTGGTGAAGTTTTCCCTTCATTGTTGCTACTTTGGTATAGGAGCATTTTACAAAGTTTACTTTGATCTTTGACTTTTGATGTTTGATGTTGATTTTAAGCACTCCCAAGACACTACCTGTGTGAAGGACACTATATAAATGCAAGGTGTTCTTATTGTTGTTGATCCAGTTTTTAGATTTTTGGAATTGTTTTGCCCTTTATTAATATGCAGTGACAATAAATGTTATTAAAACTCTTTCCAAAAGTTTTTTATGCAAATAAATGTTAGCTTTTTAATTGTCGAATGGCCCTTTGAGAAATTCTGCTGTTTCAAAAAGATCTAAAGGCAGAAAGATTATTTGAGTTCAAAGTAAGGTTAAATGTCAGTTATAAAATCTAATAGTGGGCAGCTACAGAACTTTCAGAGGCTCCTATTTTTCTGGGTAACACATGCTTTAATCATCATTTATGCTAAAGTGAATAATCAGCTCTGAACATTTAGTAACAAACGTCAGATGTGCAACTATCAAGTGTAATGTCTCTTCACTGGAAAACAAGAAATATAACACAACGACATTATTCCAATCAGGCCACTCTCAGAAGCAGGAAGATGATTTAGTTAGTATGAATTTTTCTACGAGGACACATAGCTTGTAGAGCCAATAATGATGAAGGATGAAGATAGCTAAAAGTAAGAACTGTCTTTGAGGCTTTAAACCAGGGACAACATTGGAGGCTTCAATAAAATGTTCTATAGTTTTACCATTACAACCAACTAAAGGTTGATTCTGTAAAATAGTGAAATAATGAATCTCTCCACATCATATTTCCTTCTGTTACCACACAGCTGCAAAGAAATGTTGCATTGTTTTCGTTCAAGGACACAGAATTCATCATAAATCCTAAGAGAACAGTTTGTTTCAGCCTAAGAGACCCATTAAATCATTTAAACCTTAGCTTCATCTAGTAACTTAAGTGATTCCCAGATGTTGCAGAGTAGGCAGCCTCATGAGACTGAAGCTAATGGTTTTCATTTAAGAAACAGCAAAGAAAGAAAGAGCCACTTTCTGAGATTATCCATGAGCAAATGTATGATTCATCCACAGTCAGATGTGCATGCATATCTGCATGGAAGACCACAATTCCTATGTGCCACTCTCGAGAATAGCCCATAATAAGGACTTAAGTTGTCCCAAATCTATCAATTCACCATGCAAAGGTTTCTTTTATACGAGAACAACTAACAAATTGCCAAAAGAGCAAATACTGAAAGCTGAGATTCAGTCAGTGCTTCCAGAAAACGACTAGGGTAGAATAGGTTTAAGGATATCTCAAAGTGCTTGACAAATTTTGTGGCGGAAACCAAGCATGGAAATTAAATTTAAAGGTGTTGACCAAAGGCACGGTCGAAGAGATATGTTTTTAGGAGATTTTTGATGGCAGGGAGAGAGAGAGAAAATAAAGAAAGTGATTTGGGAAGACAATTCTAACAAACAAATATAAGGGGCTTGTGGCTTGAAAGCTCTAGTCTGGTGTGGGAGTGAAGGAAGTGGAGAATGAGCAATAGACCAAAGTCAATAGATTGGACGGTATGGACATTCCATAAATAGGGTGGGTGAGGTTATGGGGGGATTTGAACACCAATATAAAGTTTTTAAGATCAATTGATGGTCACAAGTAAATGAATAACATTCAAATCACATCAAGTGATCCTAAACTTGTACAAGACAGAGGTCCCACTCTACCTACAGTACAACATCCAATTGATCAAACATTATAGTAAAGATATCTTGGTACTGGCAAGTATTCTAATCCCAATTCTTGGTTCTATTCCTATAACCTTTTACAGCTTTACAATTTGTTTAAGCTTGTGGAAGTAATTTTGTAAATTTTCTGACAGTATTTATACATTTTACAGTGAGAGGGAAGATTAGGCAAATACAACAACAACTTGGATTTATATAGCGCCCTTCACGCCGGACGGCGTCTCAGAGCGCTTTACAGTAACGGATCCCGGGACCGAGCCAGGGGGAGGAAGGTGACAAAAGGCGCGGTCGAAAAGAAAGGTCTTCAGCAGAGACCTGAAAATGGGAAGGGAGGGAGCGAGGCGAAGGGAGTGAGGAAGTCAGTTCCAGAGCCTTGGGGCATAGTGGCTGAAGGCATAGCCGCCGAGGGTGGAACAGAGGACTTGGGGGACGAGGAGGAGGCCAGACCTGGAGGAACGAAGCCAACGGGTACTGTTTTGAGGAGAGAGGAGGTCAGAGAGGTAGGGGGGGTGCAGACATCCAGTGCAGTCTGACAAGGACTGGGGTGATCGGGAAGCGGAGTTTGGTGCAGGTGAGAATGCGGGCGGCAGAGTTTTGAATGATTTGGATTTTATGGATGGCAGTGGATGGGAGACCGGCGAGGAGGGCATTAGAGTAATCCAGCCGAGAGGTGACAAAGGCATGGACCAGGGTTTCAGTGGCTTTTGGGGAGAGGTATTGGCGGAGACGGGCGATGCGTCGGAGGTGGAAGAAAGCGGTGCTGGTGAGGGACCGGATGTGGGGCAGGAAGGATAATTGGGGGTTGAACCTGACGCCTAAGTTGCGTACGGGTTCAGAGAGTTTTATGGGGAGGTCGGATAGGTGGAGGAGGTGAGAGCCGTGAGATTTTAGACGTTGACGGGAGCCAAAGTGTATGGCTTCCGTCTTGTCAATGTTCAGCTGAAGGAAGTTTGTGCTCATCCAGCCCCTGAGATCTGACAGGCAGGCTGACAGAACATCTGGGGGTCACGAAGAGAGGTGGAAAAATAGAGTTGGGTATCATCTGCATATATGTGGAAGTGTACCCCATGTCTGCGGATAACATCTCCAAGAGGGAGCACGTAGATCAGAAAGAGGAGGGGGCCAAGGATGGATCCTTGGGGTACCCCGCAGGTAAGTGGGTGAAAGCGGGAGGAGAAGCCGTTTGTGTAGATGTATTGCTGGTGGTTTGTGAGGTAGGACTCGAACCAGGCGAGTGCGGTCCCAATGAGGTGGATGACGGAGGAAAGGCGGTGGAGGAGGATGGTGTGATCGACTGTGTCAGACGCAGCAGAGAGGTCCAGGAGGACAAGGAAGCAGAGGGAGCCCTGGTCACAGATAGAGAGGATGTTGTTTGTGACTTTCACAAGCGCAGTCTCTGTACTTTGGGCAGGGCGGAAATTCCCGGCTATTGTATGCATGGTACAACAACAACAGCAAGATTACATTTGTTGAGCGCCTTTCACGTCGGGAGGACATCCCAAGGCACTGGACAGTGTACAGCATTTCAGACCCGAGCTGGGGTCGGGGAGGAGAAGAGCGCAAGGGGGGTGGCTGATGGCATGGTCGAAGAGGAGGGTCTGGAGGCAGGACTTGAAGGAGGCTAAGGAGGGGGCGAGGTGGAGTGATTGGGGGATGGAATTCCAGAGGTTGGGAGCAGAGTGGCTGAAGGCTCTCCCGCCAATGATGGTGGGTCGGGGGGATGTTGAGCAGGCCAGAGCCGGCTGAGCGGAGGGAATGGGCGGGTTGGTAGGGGCTTAGGAGGTTACAGAGGGAGGGTGGGGCAAGACCATGGAGGGCTTTGTAGGTGAGGACCAGGATCTTGAACTGGATTCTCTGAAGGATAGGGAGTCAATAGAGTCGGACGAGAGTGGGGGAGATGGGGTCACGGAGTTTGGTGCGGGAGAGGACACGGGCTACAGAGTTCTGGATTATCTGCAGCCTGTGGAGGGAGGAGTTGGGAAGGCCGACAAGCAGGGAGTTGCTTGGAGGTGATGAAGGCATGAACAAGAGTTTCAGCGGCCTGAGGGGTGAGGTAGTGGCGGAGTCGGGCGATGTTACGGAGGTGAGGGAAGGCAGAGCGGATCATGGTTTGAATGTGGGGAAGAAAAGGCAGTTGAGGGTATAACAAGACACCCAGGCTCCTGACTGGCTGGCGAGTTGTAATGTGCAAACATGGAGGTTGATGTTGCCAGAGCCTGAGGTGCTGAGGCGCTGGCGCGAGCCAATCAGGAGGGCCTCAGTCTTGTTCATATTCAACTGTAGGAAATTTCCACTCATCCAGGACTTGATGTCTGACAGGGAGTCTGTCAGGACAGCAGTGGTCCTGGATTCGAGAGTGGAGGCAGAAAGATAGTGTTGGGTGTCATCCGTATACATGTGGAAGTTGACCCCATGTCTGTGGATGATGTCACCAAGGGGGAGAAGTAGATATTAAAGAGGAGAGGGCCAAGGACAGAGCCCTGAGGGACGCCAGATGTGACAGTGCAGGGGCTGGAGGAGAAACCGTGGGTAGGGACTGAGCTGCATGTATAAGGGTTTATATTGATGATATTATATTGACTGTAGCAAACCTTCCTTTGCCCTTGCTGTGACTCCTAATAAACAAACTCACAATTGAATTTGCCCATTTAAGAAATGTTGAAACTCATTGATGTGTGTCATAAAAGGATTAATCCTGGTGCTCTGGATCAACTAGTAGCAAGTTGTACAAACTCAGGACACACTGGGTGCGTTTTGATGCAAGACTGCTGTTTCATTCTTATTTTTAATAATCACTGGTTTATATCAGATTATATTAGATTATACCCAGTTCACAAAAAGCACATATTTGGATCCAAAAGGAATTCCTTTTCTATGTTTTTAAAGATTAAGGAGAGAGAATACCTCAGGAGAATAGAGGAAATAGCTGAAACCAGACAAAATAAAATTGAATTGTTGGAGGTTGGGATATAATTTGGAGATGAAACACAGAAGCATATATTGGAGAGGTTGTAGAAACTCAAGATAGGTCAGACTCCTGGTTCTGACAATGTCCTTCAAAGGTTCTAAGGAATGAATAGGTTTATGTGATTGTGAATCCTTTCATTGATAATTTTTGAGAGTTTTACCCGGCTTAGTGCAAATCCGAGCAAGAGCATTGGAAAATAGCAAATATGACTCCCACCATTAAAAAAAAGTGGCTGGGTATTAGTCAGTCAAACTACAGACCTGTGAGCCTCGTATCTGTTGTGGGAAAAAAACATTTGAAACAATGGTGAGCAGGAGTGCAAGGGGTTATCTTGAAGTGTATAGGTTAAACAGAGTCAACCTTAGAAGTGCTCAACAAATTTACTGGATTTCTTTGAGGAAGTTTCAAATCTGTTATATGTTTTTGTACATATAGGGAACAATCTGCAAGGAGAATAGATAAAAGAAAAATGTAGAATATACATAAAAGATGAACTTGAAGCACTAGCAGAAATCGGGGTCACTGGATTTGCCAGACTTTAAGAGTTATAATAAGTTATATTGAAAGAATGGTACATAACTGTAGTAAAACTCATATTTATTTGTAATAATTGTATTATTGTATCGATTAATCTTATGCTTCACTAGAAACAATGTTCTATTTGTTTGTCTTTTTTGAAGAGCACAGCTCCTCTTGGACCAATATAGAAAAAANTCTAAACTTTTCTCCACCAAAGTGGTCTTAGTTCCTCTTGGAGATGATTTTCGTTACGACAAATCGTCTGAATGGGATCAACAATTTCTAAATTACCAGAAGCTGTTTGATTATATGAACTCTCATCCAGAATTGCACGTGAAGGTAATATTTGAACAATATATTTTTAAGCAATACATTTGTCTTGTAAGATCTTAGTCTTTGCTTTTGTTTATTGTCATTTTAAGTTATTTGTTTAAGAATCTCCATTTACAAAGTGGATATTTCTGAGTCCCAAAATTCTCTTTAGCCTACTTTTGTCAGCATTGGATACAATTCTAAAATTCAGTCCTAATTTGGAATCTCTTTTTTTTAACTGCAGCTTTGAGATTAAGACTGAATTTAAGAATACCCAGTTCTGTGCCATCTTCAATTTTAACCCAAAACATAACATTACAGATGAGTTAAATTTCTCTCCTCGGATACCCAATAAGAGAAAATAACCTGAAGATATGATCCCTTCAAACATTGTCCACAATATGTGAAGCCTTCCTTACTAAGATGTATACAGAGCCAGTTTCTAGTAGTTAATTCTCTTTCCCCAGAGGTATCAGCAGCAGTCATGGTTGTTGGTTACTGCATCAGCGCTGTAGTGCTTCATGCTGGCTTGAATCTTAGGCTGTTGAAGTCCCACAGACAGGTTCCGCACTGTTCAAGTGTTCTTCTGTACAGTTGTGGTATTCGGAATTAAAATTAGAATTAAGTTGGTTAAATTTGAATCCAGAAAATATTTCTTCATACAGTGGATTTTGAGAATGTTGATAGCACTACCCAGATGAAGAACTAATTAAGTATTTGAAAGGGAGTCATATATATATAATATATGTATGAATATATATATATACACACATACACACACACTTGGGAAATAATGGTTTCAAGGGATATGGAGAAAAGTAAGGAAATTGGATTAAAAACATAAAGGGCTGCCATGAACCATTGCAATAACTGTGCAGGCTTTGGGTTACCTAATCTACCATCGTTTCAATGTTCTAAAGATAAATATTAATCCTTGCATTTGATATAGCACCTTTCAAGTCAGGCGGGCATCTCAAACCACTTCACAAGATTTATTGTAATGGTAATTGATTACATATCTTGTAGACTAACTCAACAGCCAACTTGTGTGCAGAAGTGTCCCACAAACAACCATGAGGTCGCTGACCAATTTTATCTGAGGATTGTTGGGGAGGACAATCATCCCAGTCCTCAGCAGGTTCCACTGTCCCCTTGTCTTCCAGTGATTCCACTTCAAGATCTTCACTCTCGCCAAAAAAATCCCTTCATGCCCATCAACTCCCTATCTCTGTGTTTTTCTCCAGCCTCATTCTCCCGCGCTCTCCCTCCACTCAGCAAACTTGGCTATGCTATACGGTCCTTGCACTCCCTGCCCTACCATCAATGGCCAAATCTTCAGACAATATACCCTTCCTCAAGCCCTCAGGTTTCCCATTCTCTAAGCGCTTTCAAAAGCCACCTAAAAGCTTAGCTCTTCGACTGTCCCAATGGTCGCCTTTCCCCTCCCCCTCCCTTCTTCCCCCTCCCTCCTGCCCCTTCTCCCTCTGCTCTGGAAAGCGCTCTGAAATGTCACTCCATGCACTACATAAATGCAGGTTGTTGAATGATGAAGAGCATTACATAACCTGATATAAATATCTATTGTTCCCTCTTAATCTACCTCTCATTGCTCCTTCTGTTTGTTGTTGCTGGAGCTGCTTTTATTTTATTTTTGTGCTTATTGCATTGACCACTTGGTAGTCTTAATGTTGCTTCTTCTGAAAATAAAAGTATGGTACAGAATGGAGTAGGAAGCATTTTTGATGAAGGTTACTACGTAAATTATTTTTAACAAACTGAATCCCAATATGATGAAAAGATTGAATATTATGTGAAGGTGGAACTTTTTAAGAGATGACCATTTTTGTCTTTGAAATCTAGCTTCAAAGTGATTAGATTTGAATGTTATTTAATATACTTTTCCACTATTTATTCCTAGCAAAATTATTTATCAAAAAAACTGAACAAATTAATTTGGTAAGATATTTGCATAAAATGAATTTAATATTCAACATATTAATATTGGACAACTTAACATATTGGTATTGGTAAATTAGTTTGCAAGAGTGTGGAAATACCATCCACACAGTTCATTTTTGAGCTTATCTCCTACCTAAGTAGGCTAAACATATGCCAAGGGACTAATCTCTAATTTTATTTAAGATTTGAGCATAGTTAATGCTAAAATAAAATTTTGAGATACATATAATATTCAGATGTATCTGTGATCTGTAATTGTATTTTTTCCATTCAACGATGTTAAACTAAATATTTCAATTTTGATTTTAAACAAATTCAGTGACTAAATCGATGGTGGGAAGAAATATGAAATTGAAACAATTAATGAACTATCAACATCTGCATGGGATCATTCCACACACACTATGAAGGCCTGCTCAGTGCATAAAAAATAATTGTATTGCAACTTTGCTAATTCAAGTGAATCTGAGGAGACATGCCTGCCAAAGCCTAGCAAGCCCTCAAGTAATTGGAGGGATCATAGAGAGCCTGCAGCCCTGTGAGTCAGACTCCTAATGAGTTGGTTACCCTCCTCTGAGTGCAAGTTTTATTGCATCATTTACATACAACATCATTTAAGAAAAATCAGCCTTAATACTTTTCAGGTCTGGATATTTACCATGGGATACATTTTAGCAATTTTTGCCAAACAGTTTTGTCATCCTAGCTATAATCATTCAACTTTGATGCATATATTGGAAATTTGTAGAAGGTTTTATTAAAGCAAAACTGACTGCATCTTATTATGATGTGGATTGAGATACTTTGTTATAGATAAATCTATTATAACATTTATGTTGGTATATATAGCAATATATAAACTGCCATCACTTAAAATTGACAATCATTTCTCTTTTTAACCACAAAATAGCTATTGCTAAATAAAATGAGAACAATGGAAACCAGTGTGTGGCAATTTCTAATGGAATTCATTTAAAAAAATCTAGAAGTAGAAATTAAAGGAACTCTCCTCCAACTCCATATACCTCTGGAACAAAGTTCTCTGAATCAGTGATAACTTCCGGTTATCAAAAGGAGCCCCTATTCTAATTCCTTATTGAAGATTTCTATTAGAAATTACTGCATATTAAATTCCTATTCTTTGTGATTGGGACATTCCATTTCTATATACTTTACATTAATGCTTCAAGACTTGCCTTAAGTAATGGAATAAAACTGGTTCCTCATTAAATAAACAATGGTCTAAACTCATCTGTAGAAGCTTAAAACATCTGTTAAATTATTTAAAGATTGCATTTTCACATTACAATATTGTTAACTGAATGAATATTTAGCAGTTCCTATTCTGTTTCTAGGCTCAGTTTGGAACATTGTCAGATTACTTTGATGCGCTCAATAAAGCTGCTGGTTCAAGCATGTCACCATCACCTTTTCCTATTGTGAGTGGGGACTTCTTTACTTATGCAGACAGAGATGACCATTACTGGAGTGGATATTTTACCTCTCGACCATTCTATAAACGACTAGACAGAGTTTTAGAATCTCATCTGAGGTAAATGTATTTAAAGTTTATAAATTTTTCCTTTGATATTTTCTAAATAAATAACTTCTGCACTATTGTAAACAGCACTGATTTATTTCTCTGCCATTGACAACACATGAATAAAATGAGGACTATTTAATTATATTGTTTCTTTCTCTCTTTAAGCCATATGATATGATGACTATTATTATTAATAATAATCCTTGCATTTGATGTAGCACCTTATCTCATTGTCAGAACGTCTCAAAAGCTTTACAGAAATTCTGCAAAGTGTAATGACTATATATTTGTAGCCGAACGTGCAACCAATTTGCGTACAGCAGTGACCACAAGCAGCTTTTGGTGAATGAAGAATTGTTCAAAGAATACAAAAGAAAATAAGGACTGAAAAAGGGGAATTCAGTTCATCAAAGCTAATACTTTCACAGCTACAAAAACCTAACCTTTCATTGACCTCATTTAATCTCGCGGAGGAACGTTTTGCACAGAATGTATTTCCCAGAACCCCAGAGGCAATTGAGCAAAGGCAATGGTATATCTATCCATCCCTGCATCTTCTCTACTGATCCCCAGCCACTTTTGTTGAATTGCAACCCTTCCCATTACTTGGAAGAGATTTAGATATAAAGATGTCAGTGGGAAAGTTGAATAAACCTTTTGGCTTACACCTTATATTGAAACCTAACTGAGGTTCTATGAATCTCTCAAAAATCCTTGGCCAAATGAACACCAGGATATATCACTGTACACCTCTTCACTGCAATCAGATTTTAAAGAAAGATTACTCTAGGTCAGTCAAGGTCTTATTGGGTGACGAAAACCAATTTTCATCAGTTATTTCCCTGGAGCAGAGTATTATTGGATGTTAGTGTGGAGCTCAATTAATTTAGATGGTTGCAGAAAGATTTTTAGTAAGTTAATTTCCTTTCAAAGCCAATTGATTCAGGTTATTAGAATGCCCAAGTGTGCCTGACTGGTAAACCCATACTTTAATACATCTTGTTCATAATGCAGAATTTTATTTATTTCAAATGTAGATCACTTTAGTGGCTACTTGTATCCGAATGACCCTGACTTCACGCATATTTGTACAGATTGAATTTTATCAAGAATGACAAAGAATATATTCGCTTATTATTGTTGACAGGTGAACATTCCCTAAGAGTCCAGATTGCAGTTTGAACAGTTGGATATATAATTCCTTTAAGATTAACTTGATTTATTCCATTGTATTCTTTTTGATCATATCTTAATTGTGGCTGAGAAAAATTACTGTCCCTTCCTGCTAATACCATGTATACAACCCGCTGATGTGAAGCATATATTAAATGGCTGCAGATTCCTACTAATATTAAGGTCTTTTGCTAGGCGAATCCTAGTTTCTTGGCTGGTTTGGCTGCATGACTCAGTGTAAAACTAACAGAAGCAACTTCAATTGCCTTTTGATGTCAACCAGCTATTTGATGAGCAGGTTGAGGAGCTATTGGAAACCTTCAAATGCTATCTGTGATTTAGCACCTGAGGGCAGAGCTGCTGCTTGTGGGTCAGGGTGCTCTATTGACAGGTTCATACAGGAACATCAGCAGTCCTTTCCTCCATTGGTTGGAATACAGAGATGCAGTGCCATAATCCACTTGGGTCCATACCAGGTCCACAGGGAGCTAATTGCAGCTCATTTCAGATTTTGGTTTTCCTCCCAGCCTTCGAGCAGCAACTTGTCTTTTTCATTACCACTAGAGAGCCGGGTGGGTCTTTGCTTCACAATTGTTTGTAGCACAGTGGAAACAGATTACATCAGCTACAGCATTGGGATCTTGGCGTCTCTAAAGGGAGCCTACCCCCTCCTCCAATTTTGTGCCTATGTATGTTTTCATCATCATTCATTCCAACTCTCGAGAGGATCCTTGGATGGTGGTGATTTTGACTGCCAAGGTTCAATCTCCCTTGTCCTCTGTGACTATAACTATAAGCAAAAGAAGCCTAAACACCCTGACAGCTCTCTACCTTCTTACAGCTTGAGTTGGGCATTAATAACTGTTGCCAGATAATATTTTGTCTCCCTTATTATAAATAATAAATAATTTCTACACAGATTGCTTCAGCCATCTCGCCTTCTGCTGTTATTCCTTTGAACATCTGTTATATTCTCTATTACCAATAATGCTTCTTATTCTCTACTTAGCTCCATGTGCCTTTTCTTGTGAAATATTTTATATTGTCCTAGCTCCATCTCGTGGGCATCTTTCATTCTGAGCCATGCACATTCCAGCAAAGAACAATGGATAGTGATCATGAGTGGGACCGTTGTTTGATTTTTTCCCTGCTCCCTTTAGCCCAGGGATGCTGAAATCACCTAATCACTGCAGATCAGAGATCAACGTTGGGATCTTCCTGGTCTATATAGATGCCACTGTATGTCATCATGCATTATTATTATTTGATGAAACCACACTTAACATTCCAATAACATTCCAATCACTTAGTCATTCATTGTAAAGTCATGCCACTTTTGATTGGGTTATGGAGATCAAATAGAATTCCTCCCAATGGTGGCCGTGATTTCAGTAAAGCAATCAGAATGGTTCCAGGGATTCAGATAAATATTTACGAAGACATTAAATTTAGTAATGCTGCAAATTAAAATGCAACTGCTGTTGGAAACCTCAAAAGTAACATTTTCATAAACAATTCTATGTATTTTTTTTCTCTCCTTCCTCTCTTAAAGGTGATCACTTAAGCTGGAGGTAGGTTTCCATCAGTGCTGGTTGCTCTCTGGTAACTTGTCCGAGTGCAACTCCTCCCGATATAAGCTGAGACTGTAGTACCAGCAGGCTATTCAACTTTTGAACTGAGCTCCATTCTTTCCTCAATGATCCAACACATGTTCACTTTCTATTCGGGTTTAATAGATGCCAATCGGCAGTTGCCACCCTGCTGCCTTGACTGAGATCAGCAAACGCCCCTCACACCGGGGTCCAACTCAACATAACCTGGGACCTTCCGGGCCTATATAACTCAGTTCTACATTGAGTGGTGACTTCACCACTTATATTCAGATAGAGTCAAATACTGTGTGTTCAAAACTCATTATGTAATTTAACAGAAATATTAAAAAGCATATCACCCCATTTAGATGCATTTAAACACATTTCAAAGATGTTTAACATAAATATACAGATATATTAAAATAACAAATGTGATGTGTTTTGTTTTACCTGTACAGAGCAGCAGAAATTCTTTACTCTTTGGCATTGGTTGGTGTCCAAAAATCTAACAAAATGACAATATTTCCTTCATCTGAAAATTATAAATTGCTGGTAGAAGCAAGGCGAAATCTTGGTCTTTTCCAACATCATGATGGAATCACTGGAACCTCTAAAGAGTGGGTCGTTGTGGACTATGGCACGAGGTAAATATTAGTACATAGCTTTTATATTGAATTATCTCTCCCAATTTAAATTTTCTTCAAATTTAGTGTATTACTCTCTGAATGCAATAATATAGTTTTATAACACTGTTTGCCATGTTTTAGTATACATTCCATGAATAACATTTTAGTTGCATTTATTGGATAATATGTAGGAACAGGAAAAGGCTGTTTGGGCCATCTTTCAAGTTCTGTCTTGACTTTTTTTCGCATTCATTTAATTTTAATGCATTAGCTTTTGTGCCTTTTATATGGGCAGAAATTCCAGTCGGTGTTGTATGTTGCAACTTTGGAGATGTGCGATTAGAATGAGAAAATCCCATTAATGGGTGACATTGCAAACGTCAGCATCTTACAGCACATAAAAAGCTGGAAGGATTGATTGTAAATGTTAGTAGTACCATTTACCTGAATGATGTACAGGTTGACTGGTGTACAGTTCTGTACAAGGTAAAGCTTTAGACAATGTGGAATTTTTTTGTTTGAACTGTTCTGCCTTTGGTATCCAGTGTACAAAATTCTCCACAATTGTGGTATTCTCTGAGAAATGTACATGATGGCTTGTCCACTTCAAATCCCATTTAATATCTTGTCCAAGGTCTTGATAACATTTACATATCTCTGGTTCTGTTTCCATTAACCTCTACAGTTGCTCCCTCAGGCTGAATTTGATAGTGTGCATTTCAGTGCTTACAACAATTAAAAAAAACTGTTTTTACGGAGGGAGAATGTTGGGTTACTCATGATGCTCCATGATGTCTGCTCCTTCTGCTTATTAGGCTCAAACTGCTCCATGTTCCACTCCTGGCCGGACCCCCACGGTCGAGTCGGGCGGTCGGGCCTTCAGCCTTTCTGCCCCCACCCTTTGGAACTCCATCCCACAGTTCCTTTGCCTTGCTCTCTCCCTTGCCTTTTTCAAGGTCCTCCTCTTCAACCAAGCCTTTGGTCACCCTCCAGCCCCCAGCTGGGGTCCAAATCCCTGATTATCCAGTGCCTTGGGACATCCTCCTGATGTGAAAGACGCTACACGAATGTAATGTTTGTTGTTCTAAGAATATCTGTCGGCAGGTAGCTCAGTTTATGTGATGTTCTATATTCCCAGCTCCAGCCAGAGAGTGTATTTTATCCATTCGGACTGACACATATTCCGTATGTGAATTGCCCATGTTTGTTATTGGAGCAGCTGTTCATTTGCTGAGAGGTTAACACATTCTTGCTGCCAGGAATAAGAGCTGAACTGCTTTGTGCAAAGCATGTTAAGTCAAAATCTCCTGCATAATAGCTAGATCATTACTCCTCCCCCCATAAACCCCATGCACTTCACTGATGTTTGAAGCAGGTGCAGCCAAAGTTACTTCAGGAAAAAGAATGGTTGTTCTTAGCAAAGTGTGCTTCTATCCACTTCTCGTGTGTAAGTGAAGGCCACTGAGGCTAGGCCTTCATCATTAAACTTCATATCAAGCCAGTATGTGGCTCAGCTAGCTCAGGCTACAACAGTGTATTTAGGTTTGTGTTTATTAATCTCAGCTGTATCCAATTTGGAATTAGAATTGGGAAGTGACTGTGTCACTTAGAAAGAATGGAGTTGGTAATATCAAAAGCAAAGGACTTCTCCATGTAATGTGTAAGTCATCAACTTGTCATCAGCAATAATATGTTTTCATATTTCTATGAATACGCATTAAATACATGTGCACTTCTGTTTGAAGCACTAGCATCATCTCTTGTTTCACTACATATCAATATAGTATTCAAGATATACAGATAACTATGAAAGGAACAGAGTGTTTGATGTACCACAATCTAATAACAAAGCTCTCTTTCATCATTTTATGTGAAGCAGCAAGTCTGTATATAGGGTGACCATATTTTGTAAACCAACAACAACTTGGATTTATATAGCACCCTCCATGCCAGACGGCGTCTCAGAGCGCTTCACAGTAATGGATCCCGGGGCCGAGCCAGGGGGAAGGGGAGGAAGGTGACCAAAGGCACGGTTGAAGAGAAAGATCTTCAGCAGAGACCTGAAAATAGGAAGAGAGGGGGATAAACGAAGGGAGTGAGGAAGGGAGTTCCAGAGCCTCGGGGCACAGTGGCTGAAGGCACGGCTGCCGAGGGTGGAGTGGAGGACTCGGGGGACAAGGAGGAGGCCAGACTCGGAGGAACGAAGGCAATGGGCAATGTTTTGAGGAGAGAGGAGGTCAGAGAGGTAGGGGGGTGCAGAGGAGTGGAGGGATTTGAAGACACTGGTGAGGATCTTGAAGTCGATCCTCTCTGGGACAGACAGCCAGTGCAGGTTGGCAAGGACTGGGGTGATCGGGGAGTGAGTTTGGTGCGGGTGAGAATGCGGGCGGCAGAGTTTTGAATAATCTGGATTTTATGGATGGTAGTGGAGGGGAGGCCGGTGAGGAGGGCGTTTGGATAGTCCAGCCGAGAGGTGACAATGGCATGGACCAGGGTTTCAGTGGCTTTCGAAGAGGTATTGGCAGAGACACGCAATACGTCGGAGGTGGAAGAAAGCGGTGCTGGTGAGGAACTGGATGTGGGGGAAGGAATGATAATTGGGGGTCGAACCTGACGCTAAGTTGCGTACGGTTTCGGAGAGTTTTAAGGAGAGGTCTGGTAGGTGGAGGAGGTGAGAACCGTGAGATTTTAGACGTTGACGAGAGCCAAAGAGTATGGCTTCCATCTTGTCAAGTTCAGCTGAAGGAAATTTGCGCTCATCCAGCTCCTGAGGTCCGACAGGCAGGCTAACAGAACATCAGGGGACTGGGGGTCCCAAAGAGAGGTGACAAAATAGAGTTGGGTGTCATCCGCATGCATGTGGAAATGTACCCCATGTCTGCGGATGACATCCCCAAGATGGAGCATGTAGATCAGAAAGAGGAGGGGGCCACGGATGGATCCTTGGGGTACCCCGCAGGTAACCGGGTGAGAGTGGGAGGAGAAGCCGCTTGTGCAGATGTACTGCTGACGATTTGTGAGGTAGGACTCGAACCAGGCGAGTGCGGTCCCACTGAAGTGGATGACGGAGGAAAGGTGGTGGAGGAGGATGGCGTGATTGACTGTGCCGAACGCGGCGGAGAGGTCCAGGAGGACAAGGAGGCAGAGGGAGCCCTGGTCACAGATACAGAGGATTTAATTTGTGACTTTCACAAACGCGAGGAGGACGTTTTAATAGTCCAGCCGAAACGTGACAAAGGCATGGACCAGGATTTCAGCGGCTTTTGTAGAGAGGTATTGGTGGAGATGGACGATGCATTGGAGGTGGAAGAAAGCGGTGCTGGTGAAACCAAATCTGGGAAACAAACATTTTTTTTAATTCACCACAGTTCCTGATGCTGGCAGTACTGGAAACACTTGTTGGATAAATGAATGGCTGTATTTCTATGCTGAATGTATCTGTTGTAGAATTTTATCGTTCTTGCTCAGTTTGTTACTGAACTCAAGACAGACAGGACAAATTTGGCCAAGGACACAATTTCTTATCTGGGGACATATGGTCACCCGAATAAAGAGAGTAAATCTCGACTGTAACCAAGATGGTCCCCACACTGGAATTCCCAGTTAGTGGTTGGCCAGTACAATCTTGAGAAGGCTACCATCTGTCTCACCATGGGCTCCTTTTTCGCTTACTACTCATCCCACAAAAGATGCTGTTGCCTAAGACCCTGGCACTCTCTGTTACATTCTCTCGAGCACACCTCCTCTAGGGTCTGATTATATCTCTCCACAAGATCTCCTGCCTCTGCCACTTCCTGAACTCCAAAGCAGCTGGCCTTGCACCACCCTATCTCTTTTATCCCCCGCGATCCTGCTTCCCAAGCCATTTCGTCTGCACTACAAACTCCAGCCTGCTTCATGTCCCAGCACACAATCATGAGCTCTCAGCAATTTTGCTCTTCCTCTGGACCTCTTCTGAATCCCTCCATCTTGCCCCTTCCCTCTCTGCTTTGAAATCCCACCTGAAGACTTACCTCTGAATTCACTTTCGACCCCCAACCTTCATCTCACTTCCAGCTTGGGCTCCTGGTCAGTCTTTGTAAGGTGCTTTGAGGCACTCTCCCAATGTGAAAGATGCTAGATAAGTACAGGGTGACCAAAAAGTCATGGTACCATAACAATGTCTGAAAGAAATTATGATATTTTTGTTTTTAGACAATAGGGTAGTTATCACAACATTTTGGTCACCCTGTATAAATTATTGTTGCCGTTCAATATGAAGGAATTTCAACAACCCCACTATGCAGCACAATTTGAGTGGAAATCTAAAGTTACCTGGTCTAATTATAACTAAAACTTCTGGTGGCATTAGTGGTTTGCGCTGTTGGAAAATTGCTTAAGTAAATGTAATATTCCATCAATTAGTTGACTAAATTTACGTTTTTCATCTAATTATAATGACAATTACCTCGGTGTTAATGCTGCATTGGAATATTGGCTGTAATGATATTATCCTTACTGCCAAGGTAAACCTGCTTGACATTAATGGGATAGTAATGTCTGAATGTGGACCCCAAAGCAATAATTTATACTGGACATTGGAATGTGATCTTGTTAGAAGTATTTAAATTCTAAACTGTGAAACAGATATGCTTCATTATCTTGCTATCAGTATATTTTAACCTTTATCAGAGAAAATACCCTTTGATCTAAATTTCTTTGATGATGGGGGGGATTTGTTCTCCATGGATGCTGCCTGACCTGCTGTGTGTTCCCAGCGACTTCTGTGTTTATACCAGATTTTCAGCATCTGCAGTACTTTGCCTTTTTTAAAAAAAAGTATTCTTAATAATAATCCTTGCACGCTTAATTGAAGTACTCTTAATTTTGTTTCTTTGTAGACTCTTTCACTCCATAATGAACTTGAAGAGGGTGATAATAGATGCAGCTCATTTTCTCATTTTAAAAGACAAGGAAAATTACAAGCACACCTCTTCAACTCCCTTTCTTCAGATGGTAAGAGATTTTACATTGTAGCAGATTCCAAAACAATAACATTAATTAGATGTGTATTTTCTAAGTGAATGCTTGTAGTATTGGCACAGAAAATTAAATGTGCCATATAAGTGGGTATTTTTCACACATTTTTAGAAACAATATGCCTTATTCTGTTTCTATATGATCATCAAGCAATGGTAGCTTTCTGGAAAAATATTACTTAATAAAGGGCATGTATCCTCATGGTATACTCAAGTGTAGTGTATCTTACATAATCTTTGATCGGGTTCATAATAGATAGGTTTCACTCATTGTTCAAACTTGGAAAATGAATGAAAGACCAACACATGCGAATCCACAAGTTCAGTTTTGTCCTTTGTTTTTGTGGTTTGTAATCCACTATTTTTGCTTATCTATTTAACTGCAAGAATAAATTTAGCAGCACTTATCAACTTATCAATCATTGCAAACAAATCTTCACAACAGTTTAGGTAGTCAGTGTTTGAAAATTGGTTCACTGAAGTGTCATTATCAAGTATGTTAGTATCAGTTAATTCATAGAATATAAATGTACGTTTACATAGCGTCTTTCACATTGGGAAGAAGTCCAGTGGTGCTTGACAGTGCTCACAGGAATCGGAACCAAGGGAGGGGTGGTGGGGTGGAGGGCTGCGGGCGAGGAGGGGAAAGTTGACTGAAAGTGCAGCCAAAATCATGAAAGTCATCGTCTTTTGAATGATTACTGCAGGTTTGTAACTTGTACAGCTAGGCATAGTTCAAACCATTAGCAAAGCAAGGACAGCTTGGTATCTGAAACACCAGTATTTATGCAGTATTTTTCATGCAGCGAGTTGTTCGAATCTGGAATCTGAAAGGGTGGTTGAGGCCGATTCAATAACTACTTTTAAAAATGTGGTGGACGGGTATTTGAGGAGGACGGGTTTGCAGGAGAAAGGGCTGGGGAGTGGGATTGACATTAATTGCTCTATTCAAAGAGCCAGCACAAACTCGCTTGGCCGAATGGCCTCTTTTTATGCTGTACGATTCTATGATTCTATGATTCTATGCCACTGCAAGCTAAGTTAGAACCCTTTCAGCAGAAAAGCAATTGGGAGGAGGGAGCTGGATTTATACTTCCTATACCTCATGACACTGTCTGGGGACCAGGAAATGCTCTGTGCATGCAAAATAGATCTTTAATCAAATTTTTAAAAAGTCTATTAATAAGACACCTACGAACCTTTGAGACACTCTATCTGAGCAGTTTACATCAGCTACATTTATATTGCAGCCGTACAAACTAGTGTGCTGATCAAATCAGTTTCTTAGGGTGGTCTCAACAGCTGACTTCCTGCATGATTTGCTTTTGGATTGCACTGCTGAGCATGATTTATTCAGTGGCTTTCATGGGATTCGTTGCTAACAGTTCATCAAATGGAATTACCCCTGTAGATATTCTGGTAAACCTATATCACAATCATTTCAGGAGAACCTCGGGCATTAGTGCCTCATTCATAGACAATTGCAAGGCTTTCTCCAATATAGCTGGTTCTATGCTTGTCATAACCAACATGACGTAGGATCTCAGCATTCTTGTCATCATTTGCAGATTCCAGCTTGATAGTTGGATTAGTATTGGTATGGAAGGTTAGCATAAGTGACAGGAATCAATATTATCCTTCTTGACATAGAAGAGTCAGTATCTTAACTCACTGTCATCACATATACCAGATTTGAAGCTATCCATGGAGCAGGTAAATGACAGGAGATTCTCATACAGCTGAGGAAGTAAGTCTGACTGTCCAATGTGCTGGAGTTATGGATATTCAAAGCAGTGATCTTTCAGTAGCCTGCAAAGGCTGGCTCTTCGTTGCATTACAACCAATGCAAGGATGTCAACTCAAGTTGTGGAAATACTTGCATTGTCAACCTTTCCGATGTCAATATTTTACACAAATATGTGTCGCACTTTTTGAGAAGAAAATTTAGCTCTGGTAGGCAGAAACAATAGGAAAATATTTGTGTGTTCAGATACAATTTCTGGTGTTTCATAGCAAGTTAAGGATGCAGATGCTGTGGGAACAGCGACTTGGATTTATATAGTGATCTTCACACAGGATAGCATCTCAGAGCTCTGTACAGTGACCGGATTGGATACCAAGAAAGGGAGAAGTGACTGTAGGCGTGGTTGGAGTGGTTGAGGATTTGTGTATCTGTTTCTTTTTGTATGTATTTCGCACTTTTACTTACACAGTAAAACCCTCAATAATCTTGTAATAGGTATCTATCTACTTTGGGAACAAAGAAATCTGATCATTTTTTTTCCAAAATGTGCTTCCATTCTCAAAGCAAGAATTTTGTTGAGTTTTCTTGCTAGAACCTGGCAGGAATGTCTTCCATTGTTGGCTTGTGATCTATAGCTGTGTTCTTGAATGATATCCATCCCTGTTGCATCCCTCTGGGATTTTTCTTTTTTGGTTCTGAATGTGTTTTACTCATTTTAATAGAATATGGCTTCATGCCCACAAGGTGTGTGAGGCTGGCTCAGTTGGTAGCACTCTTGCCTCTGAGTAAGAAGGGTGTAGTTTCAAGCTCTACTTGGGACATGAAACTCATATAGTCTAGCCTGATACTCCAATAGAGTAGTGAGGTGTGCTGCTTTGTTGGAGGTGCTGCTGCATTGTTGGAGATGACGGCCTTTAGATGCGACATTAAACTTAAGGGGGGGTCTGCTTGTTCAGGTGGATGTTAAAGACCCCATAGTATTATTTGAAAAGTGAATGGAGTTTCTCTTGTTGTCTGGCCAACAATCCCGCAAATAAAATTGGTCATTCACTTCATGGTTCTTTATGGGATGCTACTGTGCCAAATTAATTAGGAGGAAAAGTAGATTTGGGTGTCATATGGGTACATAAGGGGTAAGCCGCCTGAGACATCCCATTGAGATGGATAAGGGAGGCGAGGCAGTCGAAGAGGTTGGCATGATTGACTATGTCAAAGGTAGCAGAGAGGTCCAGGAGGACAGAGGCAGAGGGCTTTGAAGACCTCTGTCTCAATGCTGTGGGCAGGGCAGAGACCGGTCTGGAGGGGCTTGAATAGGAGTGGAGGCAAAGGTATGAGTGAAGTTGGTTGGCAGCAATGCATTCCAGGACTTTGGAGATGAAGGGCAAATTTAAGATGGGATTATTTGAAATAGGTATGTCTAACAAAAATAAATATTCTGTTTCTTTTAGGATGATAACCAAGATACCCAGGATGCTTTACCAAAAAAGACAATCATCGGATTGAACTCACTGCCTCGGTATATAACACAGCTTCAATTTTTTTTAAAAAATGTTCTTCAATGGCTGCAGAAATAAGTTATAAATAGCTATATTTGAATTTCAACCAGACCATAAGTTTCAATTCTCAGTAATTTAATTTTGAAAAGAGATATCTCAGAGGGAACCTTCTGGAAGTGTATAAGATAGGATAAGGAAAATAAACACAGAATAATACGTTCAGATATGCAGCAGGACATGAGGGCACTGGTTCAGAGTCTATTTTAGAGGGCAATTTTAGAACAGACACAAAGAAATTTATCAGAACATAATAGCTGCAGTGGGTTACCAGGGAAGCTGGTTGAGGCCAGGACATTGGACAAATTTACAAAAAATGTTGATGCTGTAATAGAAAGCCTGGTTGATTTTCCAGAAGAATTGAGTTTAAAGGGCGTTCACTTAAGCTTCTCTTGTGAACTCATTTGTGTCTCGTGGCTAAGTGTAGGGAAGTTACCAGCTAAGTTGCTAGTTGTAGCATCCCACAGTAGTGTGCTAGTGCAGTTCCAGTTATGTTTAGATAATTTTCATTCTCGTTCAGACAGTTTTACTGTATATTTTATCAAGTGGTCGCTAATTGACATATTATAACATCAACAAACCCAGAGCCATTCTGCTTGGCTCACTCCCCTGCTGCTCTCTCCAGCTCATGGGGCCAGTGTGAAATTGCAGAGTGTTGTTTGACTCTCAATACTCACTCCATTCCTTACATATGTGGAACTCTTAAATAGGTTTGGTTTAGGTACTATTCAGCTCGATGATGGGTTTCCACATGTGTCAGACACCTGCCTGACCAAAAAAATCCTCTTTCTTTCTCTCCTAACTCTGCCTTTCTCTCCAAGTCATTCTCTCTCACTCTCTGAGTCTATTTCTCTCTGTGTCTATTCCTACCTGAGTCTCTTACTCTGTCTTTCTCTGACTAACTACATTGTTTCAAAAATAAATACTTTGCACTATCAGCAAAGAAAAAATCCCGTTGAGTACATGCACGTGAGGCTACCAGGGATGGAATTTACTGGGGCTGACAGTTGTTTATGTGGAAAAATTGCATCCCTTGTAACCTGTAACCAGCTTCTGAAACTGTATTTCAGTGGCGTAATAGTATTTGAGGTATAGTGGCAATATTTCTGTTTCAGGTTTCTTGTGATGTATAACCCCACAGACCAGGACCGCACCTCTGTTGTAACAGTGTATGTAAATTCATATAAAGTAAGGGTGCAAACTGCTTCAGGGCAACACGTGACATCCCAGGTTAGCGCAGTTTGGGACACACCCACCACAGTTTCTAAAGACGCATTCCAGGTACGGTCAACTTTTTAAATCCTAAATCTACAGCATCATTTTAGTAATAATCTGATATGATTTCTGTTATTACCAAGTAAGGGTATGTGGTACAACATTCACGCAGTTGGCACTCTTGAGCTGCACGAGTGGCTGATGGCTCTGTTGATATGGGATAACATTCCCTCCAAAACAGTTTTACATTGATATAGTATACAGTTGTTCTAATGATAAGGTACATGGAAGAGATCTTTGGTGACCAAGTGTTATGATTAGTATACTATATATGTGCATGTTAAAATCTGATCATTTTTGCAGATTTGTTGCATGAAGCAAAGATAATTGTCTACTCTTCGTTATTTACTTTGCTAATTTCTTTTTCTTTCAGGTTTCCTTCCTGGCACAGGTGCCAGCCCTGGGTTTGGGGCTATACCAACTTGTGGAAGCACAAGATATAAAAACGGTGCTTGCAGATTACACAGTGTGCTTGAATGGAAGAGAAGACGTGACAGTCAGCACAGACAGTGCCTTCATACTCAATGTACTCAAAAGCTCTACTGATGATTTGATTATTGAAAATTCAAATATGAAAGCTTGGTTTTCGGGAACTAAAGGTTTTATTCAGGTAAAACAATACAATTACTGTTTCTTTGGCTTTTTAGCACTATAAAATTCCCTTTTTTTCATCAATCTTCACATAGCGCTGATAGCCACTAGGTCTCACTCCTTTGTTCACTAATATTGTACAACATTTATGTTGGCAAACTGGAAATGTAGCCGTGTTTGATTTAGCTGTTTGTCACTGCAAAGGATGAAATATAACATCTGACTTCAACAAAACCACCTCTTCACCATGTTCAAATATCAACTTACACTGTTCAGCCAATTTTTAATTCAGCCAATTATTTTTCATCCAACTTAAGGGCTGTAAAACTTTATTCTGGGCCACTGTAGTTACCTCTCTATTACTGATGCTTTTATATTTGTAGGGAGGGTTCACATTCAGTAGCCATTGGCACATGAGCAAAGCTTGAAGGGTGTGTTGGTGCTTAACTTCGGACAGCCCATGAACAATCCCGTGTCAGCAAACCATGAGAGACCTGATCTTAATCCTTCGAATTCAAGATCCTCATCTTCACCAACAAGGCCATTCACGGCCTTCCTCCCTCCTACCTCTCCGACCTACTATCCCCCTACTTACCTGCCCGTACCCTCCGTTCCTCTGGCTCCAGTCTGCTACACATCCCCCGCCCCAACCGCTCTACCATCGGTGGCCGGGCCTTCAGCCTCTCAGCCCCCAGGCTCTGGAACTCCATCCCCCAGTGCCTTCATCGCCTCCTCCCTTTCCTCCTTCAAGGCCGGTCTCAAGATCTTTCTCTTTGACCGTGCCTTCAGCTCCCCTCTCGACTCTCTACCCCCTCCTCGCCCCCTCCCTTCCCTCCCCTCACCCTGACCATTTCCCCCCTGCTCGGGTCCTGACCCAACTGTCCAGGGCCTTGGGACGTCCTTCCGACGTGAAAGGCGCTCAATAAATGGAAGCTTGTTGTTGTTGTTCTGTCGGATTGTAATATTTAGTTCAGTTTTTTATACTATTCCTCAATCTCCAGGCTTAAATCCTTTTTAGGAATTCATTCAAAATAAGTGTTTCTAGTGCCTTTAACATATGAAACACATATACTTGTTGGAATTCATTTAAATCAATATTAAAACAGTTTTTACAAAAGTGTGCAGTGTAGTGGATTCTAAAATACATATTGAATTTCATCAAGAAATAATTTCATTTTTATAGTGCTTTTATCAAAGCATTTCCCAAGTATTTGCTGCCAAATGTAGTGACTGCTTTTGTTGGAAAGTGCAGCAGCCATTTATACTTTAAAAGTTCCTTTAATCAGCCATGATGAAATGAATGACCAATTATTCTGGAGGATTGTTGACGAGGATACTGGAAAAAACTTCCCTCTCTTTTCTAATACTGTTCTGCGATCTTTGACTTTCACCTGAGGGCAGATGGAATGGATGTTGGTTTTACATCTCTTCTGAAAAACAGCCCTTCCAATAATACACCACTACCACCGCATGGGAGTGTCAGCCTAGAATAGGAGATCACATCCTATTGTAGGGCTGGAACTTGCAATCTACTGACCCACGGGAGCCTATGTAGATTAATTCATCAGTCATTTCCTCCTCTTTTTCACAGTCTTACTAGTTGTGAGAATGAATTTAGAGATTATCTCAACTCTGTGCCTCTATACTGAAATTGAATTAGATTACTGCTTTCAGTGATCAAGTTTTCTGATTGCCCAGTAATGCAGATACAAAGAGCAAATAAAGGAAAATCAGGAGTAGTTATAAATCAACTGAAACCAATTTTTATTGTTATTACACAGGAATAAAAAATAGGATATAGTTATAACACTATAGTTATAACACTACAGCCCTGTTATAACACAGTGGTTGGGATCCATAAAATCACAACCGCAGCAAGATATAGATTTCACTGCACACGCATGCACCCAGCCAGCTCATTCCCTTCATACTGTATAAAAAAAGTTTATCGCCTACGTCACTTTTGTGCTTGTGCAAAGTGTTGTTAGTGGCATCTCAATAAACTGAAAGTCAGCCATTTTAACACAAGAGCTGGCCAATGAGCGGAAAGTGAGTGGACCGGCAGTATGTATACAAAAGTGAATGAGATCCACAGGGCACCTTCATTATAACCATGCTACAACGAAGTATAACAGGGCCACACTGTAAGCGCAAGAAGTTTTGTTAATTCTGCTGAGATTATTGATCCTGGATGGTTAGATAAGAGTTTCCCGTTTTAGAATATCAGATTGCGAAATTCATAGCCACTAATTTGCTTGCTAGCCTTTTGTTTTACTTTGCCAGCTCGAGATTCATGTTGCCATCCACAGCTTTTGCAATACAATGTTGCCAAAAAGAAAGTCACAATTAATAAATTAGGGATTTGAATAATAAATACAAATAATAATAATAATTCTTACATTTAGTTTAGCTCCTTTCACATTAGGAGCCAATTTGTGCACAGCAATGTCCCGCAGCAGCTATGAAGTGAATGGCCAATTTATATGGAGGAGATTGTCAGCCAGAAAACCGGCAGAACCTCCCTTCTGTTTTTGAATAGAGTCGTGGGATTTTGAACATCTAGCTGAACAAGCTAGGACCTCGCCCTAACATCACACTCAAAGGACAACACTTTATAATACTTCTTAACATATAACACTTCCAACAATGCAGCACACACCCAGCACTGCATTGGAGTGTCAGTCATGACTATATGAGTGCCTATATGAATGAATAAATGTACTAAATGACTGCTGGGTTTGCTCAAAGATTAAGACAGTCACACACTTTACAGTACTCCTGAAGTGCTATGAAACGTCTCAAAGTCATGATAAGGCGCTATATCAAATGTAAGGAACATAGGAACTGGAGGAGGCCTTTTAGCCCTTCAAGCCTGTTCCGCCATTTAATTAGATCATGGCTGATTGGTACCTCAACTAATCCTTTCAATTCCAATTTCAAGGAATTGCAAGGAAATGCAAGATTATTACTGAGTTATATTTTCAGTACTTTGAAAGCTCAGATGTTATTCCAAATTCTTTGTTTGTTTCCCCTAGAAAATAAAGACCAAGGATGATGATAAGGAACATCAGATAAATATTCAGTTCATGTGGTACGGAACAACAAGCAACCGAGACAAGAGTGGTGCCTACCTCTTTCTACCTGATGGAGAAGCTAAGGTAAAACAATAGAAGCCTTTTATACAATGCTTTGTTATAGCGCACATTTTCTTTTTCGGATGTAGCCTCTGATATTTACTTATCGAAAAATCCATAATAAGTGCACTAGCTCCATCAGTGCTTCAAATTGCTGACCAGTATGTGGGAAGCCAAAATCACTTACTGCACGCTGTGCATGCTTTCATAATTTCTTTTATTTAGGATTTTTTTTATTATGCATTATGTGTTTCTATTTTAAAGCTAATATTATGATCTATGTAAGCAATTTAATGTTGTGTATAGATAGATCATGTTGTAGACCTCACAGGAATTAGTTTCTCCAAATACTGTAATACTATTTGTAGAGATTCCTTTTTTACATAGAATCTACAGTACAAAAATATGTCATTTGGTTCAACTAGTCCTTGCTGGGGTTTATACTCCACAAAAACCTCCACCCTAATCCACTCTCCCTAGCTTCTCCCATACCGCAAGCATTCTCTTATCAAATAAGTAGAATTGAAGTCACTTTCAATTAAAATTTCATTTATCTCAGACTTATATTTTAATTGTTTGATATTATCCAGTTATGTATGTATATATTGCAATAATTCAATTCTTTATGTGTTCAGAGAAGGCTCACAGAAACCATATTTGGGAATGTAAGCATAATTGTATTATGTAAATCTATAAGTTATGTTTATCTCTCTTTGAAATTGGCAATTTTATCTGATGAATCGCTGTGCTATACATCATATTAAATCTCGCGATTGAAGTCTTCTCACCCTGATTTTCAGAGTGTATTGAACTCAGAAATAATACATGTTAGCATGGAAATGCTGAACAATAAATCTGCATTGCTCTAATTTCAACAATGTGCCCGGTGCTTCATTAAAATTCAAATGTAATTTTAAGAATATGCTGCCTTCTCTGCTGACAGTCGGTTACACGTCTTACATTAATGAAGGTATAAATTTGCAGTGGAGACCTATAGTGATTTTGATTAAGCTCAAAAATATGGCTCAGCAAAGCTTCCCTCGAGCAATAGTTCAAAGATTCAAATTTGAAGGCTGGTGTAAGTGTGCTGCAATATTCAGCTCCTGTATGTTTTCTCAATTCTTAACCTCCCAAATCGCCCATTATTAAAAAGTATAATATGACTATTATACATACTCCTAGTTCTGGTGCTAGATTTGATGTAGGTTTAGGCTGTGTTATAGTATATTAATATAATTATATATTAATATAACATAACAGATATTTTTAAATACATTTTATTTAAAAGCTTGGGTCCAAATCCGTGAGTGTCCTGCAGTCGTGAAGGCCGAACACACTGGCAAATGTTAATTCACTATTAAATGCCAATCAGATCAGGGCGCTATTTCTGTAGTTCTGAGGCAGGGTGGGTGGGGGGGGGGGTGGATTTGAACTTTTGTCTCTTGAGGTTTTCAGCTTCAGATGACTTCATTACAGTAGAGCAGAAAAACATCACTTGGTCATAATTCATTTGAAAGCTGGTAAAAGTCATCAATTATTTGTAATTTCTAATGAACTTAAAGAAAAAACTTTTTTGGGCTAGTTTAATTAGGAGGGTTAACTCTTAGACGAACCTATGGAGCTTTTGTGGGCCAACTAACTGTACACGTTTAGCTCATATATGCTGAGAAAGCACATTATTAAAGACCTAGCTGTGTGCACTAGTGGGCAGGAGCAGATTGAGGTAACAAACTTCTCTCTGCCACATAATGGTATCTTGGGGCTTGGGGCAAGGTAGAGATGTTGGAAAGTGAAATTTTGCTTGTGAAAAAATTATATTAAAAAAAGTTCTAAATAAACTAAACAATTCAAAACCTTTACCTGTACTCACCCATTTGTCATTTTATTCTTTTATTTGTAGCCTTGTCTATCTAGCCTATACATTTGTTTCCTCCTAAGCTTTCACTATCTTGATTCTTTTTCAGTCAGGCTTTATAATCCATATACTCCCAATGATGAGAGTTTGCAATTGAAATATAATCCAACATATCGGTCCTTTGCCCTTATTAGAGAAGAAACAATCTCGTTGAAGTGAATCTGTTTTGGAGGTAAACAAAATGACTTAATGAGAGCAAAAGGTTAATTATTTGTACTTACAAAAATCATTTCGGAATCTTAAAATCCTTTTTTAAGGGCTTGAAAAGTGCAACCAATTTGAATGTGCAACCAATTTGCCTCAGACCATAACAGCATAACCATAACAGCAGAAACTGAGAGCATTGGTTTAAAATTAAAAAGCCTCAAACAGGACATGAAGTAGAATGATTTTTCCTCCACACCATAGTAGACATGTGGAACAGAATCATCATGACCGAACCATTTGTTAAAACTTTAATTAGCTCCCTTAAAAATGGGTATCTCTTTTAGAATAGCTGTGTGGGGACAAGAGCGATCAGATGAAAATTCTCCATAGGACATAGTTTCTGTGCTTCTGTGGTTTAGGGCAAGGGAGGTGGAATTTTGTTAGTGGAGAAAGTAAGCCAGGTAGTGAAGATGTGTGGATGAATAAATATTCTGGAGTTTTTGTTTGGTTAGCTTTAAGATTCAAGGAGATTCATATATAACATCTTTTCACCATGTGTGGTTAGCATGGGCTGCAGAAGAAGCAGCTTAATGCAATCAAATGTTCTTTTCTCATCCTGCGGCTTCTTTTCCCCACTATTGCTGCCTAACATTTACAACTTGTGACAAATTCTCAATATCTCATTGGTTTTGATAGTTTCAATTTCCACAAGGGTCAGATGCTCGGCTGACCCCAAAAATGTACCGTAGATACTAATAGTTAAGAGTAAAAAACATATTATTCATACGGACACAGATTACTCAAAAAGAAAACTAAGAATTTGAATATAATTTTGGCAGACTCTTTTTTAGATTAAAAAGATGATTAACGTTTGAGAAATAAATATTAATCTTGCTTTTACAGGATAACTGAGCTTAAAACTGTATAGATCAAGTAACTAACCAGAAAGCCTTTTTATTTCCCCCTGCAAGCTTTGAAACTGTTTCCAAATCTGAACTCAAACTAACTAAAACCAAAATTGCATCAGTCAGGTGGAACTATCATTTCCCCAACAGACTTGCTTATAATATATGCTGCACTCAAATCAAATTTTCCTCTTCAGACAGGTTATTTTGTTTTCATTGTGTTTTCTCTGTTGCAACAACATTTCATCATATATTTGCATTTTGGACTTCATATACTGAAGAGCTTCAGCAAAAGTTTTTTTTAAAGATCAACAGTGTAAACTAAAACATAGATTGTGAAAACAAGCTCTCTCCCTTTGACAAAATAGATGGAGTGAATTTCTGTATATTTTCATTTCAAGACAAATTGCCATTAAAATTATTTCAGGGTAGGATGTTTTGTCATGCCACAATGCTGTTGTCTTGGAAGGGAACATCTTTAATATACTGCTGCTTATATTCTTTTGAATGAAGGCAAAGGTAGAAAATGTTTACATATAAAAGGTCACCTACTGTCAACATTCCTGAGTCTGTTATGATTGTAAGTGATAAAATGAATAACAAGTGAACTGAATAATGTAAAAGGAATCTTTTTCTTATGTTTACCTATCAGAATTTAATTTAATTTACAGTTTTCAAGAAACAATCACTTTCATATAACAGATATAATTCATTTTTTTGTGTATGTGTTTTGCATACACAAAAACAGTTTTTGCATACAGTTTTTTCTCAAGGGAATCGTTTGTACAATACCTAAAGTCATGGAGTACTACGAGATTTTAAGTCTGTGCCAATGCCTCATCATTCTGTCCTGCCAAGGTGATTCCCTAGAGAAAATATTGTTCATATTTAGGGGCACTTTCACTCATGGCCACTAGAGTGATATTGCTAGAAGGCTTTTTAAAGCCACTATCTATAGTGCATTCCATACCCACTGCAGGGTATATGTAAGGCACAACCAGCCAGGGAAAAACTATGGATGAATAGCAGTGTTGCGATTACTCAGTGTTACTTTCTACATTAAAGGGAATACGTTTTGGCAGCTGACTGATAATTTTGAAATTGGTTATTTGACCAGGGACTTAATTCCTGGGTGGGGGTGGCTGGGGTGGGGAATGGCAGGACAATTCCTAGGTAGTGGCTGTTGTATATTTGTGAAATAATGTGTTATCATTTGTGACACGAATGTACCCTCAAGGCAGACCTGATACTAAAAATGTCATCACAAATGTATTGTTCATAGCTCATTTAGATAAAATGTGATTTGTAGGATGCATTTGGATAATTTATACAGTTGATATTGGAAAATGGTTGAAATGAAAGGAAAAAAACTGTAATGTTCTTGTAGCCTGTTATATATGTTGATTGTATGTTTTCTTCATAAGCATTTTTAAAACAAAATTTAGGGTTCAAAACCCGTCGCCCCAGACTTTTTGTAAGATATAGTGTAAAACTGTGTATTCATTACTTAAAATAAATTATCCAGTTTTAATAATTTAAATTTCCTCTTACAGCCATATTTTTCTTCAAAACCCCCTATCTTGAGAATAACCCGTGGCCCAATATTTTCGGAGATAGTGTGCATCTATGAACACTTCACACACTCAGTCCGGCTCAACAATGTGCAGGGTAAGATCAGTTGCACTTCTACCATATTTTTATGTTTTGTACATAATTATTCCTCTCAAAATTATTAGAGTATTTGGAAATCTGAAAACAATACCACTATGTTATCATTGCCATATTTACATTTTACTGGGAAATACAGTAGCTGAAATCCTTAGTACAAATTAGGTGAAATGAATCCACATGAGAGGGTTCTCACTTTTTTCATGACACCATGATAGAACATCCAAGTAGGCGGATAGAATCATCAGTGAAGGAATGTTATGATTTGGTACACTATGTTTAACCTGTGGGGTATTGCAAATTTGTGTTGTGACAGAGCGAATTAAAATGATTACTTATAGCTTATATTAAATGTAGTTCATTGATTCCAATTCTACCGCTTATTGCTTAGTGAATTCATCCATCATCAGTTGTTGATTCTTCAGCCTCTGCTCTCTGGATCTGTCTTCTAAAATCTTTGTCTTGCTTCTTCTCGCCTTGCCTTCAAAACGTCTTTAAAGAATAATAGTGTTATTATTGAGTGTTTCTATCCACAATATATATTTGCATCTGTAAAGAGCAAATTAATTTCTTTGCATCCCTGATGTACCTTTTAAATATTAAATCAAATAAACAAAGGATCAAAATCAAAATTGTGGTATTTCTACACAATGATAAATAAGGATTGCTTACAAACATGTTGTTAAAATCTGTCCTTAATGACATGCTTGAGACTGAATTTTAGGAGAATGATGTGCATCTCTCTTTGTTTTTGCGATTGGTGAAGAATAAATTTATTTATTCATGGCAATAAAAGTGGCCGTTTTGATTTTAAAATTAAATTTAAAATTATTTTGATTTCTCTATTTGGCAAAGAAGCACAAAATCTTCATTTCTCATAGGCCGTTTAAAAACTTTCACACTTGCTTACATGGACTTTCTTTTCAACTGAAAGAATGTGAGCAATTGAGAAAAGAACAGTGTGATAGCATCGCAAAGATGGGTGCTTCAGCTATGTTTCAGACAAATGCTTGTACTTTCACTTTTATTAACCTACTTTAGAAGCAAACTATTCATGGTCAGTAGGGGATTTATTAAACATAATCAGTCATTTTAAAGTCAGGAAAGATGAGCTGCAGTTTTAATTAAAAATGTTAAACATATGGATACAAATAATGGGAAAATTCGTCTCCATGCCAGTCAGGTAAGTTACTAAAAATACAAATGCTGTCTGGGAATTTTTAAGCAATTTAAAGGAAACTTTTGGCCTCAAAAATAACAGCTTCAATTTACCACACAAAACATTCCTTCTGTACGTGCTTCCTATCACCAATTGATGTTTATTTTAGAAGTATTCAAAGCAATAATTCCACATACAGATTGAAATCATTAAGTGTTTTGGAGAAATATTAACCCTGTGAATGCCACGGATGAGTTCATTCATTCCAATCAATGCTACTGGAGTGTATGTATGAGTGGATAGGGGCGGGGGTGCAATCACCCAAGTATCTTGGGCCCTACTTTCTACTTTAGACATAAAATTGCATTAAAATGTATTTAGTTGTATCTAAAATGCAGCCCTGTCAATATTCCCTGTTAGAGCTTTTCATTGCCTGCAAAATCTCTTTTGTTTGTCCGCAATTTTTATTCATATCCGGAAAGACATCAAGCTTGAAATGCAGCTTTGTCTTCTTGATTTTGTATGGACAGGACTGCTGTTTCCAAAATATTCCCTTATAAAGTATGAACAAGTAGTCTGTAAAACCAGCCAGTGTTTTCAAGGAGTTGCCTCCAGTGCATAGAGCAGTCATAGCCAATCTTTTTGGTTGGCCAATAGTCATGGAAACAACAAAATAGCATATATTTAGCATAAATCAAGAAATATTTGAACAAGAAACATTTATTTTGTTGACCAACAAAAGTGAGGACAGTACCACAAACACGAAAAGCTAAATGCAACTGGAATTTATAATAATATAATAATCCTTGCATTTACTATAGGAAGGCTGTTAAGGTATTGGAAAGGGTGCAGAGGAGATTTACGAGGATGGTACCAGGACTGAGGGACCTTGATTATGAGGAAAGGCTAGAGAGGCTGGGATTATTCTCATTGGGGCAGAGAAGGTTACGAGGAGACCTAATAGAGGTCTTCAAAATCATGAGGGGATTTGATAGGTTAGAAAGGGAAAAACTGTTTCCACTGGTGGGTGTATCAGTGACTCGAGGTCACAGATTCAAAATAGTTTCTATAAGAAGCAGAGGGAAGGTGAGAAGAAATTTTTTCATGCAGCGGGTTGTTCGAATCTGAAACGCATTGCATGAAGGGGTGGTGGAGGCCGATTCGATAACAACTTTTAAAAACGCTGTGGACGGGTATTTGAGGAGGACGGGTTTGCAGGGTTATGGGGAAAGGGCTGGGGAGTAGGATTGACATTACATTGCTCTTCTCAAAGAGCCGGCACAGACTCGATGGGCCAAATGGCCTCTTTTTGTGCTGTACAATTCTATGATTCTATGATTTGATATTGCGCTTTTCACGTCTTCTAGAAATCTCAAAGTGCTTCACAGAATATACTGTAAAGTGAATTGACTATATATTTGTGGGCGAAACGTGGCAGCTAATTGCACACAGCAGTGTCCCACAAACAGTCGTGGACTGAAGTGACCAATTTTTTTTATTATTGTTTTTTTTTCTTGAGGGATTATTCGTGCAGGGAATCGAACCCAGGTCTCTCGCGAGTGCTCTAACCACTGAGCTATAGGACTCCATTATTCATTATTAATGAACAATTATTTTGTCATTATTAATATGATCAGCAGAGAAGTAACAATCAGGAGATTATCTGTAATTTGAACTAAAATTGTTTGTCACAAGTGAAAAAAATAGTCTTAATGAAGTCAGTCATTGTTTCCAGCCTGACTAGCTTATCAGCCAAATATCAGAGTAGTTCTCCCTTGTATCAAACATCCTTACTTGCACATTGCCAAGTTCTTGAGGTTGCATTTCCAAGATTGCAGCTGGTATTAAAAGAAATCCCTTTCCTAGCCATTTTCTAGCTCTAAAACTCTTTCCAAAATGCCCGTTATTTGTCACAATCCTTGCACAACTGTGAAAATTGCATGTATACCCTTATTTACACAATTAGCTCTTAAGGGTGTCCTGTTGGGAGGTGGCATAGATTGAAATCTTGTTTTTAGTCTAGTTACTGTTTGTCCAACATGTCCTCAGGGCAGTAGGCATAAATTTATTGTCAAGTATTGGAAACCTCAGCTGGAAAATCTCTGCAGGAACTCGTATCTGTTAGGAACTTTACAGCCAAAGGATGCAGTCATAGCAGAACATCTTTCATGTTCCACTTTCTGATGGTGGCAATCATTTTCTTCGACCCTATTGTGAGATTACTTGTGTAATCACTCTTCCCCCAACAGATCACTAGCATTCCAGCCCATATCAATAAGAAAGGATTCAGTCCAAAATATATCGGAGAAGAAAAAAAACAATATTAGTTGCAGTTTCCTCTCATTAACCCCAAATGTCTTTTTTATTTCTCTGAAGAACTAACTCCATGTGCTCTGGTTTCTCTTGTCTCAACTACAATATGTCATATTCTGCTTGAAGCAAGACAGACACCTAACATGCAGTCGTACTTCACACTGTGATCTAATAACATGCAAAAAAAATTCCTACTGAGGATTGTTTGTATTTTTTTTATTTTGCAGTGTCTAAAACCAATTTAATCCTGCATTTATAATGTCTGTTTGGAAGTAGACATTAGGCATGAGTCAGGACAAATCATTCAAGACTGAGATTGATAGATTTCTTGTGGATAAAGGGATTAAGGGATATGGGGATAAGGCGGGTAGGTGAAGTTAGAATAGATCAGCCATGATCTTATTGAATGGCGGTGCAGGCTCGAGGGGCCGAATGGTCTACTCCTGCTCCTAATTCTTATGTTCTTATGCTCGAGCCCTACCGTGTATTTTTAGGAAAATTAAATTTGCCTCTATGCAGTAATAAACAGTGAGCACCAATCAAATTGGGCTCACACAGTCTCATGATCCGTTGAAATGTCTTGGGGGATCCAATGAACAGTCCAGTAATTCTCAACAAAACATGTTTAAAATATATTGAATTGACCTGCAACTGGCAATTTACTATTATTAATGATAACAATGATTTGGCACAGTGAGCCAAATGGCCTTCTTCTGTGCTGTAAATTTTTACGGTTCTAATAATGTAATAATCATTCTTGCATTTGATTTAATTCCTTTCATATCAGTAGGATGTCTCAAAGCGCTTTACTGGATATTACTGTAAAGTGTGATAACGATGTATTTTGTGGACGAACATGGTAACAAATTTGCAAATAGTACTGTCCCACAAACAGCCATGAAATGAATGACCAATTTTATTTGGGTGATTCATGAGCCAGACAAAGGAAGCAATTCCCTTTTCCAATAGTACCATGGGATCTTTATTGTCCACCTGAACAGGCAGATTGAACCTTGGTTTAATGTCTCCTCTGAACGAATCACCTCCAAAAATGTAGCATGCCCCCAGCACTGCTTTAGAATTGTAACCTAAATCAGCAAAAAAAACAGACATCAAGAAAACATAACATCAAGTTATGTTCATGCGCCGAGATTATAAAATACGGTCCCACTCCACAGCTGAAGTGAAGTTATTTTGTGGTCAATGGTATAATTCTAAGTATGGTGTTTTCCGTTATTTGTTGCAAGAAAATTGAAAATTAAATGGTATGACATTGTAATGAATGTAATTGTTTGGAAACGTTACTCTTAGCCTTTTCCATTGATGAGCGAAACTAGTTTGCATAACTAATTATTTGGCACCTTTTCAGTCATATGTAACCATTATACATGAGCGAGCTCTGTTTTCTGACAGCTCAAATCCTATCATCAGTATTAAGTTGCTTTGGGTTATCTAATGTCATGTAATTTTTCACATACTGACGAGAAGATATAAGTATACAATTTTCTGACAGCTCCAATCCTATTATAAATATTAAGTTGCTATGGGTTATCTAATGTCGTAATTTTTCACAAAAAGATATGGACATAATCTGTCATGATATATGGGTTCAATTTTGCTCTGCAGCAAACGTGTGGGTGAATACATACTGCATAACAAGTTACCATTCAATGACCCAGGAGCCTTTGACCCTGAGAAATCATTTTTTGATTTAAGGCTAATGGCTTTTCTACCCATTCTTAACAGAACATGTTCTCTAATGGTTTCAGCTATGAAAAATAACAAGCCTGCAGTCATGTTGTAATGAGTTGCTGAACTTTTCTATCTAGGGAAAACTCTTTTTTTCAAAGGAAAAGATTGAATACCGTCAAAATGTATGGGTATTCTATCCACAGGACACTGGGACACAATTAATTAATAATGAAGCTTGCCTCTTGTCAATTCCTTTGATGTATTTATTGTAAAGTTGTGCACATAGGTTGTTAACTATGATGACATGGGTTAGTTTGTACTTCTTTGTCATTCAAAAGCATTTCAGATCATTTGAAATGCAGATTTTGAAATTCAACTGAGCTACAATACCATAAAACCTCTGTTTGCCCTGTTACAACAGCAACAACATGCATTTATATAGCATCCTTCATACGGGGTAGCATCCCAGAGCATAAGTATGGAACAAGACCTATTTTCATTTGTTCTGCAGATTATTATGTATATTTGTCATGTCATGAACATCACCCAATTACGTTTAATCTCCTGTGCAAAGTTTCTGCAATTTTTTTCCCTGCACTCAAAGGTGCATTTAAAAAGAGTTTAGAGGGAGTATTTTCTTTTGAAAATAATGGCACTAGATATTGAGGTTAAAAATGTTGCTTTCACAATCATCAATTCATTTGGAAGCAGTGACTCTGGAAGTTGCTTCATGTGGAAGGTGCATCACGCCATCCCACAGAAACTCCCCTTCAGAAGTAGATCATGTCAGAACAGAGCATTGGTTCCATATCCAAGTCCCGAATATGCATTTTTGACTCCATAAAAATAAATAAATGTATATGGATTGTTTACTTCCACTGGAGAACATTTCCTTTTCTATATTACCTGGGGCCCACTTCTTTATGTCTTAGTCCACCCCAATTAATGGGGAGGAGCCATGTGCTTTCTCTGGCTGACAAATCAGCAGCTGTGCCTTCAGCCACTACTGTCTGAACCTCTGGAACTCCCTGCTTCAATCCCTCCAGCTTGTCCCCTCTTTGCCTGAACCCCACTGTTCAAACACTACCTTGCATGAGGGCGCTATATAAAAGCAAGTTGTTGTTATTGTAGTTTTTGAGCAAAAAGATATATCGTATCCATAAAATCTATATGTAAAAGCATAGAATAGCTGCTTCCACACAGGTAACCCTTGAAGGCTTAATATGCCTGGACAGAGCAACCTCATCCAGTAGAGGTTAATTGCAAAATTGTATTTAATTCTCACTTTGAAGTTACAATCTTAAGCTATTATTTAGCTTGTTCTTGTGCAATATCTTCATTAGCAGTAAACAGCTTTCTGACCATGATTAATATTTTAATTTTCAATGGCTGCATTTAGCGACAGTTAATAAAAAGTTGATCTATGAGTCGATCATTTGAAATCTCATTTTAATTTTGTTCATTCAGTTTAGCGTTTTTCATCTTGTAATTGTGTATTCCATTTGTTTAGTCATTTAAGTTTGCAGTGCTTGAACTTTTCAAATATTTGAAAATCAGAACTAAAAGCTGCATTGTATTTAAGAGTCATGTCAATTGCTCTGTTTTGTGCAGCCAGGCTAATACCACAAATAGATGGCTTTAAATAGGAAATGGGCTGATCATTTATTCTGTTCTGAAATCTAATCGAAAAAGGCTCTATACTATTTGCAAATATTCCACGGGGAAATATTTTGTTGGATAATTTCAGGGCTTTTCATTGTGCTGATGTCACCCAAGTTGACCATAATCATTGAGACATTGCCCTATATAAAGGCAAGTTGTTATTGCTGTTGATTCCTAAAAAGATTCCTTAATAAATAAACCAAAAGCACATTGACAGAATAGTGTGACACAATTCCACCTGCTGGAAGCAATATTCTGTCCTTTACAGAGAAAAGGGGTGTGTCTTTGATTCAGAGAAGAGTTTTAATACATCCTTCTAATCGTGAATGTTGTTAAATAAATGTAACTTGCAATTGCATAACATGTCACATATTTTTATAAATGTTTCTATACTCTGCTCTGATCACACATATTTTGTTATTCAGGAATCGATGGACTGTCAATGGAGGTGTCAAATATTGTCGATATTACGAGAGAACAAAATCGGGAGATGGTCATGAGGCTGGTCACAGATATCAATAGCCAGAATCAGTTCTATACTGACCTGAACGATTTCCAGGTATTTATGCTACATTTGAAACATATGTAAATATTTGAAGCTTTAAAGAGGAACATGTTGGACAGTATTCTTTCTTATTTTTTGGTCAATATCAGCTCTCAAATTTCTCCAACAAATCGTTCCCAGTGACTGACTCACATGCTGTCTATCTTTGCTGTCTTCTATGATCACATGATGGTTGGAAATGTGAGGTCTGCTTTTATATTTGAGTAGAAATGCTTGATGTGTCAACCTTAATTTAATAATCCTTGCATTTGGTGTGGTGTCTTTTACAATGGGAGCACGTCTCAAAAGGCCTCACGGAGCATACAGTAAAGTGTAGTGACTGTGTATTTGTAGGCACAAAATACTCCGATTTGCACACAGCAATGTCACAAAATGCCCATGAAGTGAATGACCAATTTTATTTGAGGGATTGTTGGCCAGAATACTAGGAGAACCTCCCTTTGAATTCACCTGAACAGGCAGACGGGACCTTGGTGTAGAGTCTCATCCCAAGGACTGCACCTCCAAAAATACAATATATCCCCAGCACTGCATTGGGGTGTCATCTTAGGCGAGTGCTACAACTGAGGCACTTTGATTTGTCCAAGCGAAGAGACTTATGCTCTCTTTTGGTGCAAAAAGAATCTTCTTACTTGGCTCTGTTGCTAATTCAGAATAATTCTAAAATCAAGATCCAACAAGATCAAGTGACTTGCTGCAAACTCTCCCAATTATACCGATGTCTTCCCATACTCCAATAAACCTGCAATGGAAGGCACATTATTTTTTGTTAATTTTATACTCAGCTTTTAGTTCTAAACTTGCATTGGAAGTTGAAAAGACCATTTACATGTAGTTGTGGGTTCAAGCCCCATATTGGGACACTGAGCTCACACCTTTTAGGCTGACACTCCAGGGCAGTGCTAAGGAAGTGCCACTGGCTGAGATGCTGTCCTTCGTATGAGACATTAAACCAAGATCCTTCTGCTTGGTGGATGTTAAAGATTCCATGTCACTATTCAAAAAGAGAAAGGAGCTTCTCCTGGTGTGTTCTGGCCAACGATCCCTCAGATGAAATTGGTTATTCATTTCATGGCAATTTGTGTGACATTGCTTTGTGCACATTGCTGTATGTTTGTGGAGTCCTGTAGCTCAGTGGTTAGAGCACTCGCTTTGCAAGCGAGAGACCTGAGTTCAATTCCAGGCAACCTTGGGCAAGTTTCCTTACTCCACACGCCTGATAATAATCCCTCAAAAAAAAATTGGTCATTTCAATCCACGACTGTTTGTGGGACACTGCTGTGTGCAATTGGCTGCAGCATTTCGCCCACACATATTCAGTCAATTCACTTTACAGATTATTCTGTGAAGCACTTTGAGACGTCTTGAAGATGTGAAAATCCTATATTAATTGCACGGATTATTATGTTTTCCTCCAAGTATGGTAACTACACTTTATTGTGCTTCGTGCAATGAAGTGCACCTTGATGTGATGAGGTGTTATATCAAATTCAAGGATTATTATTATTTAAGTTCAGTTCTCTTGAGTCTTTTTCAGAATTTAGAGCCTTAAATTCTGGAATCTAGAAATATTGCTCTTATCTCAGAACACTTCAGTGCTTTAATATTCCTTTAAAGACAAAGATAATCCAGCGTTATTTCAATCACAATCTCACTGTAAAGTCCCCTTTCAAAATTATCTGCTTCCATGTTGCTATAATTTGCAGGTTTTCCAGTTAGTTGTGAATCACAGAAAACCATACCATGTGAATGTTTCTGGGTAGATACACCTGTAATCTGCAGTGTTTAAAAACTTTGAAGTGTTTAGTGTCTTATATTTTTGCTGTGAGAATTACAGCAGAAGTTATGTTGAGCTATAATATCACAAATAAATTTGGATTTGACAAACAAAAGGCTTGTATGAAAATGGGAACGCAACTGAGATTAATGCAAGAAAGACAGATGCTCCCTGTGTTTCTGGCAATTTGTTCACGGGAAGACAGAAATAGGCTGTTTTCTAACAGATAATCAATGGAACTAATCCCCAAACCATCATGTTGACAGACATAGTTTTTGCAAGTGGATTAGTAATTAGTAAATATCCATTTCTAAATTTAAACTTTATTAAGTACTTAGTAATTATTTTGTAAGTAATTGGCTTCAAAAGCTATTTAATTACTAACAGAGCATTAATTTAAATAGAAATTGTCCCAGATGCATTAACGAAAACAAATTTAAAGAATGAATACGTTTTTAGCCTTTAAAACCAATACATACGAGAATTAATCATTGATATAATAGGCTTTATGGTGAATATTTCTGTTTTTGTTTGCATTATTTAAACAGAACAGAATTATAAGTCCATTCTCCCACAAAAAGGTCAAAGGATATTGTGTGATTTATTTTGGTCATTTTGCCTTTCTGGAGCAGATTTCCTCTAGGTACAAAATGCTATCTGTGATTGCACAGATTGTTTATCCTCTTCTGCTCCACATATTGTAGGCACGTAGAAAAGTCACAACAGGCAAAAAAAAACCTTTTAAGTGATTTTGATATCCTTGATATTATGCAGCCAAACTTTTCCCATGCCATATAAAAGCAGTTTTCCCTGAAAAGCCCCATCAATTTAATTTTGTGCCATTGAGAGTTTTTTCTTCGTGATGCCATTCCCATGTCAAAACCCTAAATAGTTTTGCATTCATTGTGTTGTGTGCAGTATGCTTCAGATGGTAAATTATTAAAACGTTCCTTCTGACAATACCACACCTGACTTGTCTATCTGTTACATAAACCAGCAAGGTGAAGCCTCTCTCAGATGCTGCCAAATTCTTTTTCTGATTGGGTACTTAGGTCACTCAATAATCCCTTTAGTCCAACAATACAGTGGTGTCAACAACATGATGGCTCACTCTCCTGATGGTCCTTCGTGTATTTACAGGAATATATTATGCACTCAGAGTGACTTTCGAGGGTTGGGGAAATCGTTTGGCAAACCTGACGGCAACAACAGAAAATCATAGAATAAGACATTTCACATTTAATGATAATTGTTGAATTTGTTTAGTAAATAACATTTGCTTTTAAAATTAGGAGATATTAAGACCTCAAAGATCCCCCTAGTCTATAAGTCCATTTTCATTTTATCTTAACATTTAAGATTATGCACGATCATGGAACATTCATAAACTCAGTCTTAATTTTAAGAACTGTGGAAAATCAATTCTTCCAAATTAAGATTGAATTTAAGAATTTTCTACAATTTTGCATCATCTTAAATTTAAGACAAAATGGTTTTGCTATGTGGTAAATGTAAGTTTTTTTTCAGAAAATGAAAGGGTTTGTGCACTAGGTTGAATGAGCATAGGTGGGCTGAATGGTCTTTGTTTTTTGATAAGAAAGACCAGAGCACCATTTTGCTTCAGATGCAACAGGAATTTAAAATTCCCACTTTATGGTAAAGTAGCAGCTTAGAGAAGCTGTATTATAATGCACAGTTAGACGTAGTTAGATGAGAATCGATAGTTAATGTGCAGTATAAATACATTTTTAGGTATATCAGGTCAATGCTGAGCACCACTCCCAAAACCTTACCTCTCAGAATCAATTCAGTGTCAGGATGAATCGGCTTTTGTTAACATCCAATTCCAATAGAATAATTAAACTTAAAACTTTTTAAAACTGTTTTCCCACCTGCTTGTTTAGGTGGATGATAAAAATCCCATAGCATTACTTGAAAAATGAATGGAGTTTCTCACGGAGTCCTGGTCAAAAATCCCCCAAATAAAATTAGTCATTGGCTGCCAGGTTTGCTTACAAATTTGGGCAGTGTGTTGGGCCTCGATTAATATTATTAGAGTTGCACTCCATCAGTGCTAAGTTGTATATGCAGGAGTAGCAGATATCAAGCCTGCTCAAATCTCTCTACTGTTGGAAGCCTGTCAAATGCCTATAATATGGTTATTGTATGTTCCAATCAATCCCCACTGACTTCCTGGGAAAATTGCATGTAACCAAGTATTTCTAATACATTTTTTAGGGAAAGCGATAACGAAATATATAGACGTAATTAAAGCTGACTAATTTCAATTTCTAACCCCAGATTCAACCACGGCAGACTTTGAGTAAATTACCTCTTCAAGCAAATTTTTACCCTCTGACCACAACTGCATATATCCAGGATAATGGTTTTCGATTGACCCTGCACTCTGCTCAGTCACTGGGAGTTGCCAGCTTAAAGAGTGGTATGTATTATTTACACATTTTTCCTCTAAAGTTTAATCATCTATGATCAAAATGTTTAAACCGTGTAACATATTGGATTTTTAACTATATTCCTGTAGGCCAAGTAATTATAGAGATGCATATCGTAAACAATTTATGATGAATCTTTCTCATCTGCAATGATTGCCTAATAAGACAGCTGCTATGTGTCAGCCTGGTTCAGTTAGTAGTCTTCTTGCTTCTGAGCCAGAAGGTTGTGGCTCAAGCCTCAATTCAGGACTTTGAACTCACATAGTCTAGGCTGACACTCCAATGCAGTGATGGGGATGTGTTGCATTATTAGAAGTGCTGTCCTTTGGATGAATCGTTAAACCAAGTTCCCATTTGCCGTCTTAGAGAGATGTTAAAAATCCCATGGCACTATTTGAAAAGTGAAGGGAGTTTCTTTCGGGGTCCTGGTCAACAATTCCCCAAATAAAATTAGTCATTGGCTGCCTCATTTGCTTACAAATACATAGTCACTACACTTTACAGTAAATCCTCTGAATCGCTTTGAGACATCCTACTGAAGTGAAAAGCGCCATATTAGATACAAAGATTATTTATTATCAGTTGTATTCTGCTGAAAGAAATGTATCTAATAATAATCCTTGCATTTTATATAGCGCCTTATCACGTCTTCTAGATGTCTCAAAGCACTTCACAAAATATACTGTAAAGTGAATTGACTATGTTTTGTGAGCAAATTGCATTTGCATTTATATAACATCTTTCATGTTGGGAGGATGTTCCAAGTTGCTGGATAGTGAAGAGTTTGCATCTGAATTGGAATAAAGAGGGGTTGAGGGCAAGAGGGGTGGAAGTTGGAAGATGACCGAAGACACGGTCGAAGAGGAATGTCTTGAGATGGGCCTTGAAGGAGACAAGGGAGGGGCTCCAGGATGGAGTTCCAGAGGATGGGGATCCAGAGGATGGGGCAGAAAGGCTGAAGACCTGACCACTGATGGTGGAGCAGGCAGAACATGGTACATGGAGCTGACCAGTGCCCGCCGAGCAGAGGGAACAGAGACGTTGATAAAAGTTTTAGTAAGTCGCAGAGTTAGGGAGGAGCAAGACCATGGAGGACTTTAAAGTGCGGTCAAGGATCTTGAACTCAATCCTCTGGGATATGTGGACCAGTGAAGACGGATGAGGAAGTGATGATCGGCTCAAGGAGCTTAGCGCGGTAGGAACACAAGCTGCAGAATTCTGAATAATCTGCAGCTTGTGGAGGGAAGAGTTGGAAAGTCCAGCGAGCATGGAGTTAGCATAGTTAAGTATTTTGTAGTGAAAGTATGGATGAGGAGAGAGGTAGTGGCGGAAGAGGGCAATGTTGCGGAGGTGGTGGAAGGCAGAACGAGTCAAAGCACAAATGTGGGGTTTAAAAGACATTTGGGGATCAAACAAGGCACCAAGATTCCGTATTGCCTTCATCTGACCTCAACAGTTTTACTAGTTTGAATATTTCTATTTTCTGCATCGGTTGTCTTTTATGCCCTCTCCAAAAGTGATTATGGGTTTAGTAATAATCTCCATGCCATCAGGAGGTGGTGCATGTCCCAATTAATTTCACATTGAAACCTTGGTCAGCGAAGAGAAGAATTTTCTCCCATCAAATTGGGCTAGATTTGAACTTGAATCCCAGGGTTAAAAGAAGTGTTCTGGCTCGCTACAACACCTAATTCCCCAGCTTCTACAGCAATAAGCTCACTGACATGTCACAGCTACCGTGTTCAAGTATATCTTCCATGAAGAAATATAAGTAAATGACTTTTAAAAAAAAGCTAACATATTATATTTTGAAAAATGCTATCGCTGGCAGTATATTTAATGGAGCGGGTCAGTCGTGGAGTTCTGCTGACGTTCAAAACCGCCGTACATAACTGTTTAGGGGATTAATTTCCTCCATTCACTAAATGTTGGGAATTTGTTGCAGTGTGCTAAGCTATGATGCTCTGTTTCCAAACTCAGCAAAACTATCACTGTGCACTTGTATTTCCGTTTTAAAGTGTAAATACTGCATTAAATATATAAATATGGAGTGGAATCATTTGCTACATTTATCCTTTGCTTAATGTATCATGTTTTGGATGACACTTTAACAGAAGCCCGTCCGGTCTGACTATTCTGGTTGGACATTAAAGAACATCCTACAAAAACAACAAAAATACATTTATATAGGCCCTTCATGGGGAGTAGCATCTTGGAGCGCTTAATAGTGGTGGAACTTGTCACTGTGGAGTCCCGTAGCTCAGTGGTTAGAGCACTCACTTTGCAAGCGAGAGACCTGAGTTCAATTCCAGGCAGAGGGCGAAACCTTGGGCAAGTTTCTTTACTCCACACAGAGCCTAATAATAATCCATCCAAAAAAAACAATAATAAATTGGTCATTTTCAATCTACGACTGTTTGTGGAACAATTTTTTAATTGTGAAAAATAATTAAATTTCAATGCCATCATTTAAAACAAGAAAGGAGTTATCTCTCCCAGTGTCCTGGCCAGCAATCCTTCAGTTATCATTCATTTCATGGATGTTAGTGGAACCTTGATGTGTGCGAATTGGCTGTGATGTTTGCCTACAAATATACAGTCACTACACTTGATAACAATTATCTGTGAAGTGCTTTTGAGAAATTCCAATATTAAATGTAAGGATTTTTTTAAATGATTATTGTTTAATGGAACACAATTTGTGGAACACAATCCCATTTGTCTCATGCTGCCATAAATATTTAATTAAATCACAAATTTGTAAGTTAATAACAACAGACGAATACAACGGACAGATACCCTGGATTTATTTCTATTAATTACAGTTTTTCTAGAATTCAAATTGAGCAATCAATAAGGAAAACAAGTGTGCACCATTTTAAGTTATCATGCAATCATAGAATTATACAGCACAGAAGGAGGCCATTCGGCCCATCTGGTCTATGCCGACTCTTTGAAAAGACCTATCCAAATCAATTCCATTCCCCCGCTCTGTCCCCGTAGCCCTGCAAACTTGTCCTCCCCAAATAATTATCAACTTCTCTCTTAAAAGTTGTTATCGAATCAGCTTCCATTACCCTTCCAGGCAATACATTCCAGATCCGAGCAACTCGCTGTGTGAAAACATTTCTCCTCACTTCCCCTCTATTTCTTTTAACAACTATTTTAAATCAGTGTCCTCGGGTTACCGACCCACCCGCCAGTGGAAATAGTTTCTCCTTATTCATCCTATCGAATCCCCTCATAATTTTTAAAACTTCTATTAAGTCTCCTCTTAACCTTCTCTGCTCCAAGGAGAATAATCCTCGCTTCTCTAGTCTCTCTTGATAATTGAAGTCTCTCATTCCTGGTACCATCCTGGTAAATCTCCTTTGACCCTCTCCAATGCCTTGACATCCTTCCTAAAGTGTGGTGCCCAGATCTGAATGCAGTACTCTAGCTGAGGCCAAATTTGTTATATTTTTGGATTACTAGTTTCTGGTTAAATATCTGGTTTAACTTAGTCTTATAAAATACCTGAATCTGAGGTACTGTGTTTGACAAAAATGCCTATGTACAATAATTATCTTTTGGATAGGATCCCTCTGCAGATCCATCTATACAGTATAAAAATTAGCGTAGGCTACTATGTAAGGTCAACTGTAATATTGCTGCCTGAATTTGCTGACATTCACTAAAAAAAGTTTAGACATTGCATCAATACAAGAGTAAATGGTAACTACATATGTGAAATCAACAGATAAGAAACCAATTTGCAGTGGCAGCCAAATATTATACAGGTATTGACTGGTATTTCATTGTTGTACCTGTGTAGATCTTCCTGTGATGAATATAAAGTAGCAGAAGCACTTCAGCAGATAATAACCTAATCAATGGCATATATTTACCCTCGGACAATTGTATTTTTTTTTTAATTCGGCTTTGCTGGATACTTGTCTTTTTCATATGTGGATGATTCTGGTTGACAAACACAACTGCACCAACCTCTTCATTGCACATCTATCAATGCTCCTCATTTAATTCTATCCTATGAAAAAACGAAATAATTGCTCTACTTGAAAACACATGAAACGGCTGTGGAGTAATTTCATCTTCATTTTAACAAGCCCAATCAAAAAAATGAATGTCTACATCGAGCCAGAAAATACAGAACACACAGGAGGCTTCCTGACTGCTGCAAAATCCATCGTTGATACATTCCACCTCCAGTTACTGTACTGTTCACTCATGTGAAATTAATAATAATAATCCTTACGTTTGATATAGTGCCTTATCAGGTCGTTTAGACATCTCAAAGCGCTTCACAGGATATACTGTAAAGTGGTTTTGACTGTGTGTTTTGTGGGCAAAAAAACACTAATAATTTTAATGCATAGAATTACATAGATTGTCCAACACAGAATCAAGACATTTGACCCAAACAGTCTGTTCTAGTGTTTATACTCCTTATGAGTCTCCACTTACTCCTTACTCCCTTCTATTCCCTTCTCCCTCATGTGTATATCTAGCTAACATCCAACAAATAACTATAAAGCGAATGACCAATGTTATCTGGGAGATTGGAGATCACGACACCGAGGAAATATTCCCTTCTATTTTTGAATAGTGCCATTTACCTCCTCGTCCTCCTGGATCTTTCTGCCGCGTTCGACACAGTTGACCACGCCATCCTCCTCCATCGCCTCTCCTCCCTTATCCACTTTAGTGGGATCGCACTCGCATGGTTCGAGTCCTACTTAACCAACTGCCTTCATTTCATCTCAGCAAATGATTTCTGCTCCTGCCCTTGCCTGGTCACATGTGGGGCACCCCAGGACTCCATCCTTGGCCCTCTTCTTTTCCTCATCTATATGCTCTGGGCAATGTCATCCGCCTACACGGGGTAAACTTCCACATGTATGCGGATGACACGCAAATCTACTTTGCCTCCTCCAGTACCAACTCCAGACCTGCCGATGTTCTATCAGCTTGTCTGGCAGACATCAAAGCCTGGATGAGCGTAAACTTCCTGCAGCTGAATGTGGAGAAAATGGAAGCCATACTCCTTGGCTCCTGTCAACATCTTTGCTCTTGTGGACCTGAAGTTCTCAACCTCCCTGGGCTCCAACTCAGACTCACCGAACCAGTGCGCAATCTATGCATCTGGTTTGACCCGCAGCTGTGTCCTTCCTCCCCCACATCCTGTCCATCTCCGCCACAATGCCCGTCTCCGACCGTACCTTACCCCAAATGCAGCCGAAACCCTCGTGCATACGTTTGTCACCTCCTGCCTGGATTACTCAAACACACTCCTCGCCGGTCTCCCCAGCTCCACTATACAAAAGATCCAGCTCATTCAGAACTCTGCCGCTCACATACTTAACCGGACCAAACTCCGTACCCACATCTCACCAGTTCTGGCCAGGCTCCACTGGCTCCCCATCACCGAACGGATCAACTTCAAGATCCTCACACCTGTGTTCAAATCCGTTAACTCTCTGGCACTTCCCTACCTCTCCGACCCCTCCACTCCCCACCCGGCCCCTCTGCTCGACTGGCACCGGCATCCTGCTCATCCCTCGCACTCTCCACCCCCACCGTCAGAGGTCGCTCGCGCTTTCAGCCACTATGCTCCGAAACTCTGGAACACTCTCCCTCAATCCCTTCGCCTTGCCCCCTATCTCCCCTTTTTCAAGTCCCACCTGAAAGCCTTCTTCTTTGACCATGCTTACGGCCACCTCCCACCACCGGACTCGGAGTCAGGCTCCACCACTGTTAAGCACACTGAAACGTTACCCTGCGTCGAGGGCGCTATATAAGTGATATCTTTAACAGATCCCATGGCACAACAACAACAGTAGAGTCCTGTAGCTCAGTGGTTAGAGCACTCGCTTTGCAAGTGAGAGACCTGAGTTCAATTCCAGGCAGAGGGCGAAACCTTGGGCAAGTTTCCTTACTCCACACAGAGCCTAATAATAATCCCTCCAAAAAAACAAAAACAATAATAAATTGGTCATTTTCAATCTACGACGGTTTGTGGGACATTGTTGTGCGCAATTGGCTGCCGGGTTCGCCCACAAATATACAGTCAATTCACTTTACAGTGTGTTCTGTGAAGCACTTTGGGACGTCCTCCCGACGTGAAAAGCGCTATATCAAATGCAAGGATTATTATTATTATTATAACATCAACATCCACCTGAACAGGTAGATGATTCCTCAGTTTAACATCTCATCTGAAGGATGGCACCTCTATCAATGTAGGACTGTATTGGAATGTCAGCCTAGATTGAGGACTGGAACCCACAGTTGTCTGACACGAGAATGTTACCAACTGAGACAGACGGACACCTCTGTCATCCTCTCTGATAATTGTTTTAAATAGTGCGGCCTGCACAAATAGTTCAAGTAGATCCAGCTTCACATAAGATCCTAGTTGATTCCCTAAGCAAGATTCAGCAATACACTCCTCTGTGGCACATTTTGGAGCTTTAACATGGTATGTTACTAGACTTATGTACCATCGGATATGATATTGATATTATCAGCCGTATAGATAAATGAAAGATGATAATGATTGGAAATAGGAAATAAAAACAAAAAATAGTCAGCAAGTTGACAAAAAGATGTTTAATTATTAATGGACCTGCTGTGCATTTCCTTCATTTCCTGATTTTAATTGAATGAATGTTTGAATGTTTGTGAATGTTTGAATCATTTAATGTGAAGAACATTTGGTAATCCCACTTATTATAGAATCATGGGAAGTTTAGAGCACAGAAGAAACCATTCAGCCCATCATGTCTGTGCTAACTGATGAGAACTGGTTCTTGGTGATGGTGCTGCTTGCCTGACTGTCTTCCTGACAAGAGCAACTGTTAGAAAGAAAGCACCTTATCAGGTTGAAATGTCTCTAGGCACTTTACAGTAATTACTGTTAAGTGTTTTGACTGTTTTTGTAAGCAAACGTTACAACCAATTTTACCTACCAAAGTCCCACAAATAGCCACGAGTTGAATCAGCAATTCATATGAGGATTGTTGGTCAGGACGCTGAAAAAAAATCAATTCTCTTTTACAATGTTCTGTTTGATCTTCAACAACAAGCTGAACAGGCAGATGGGACCTGGGTTTAATATCTCATTCGAAGGATGGAACCTCCAACTTTGTAACTTTTCCATCATACTGCATTGCGGTGTTAGCCTAGTGTCAGCACGGAAATTGCTCTAGTCAAGATAACAAACAACATCCTGTTCAGGCGCTGACACCATCAGCATCCAAGGCTGCACTCTCCACCTCTCAAAGACAGTCAGGAACCTCGGCGTTTTGTTCGACCCTGAGCTGTCCTTTCTCCCTCACATCCGCACCACAACTGGCACCGCCTTCCATCACCTCCGGAACATCGCCAGACTACGGCATTACCTCACCCCTCATGCTGCTGAAACCCTGGTCCACGCCTTTGTCACCTCAAGGCTGGACTATGGAAACTCTCTCCTCGCCGGCCTTCCCGCCACCTCCCTCCACACTGCAGGTCATTCAGAACTCTGCAGCTCGTGTACTGTCCCGCACCAGGCTTCGCGACCACATCACTCCCACCCTCGCTCGCCTCCACTGGCTCCCCATCCCCCAGAGGATTGATTTCAAGATCCTCATCCTCACCTACAAGGCCATTCACGGCCTTGCTCCCTCCTACCTCTCCAACCTACTATCCCCCTACCTACCTGCCCGTACCCTCCGTTCCTCTGGCTCCGGTCTGCTCCACGTCCCCCGCCCCAACCGCCCTACCATCGGTGGTCGGGCCTTCAGCCTCTCAGCCCCCAGGCTCTGGAACTCCATCCCCCAGTGCCTTCGCCGCTTCCTCCCTCTCCTCCTTCAAGGCCGGTCTCAAAACCTTTCTCTTTGACCGAGCCTTCAGCTCCCCTCTCGACTCTCTTCCCCCTCCTCGCTCCCTCCCTTCCCTCCCCTCACCCTGACCATTTCCCCCCTCCTCGCTCCCTCCCTTCCCTCCCCTCACCCTGACCATTTCCCCCCTGCTCGGGTCATGACCCAACTGTGCAGCGCCTTGGGACGTCCTCCTGACGTGAAAGGCGCTTTATAAATGGAATCTTGTTGTTGTTCATCTGTGACCAGGGCTTCTTCGGCCTCCTTGTCCTCTTCGATCTCTCTGCTGCCTTCCTCTCCTACCGCTCCCTTTATGAGCCCCTGCAATCAGATTTCTGTGCTGCCTACAGCACGGAAACTGCTCTGGTCAAGGTCACAAATGACATTCTCTCCATCTGTGACCAGGGCTCCCTCGTCCTCCTCGACCTCTCTGCTGCCTTTGATACCGTGGACCACTCCATCCTCCTCCACCGCCTCTCCTCTCGCCTCAACCTTCAAGGATTTGTTCTTGAATGGTTCAGGTCTTACCTCTTACACTGTCTCCAATTTGTCTCTGTCAACGGTTTCTCCTCCAGCCCCCGCACAGTATTGTGCAGTGTTCCTCAGGATTCTGTCCTCGGTCCCCTCCTCTTCAACCTCTACAAACTCCCACTTTGTGACATCATCCACAGACATGGGGTTACCATCTGAAATGCTGTACACTGTCCAGCACCTTGGGACGTCCTCCCGATGTGAAAGGCGCTATGCAAATGTAATCTTGTGGTTGTTGTTTACATGGATGACACCCAACTCTATCTCTCTGCCTCCACCCTCGATTCCAGGACAACTGACGTCCTGACAGAGTGTCAGACATCAAGTCCTGGATGGGATCTAACTTTCTACAGATGAATGTCAGCAAAACTGAAGCCCTCTTGATTGGCTTGCACCTCGGACACTAACAGCATTAGCATCTATGGACGCACACTCCACCTCACCAAGCTAGTTAGGAACCTGGACTTCTTGTTCGACCCTCAACTGTCCTTTCTCCCCCACATCCGTGCCATGACCCGCTCTTCCTTCCCCCACCTCTGTAACATTGCCCGACTCCGCCACTGCCTCACTCCTCAGGCTGCTAAAACCTTCATACACACATTTGTCACCTCAAGGTTCAATTACGGAAACTCCCTCCTTGTCTGCCTCCACAACTCTTTCCTCCACAAGCTGCAGATCATCCAGAACTCTGCAGCTCGTGTCCTCTCCCGCACCAGGCTCCGTGACCCCATCACCCTCACCCGGCTCCACTGGCTCCCCATCCCCCATAAGATAGGATTCAAAATCCTCGTCCTCACTTTCAAGGCCCTCCATGGCCTTGCCCCTCCTACCTCTCTGACCTACTGACCCCCTATCAACCTGTCCACTCCCTCCATTCAGCAGGCTCCGGCCTGCTCCATGTCTCCCAAGGCCCAACCCGCCCTACCATCAGCGATTAGGATTTCAGCCTCTCTGCCCCTCTTTGGAAATCCATCTCACAATAATAATAATAGTAATAATCCTTGCATTTGATATTGCTCTTTTCACGTCTTCTAGATGTCTCAAAGCGCTTCACAGAATAGACTGTAAAGTGAATCGACTGTATATTTGTGGATGAAAATCGGCAGCCAATTGCGCACAGCAGTGTCCCACAGTCGTGGATTGAAGTTTTTTTTCGTGAGGGATTATTATCAGGCGTGTGGAGTAAGGAAACTTACCCAAGGTTGCCGGGAATTGAACCCAGGTCTCTCGCTTGCAAAGCGAGTGCTCTAACCACTGAGCTACAGGACTCCACTTCACCTTCACCTTGCTCCCTCCCTTCAAGGCACAACTCAAGACCCTCCTTTCGACCAGGTCTTCAGTCGCTTTCCTACCTCTCTGCCCTACCTCACCCCAACCCTGCCCCCCACGCTCGGGTTCTGATCCCTAACTGTTCAGCGCCTTGGGACGACCTCCCAACGTGAAAGGCGCTTTACAAATGTAATTTTATTGTTGTGACTACTAAGCTCAATTCCCAACTGGGTCTTGAACTCACAAGCTAACCCTAACCTAACCCTAAGCAATAAGTGCTGAAAACTGAGCCAGACTGATGCCTATGCAGCTAACAATAAGTCTGTGTTGTTGGATCATTAGAAACCAACTGGGAAAATAGATACCCCCTGAATGGAACTTCTAGATTCATTTAATTCAAGCATGTATCTTTCATCATAAAAATAAAACTATTATTTTCACGTACTTCTGGCATAAAATCCTTGGTGACCCATCGCACAGTGGTAGCTAAACTATTGTGGAATGCAGTGAATCGTTTTTATGGATCTGGCAAATTAAATTTTCACAATTCCAGGCAATTGCTGTGAAATTGATTTGATACCAAATCACAATATAGAGATGAAAGAAAACTGAATGCTGAAAATCTAAATTTAAAAACAGTAAATGCCAGAAAAGCAAATTCAGCTTCTGAAAGACTGATTGATGCTCAGATTTAAATGATGAACGATCAAATCTCAAATTGCTACCAATTTAGTTACATTTTGTATTGATGTGCAACCTCACAAAACTAGGTTGGTAATCTTAAAAACTATTGAAAAAAACTTTCACCCCAAATGCAATCAATCCACTTTACAATATTTTGTGAAGCGCTTTGAGACGTCTCAATGACGTGATAAGGCGCTATATTAAATGCAAGGATTATTATTATATTATTATTATAAACTTAAATTTAAATGTCTTTTTGAACATTTTCTTTTTTTGGGAAAAGATGTTAACTTGTAGTTAAAATTCAGAAACACTAAGTATTGAATAAAAATATCCAATGGTTTTCTCCCCACCCATAACATTCTCAATGCTGGCTTGTGAATTTGTCACAGATTGCTATCACTGCCATTTGGCAGGATTGCAGCTTTCACAGAAGAAAATACTCAGAGTAAAGCTACAGTTCCACAGAGTCGGACTCTGCTAATCAGAAGGCACACTTGCAATCCGGCTTCTAGGACATAATTATTGAGAACAGTGTAGTGGTGGTGGTGGTCGTGGGGGGTGGGGTGAGGGAGTAACTCCAGTTATTTCCTATTCAATAATTAAGGAATTTCCACATCTCATCTGCAAATTAGGAGATTAAATTCTAAGGATGAAGAAAATGTATGAGTTAATTATGTACAATATATTTGTATTAATTATTTAGTGAATTTCTGGATTAATTATACACTATTTCTGTAAAGTAAAATAATAATAATAAAATAATAATAATCCTTGCATTTGATATAGCACTTTTCACGTCGGGAGGACGTCCCAAAGCGCTTCACAGAACACACTGTAAAGTGAATTGACTGTATATTTGTGGGCGAACGCGGCAGCCAATTGCGCACAGCAATGTCCCACAAACCGTCGTAGATTGAAAATGACCAATTTATTGTTTTTGGTTTTGGAGGGATTATTATTAGGCTCTGTGTGGAGTAATGTAATTAATTATGAATTTACTTGCTTTATATCTATGGATTCATCATATTAGAACAAAAACGTTTCATTTGATAAAATTGAGATGTCTCAATGCTCTTCACAAAGTTTCTGTAAAATATAGTGTCTGTGTATACTGTACAACACCTGATGTGCAAAACAAAGGCTGAATTTAAAATTCTTAAGGTGATGATACACGAGCTGGATGATATCTGACAGGGCATAAAAGTACAGTTACATAGTAGAATTGTCGTTTGTGTAGGTTTAACAGGACAGGAACATTTTAATGTTGGTGGAGTAGAAGCAATATTTAAGCTTAATTGACCATTACAGTACCATTTCAGTTGCACAGAAATTAAAAACATGTTGTAGATCATAAAAAAATTAAGCTTTTTTTTCATAATATATGCAGTATCCTCCCGCATATCAAACTCCATATCTTATCACCCCAGTCCTGGCTAGGCACCCTAGGCACCTTTGTCGAAGATCAGATCGATTTCAAGTTCCTCACACTCACTTACAAATCACTTCATGTCCTAGCACCTCCCTACCTCTCCAAACTGCTCACACCCCACTCCTCTCCCTGCCCCCTTTCTTCAGTGTATTCAGGCCTTCTTAGTGTTCCTTCACCATTCCATTCCACCATCAGCTTTCAGTGCTGTCAGCCACTCAGCCCCGAACCACTGGAACTTTCTTCTTCAATCCTTCCACTTTTTCCCCTCTTTCTTCATCTTAAGATCACACCTGAAGACTTTCCTCTTCAACCATGCCTACAGTTACCTCACTTTTCTCCCCAGTTCAACGTCAACGACACCATTGTTAACCACTCCAAGAATATACCCCATATGAAAGGCGCTATGTAAATGCATATTGTTGTTGATTATCAATTTACTGAAAAATTCTGTACTTTGACTACTGTACCAATTCTCCACTTTTTAAATTATTACGGTAGTGTCAGATTGTGCAATCATTCTTGTTATTTTCTTTCCTGAATTAGACACTTTGGCTTACGGAAAAGAGCTGCTTAAAATTTCGGGTTTAGTTGTTAAAAGAGTTCATTTGAGCTTCTTAATACATTTTTGTTTTTCTATTAATTTCATCCTTAGTAAATAATTAGCATTGTCATGAACCTTGATGTCCAGAGTGGCTGCTAACCACAATAGCTTTGTTTAGCATGCAGAATTGCATGTTCATGTAAGTGCAATACATCTAATTGACGTTAACAGGCCAGCTGGAAATTATAATGGACCGTAGACTAATGCAGGATGACAACCGTGGTCTGGGTCAAGGTCTCCAAGACAACAAAGTAACAGCCAATTTGTTCAGACTCTTATTGGAGAGAAAAATTGGAGTGGATGCGGTAAGTTCAACTATACAATGGCAACATTAATTTGAGCAATATTCCTATTTTGTTTGGTCAGCCATGTGTCTGACCTATGCAGAAACCCATCACCATACTTAAAAGTGTGAAAACCAGACTGCTGAGTTCCACACATATAGGAAATTCTGTGTCTGGAATGGAATGCACACTCTCTCCCTGGAGGGATTCACCCTGTTTACTTAATTCCGGAGAGTATTAGGTGCAAGTTGGCAAAAGCGAAGGTTTGGCGTCCCCACAGTGTGCTTTGGGATACTGCTGGAGCTTAACCTATATAGCTTGGCATTGATAGCCTTGCCTGGCAAGCTTCCCGCTACTTGTCTAGGCAGGACCACCCTGCCTGTTTGTACTTTGGCTTGCAGGGTTAACAAGAGCTGAGTGGAAAAAATCCCTGCACCTTGTGCCTATTCTGCCCTTCCATCAGCAGTCATCTGGAGTAATGCGGCTGCTCCTCCTGGCTCAGGAAACTGGCTACTAAGATCACCATAGAGGGTTGACTTGATTCCGATATTCCATTGTCAAACATGTCAGCTCAGAGTCAGCCAGCGCAGCTCTAGATTCCCACTTTCGTTGCACTGGAAACAAATATTGAAACAAATATTTTATTACTGTAAGCCATAGAAAGCAGCAAATTATGTATTAGAAATTAATATCATTCTGAAGATCAAACTTAATCAGGTGCCAGAAAGAGAGAATAATAACAGCTCAGCATATTTTCCTCTGCCCATGTCACTATTATGCATTATGGTGGTAAGAACCACCTACTTTCTGATGTACAATGCCTTGGAATGTCCTCCCGATGTGAAAGGCGCTATATAAATGTAATTTTGACATCCATGGCCTTGCCCCCTCTTACCTCTCTGACCTGCTGACTCCCTGCCAACTTGCCCGCTCCCTCCGTTCAGCGGGCTCCGGCCTGCTCCATGTCTCCCGCCCGACCCACCCTACCAATCGGTGGCCGGGCTTTCAGCCTCTCTGCCCCCACACTCTGAAACTCCATCCCACGGACCCTTCCCCTCGCTTCCTCCCTTGCCCTCCTTCAAGGCCGGTCTCAAGACACTTCTCTTCGACCGTGCCTGTGCTCGCCCTCCCACCTCTCTGCCTTCCCTCACCCCTACACCACTCCTCCCCCATGCTCAGGCCCCGACACCTGATTGTTCAGCGCTTTGGGACATCCTCCCGAAGTGAAAGGCGCTCTATACACGTAATTTTGTTGTTTTTGTTGTACTTTCTTGGGTCTGATCCCAATGAGGGTGCACAGCATCCTAAAGTGCATTAAAAAAAGCCTTACCTTTAAGGGTATACTCCTGGCCATTTTTTAAAGAAACAAACTTGCATGGATTTAATAATACTGTACATTGTCAATGACTTATCTGTCACAATCCATGCAAGATATGCATTTGATCCCTATTGCATGGACACAATGCAGATTTGATACTTTTGCCTCACAGTCCTTTTTGATTATGGTTGTGGATTCACCACCTGGTTTAAACAGGAACACTATGCATCAGCTTAATATCTCTGTCAGATTTACAAAAACTTTTAAAATACAATTCCAGTGTCAAGTGCAGGCTGGTTTGAATAATTTTGTAGAAAAACATATTCCAGCATAAATCAAGGAATGTTTAGAATCTGTACAAATTCATTCAATGTAAATTCATTCAAAGCCATTGCATTATTATTCTGACATGTATTACATTCTACCAAGGCTGTGGAAATAAGAGATTTTGAATCCACATGACCTTTTTTACACTAATGTGACAAAGTATTTGTAGTGTTCACGTGCAACCCTAAAATCCCTCGGAGAAAATCATTGTATATCACAAATTAACTTGTATTTGATAGTAACCAATTTTAGGATGTACCAGTATCATCATTGTTGAAATTAATGTATTATGAATTAATCCAGGATTAATGAAAACATAAGAATTTTTATTAACAGCAAAAGGACAATAGGTCTAATAGGCACTTCCTTTTTCCATTGGTGTCAGTCTCAATTGCTTGCCTTCTCATCAGATCTATCAATCTGTTCTCTTTTCAGAAACCTCACTTACTGCCTCTGAAAACACATTTCTATTATTTGCTTCAGTGTCCTTTCCTAGTGTTTTAATCCACAAGTCCATTGTGCTTAGGATAAAAAAACACCATTTACACCTGATTTCCATTCTTATATGGAATAAATGTTTCCTGCAGAGACATTTCCCTGTACCGGTGAGAACTTGGCTCCGACCACATCTCACCTTGAGAGTCTTTTGACACACGTGATGTTTTCTGTGATTGAAGGGGGATAAATTCAAAACCAAATCTGCGGAAACATAATTTTAGTGAGAGAGTGGTAAATGTGTGGAACAGGCTCCCTAGGGAGACGATGGAAGCAGATCATGTCAATTCATGTAAATGCAAATTAGATAGATTTCTTTTAGAAAATAATATTTTGGGATACAGTATATAAGTAATTTGAGACATGACAAGTGAAGTATGTTTGGAAGAGCTAGGTAACTTTGGATCTAAGGTTCCCAAAGCTTTCCACTGTGATGGTTGACTAATCCATACAGAATTAATTGCTATCAACGTCTCCATTATTATTGTGGTATGCGACTATCAGGATGATAGTAGGTGGACAAGATAGACCTGGATCTTTTTTCATCTAGAAATTCCTATGAATAGTCATGTGACTAAAAGCACAGTCAAATAGAGAGGCTGCCAATTCATCAACCATTGAGTTGGGTAAATTGGCAACAAGAGGGCATAAACTCAAGATTATTACTAGCAGCTTAAACGACAGCTTGGTGGTAAATAACTATTGACACCTATAAATCCCTCTTTAAATATATGTTAGCACACAGTGCATGTTTAGACAATGTTTGCACATGGCACAGAATAGATCCCGCTGATGCCATGGTCTCTTTCATCTGGTGAAAAATATGACCTATATATTCCCATGTAAAATATGTGTGCAGTTGAGTTGATCTTTTTGCTGAATAACTGCTTGTTATTGAAGTTGAGAAAATGCAGTGTAATTCATATTGTGCATATCTTTCAGGAGGAGAGCAAAACAGTAGTGAATTACCAATCATTGTTGAGCCATATAACATCTTCCTATCTGAATCACCCAATTATTCCAATGCCTGTGAACATGAATGATGATGGAATCCCACCACTATCCGACTTCTTCAGTCCTCTTACATCATCCATGCCATGTGACATGCATTTACTTAATCTGAGAACGATAGGAGGAACGGTAAGGTTGATTTCTGCTACTTTTCTAAAAATTACAATGTTTTGAGAAATAATTTAGTAGAATTAGAGATCTCTTTAGGATTAATGTTATCCAATGAAAAACTACAAACGTCATGCAAGATGATGTACTGATCCAAAATGTTGCAAAATCATGGAAGAAAATGGTCTCATTTGGCATTCATTTCAAAATCTCTTGTCTAACAAAATGCATGGCCAGAATTTGTCCTAGTAAAAAAATAAGTGGTTGTATACAATCTACGATGAAAAGGAGTACTACTGATCATTCTTTTAAAAAATAATCAAAGCCAAATCAAAAGGGTTGAAAAAGAAGAATGAATTAAATAAATCTCAAACTAGAAACTAATTACGGGTTGGAAAAAAAATTGTCATCGAGCCATAGCTCAACCACAGCTTGAATCTTACTTCAAGCGTCATTTGAACTGGGTGAACCAACCTGTTTCTCAAATCTGTGTCCTGGTGGATTAAAACAGGGAATAGTATTGATGGAATCCATACATTTCCAGTAGACTGCAGTGTCAATCCTCTTTCTACTGTTTCTCAAATCTGTGTCCTGGTGGATTAAAACAGGGAATAGTATTGATGGAATCCATACATTTCCAGTAGACTGCAGTGTCAATCCTCTTTCTATCTATTTATTGTGCTACCGATGTGCGAAACAATTACAAACAAAAGGGAAATAAATCTCATTGTATGGAATTACTTGTTGTGCTAATACTGCCACAGTTAGACAATTTTGACAATTTTATGCTTGCACATACTGTTGTTTTCTGAAATGTTCATTCTACAGCAAATGGTTTAAAACTATAAGATTCCAGACATTCAAAATAATCTTTTTCCCTCAGATATACACTACAAATATATCATATACCTTACAATGGAATCTGCTAAAAAGAATACCCTCTTTGTAATTTAAATATACTTATTTATAGATTCTGTCTTTTTAACTCTTTACTCGATGTGTATTTCAAACAAAATTCATGGTGAAGGACTGTGGAATATGATCCGTATACACTCGTGATATTTGTGAAAATATAATTGCGTTTTTTTTCCATTGTAATCATCATGAAGCATGACGCTATTACGTTAACACAATGAGTTGTAATCAAATGAGACAGAATTGCTCCTAATCTTAGTGTCTCAATAACATGTAGACAGTTTCTCCAAAGCCTTTCTGCTGATCACCCCCACCGGGGGAGAAGAATGGCATAGGGCAGAAAGGTCCACCTGTACCAATGGACCCTCTACCCTGAAGCAGCTCCGATGATTGACAAGGAGATCTCAATGACTTACTCCAGAAAAACAGGCTGCAGGGAAATTGTTTCAGGAATGAGTTTGGAAACTACAAGGTTTCTCTGACATCTGAAAAGTAAAGCTGCTTTACAATTACTGCCTTCATTTCCTTACACATACAGCATTTCTCACAAGATTTGAGCAGAGAAAGTCGAATAGCTTGGACTTGAACATATCTGCTCTGAGCATTGATCCACCCTTTCAGATCCTTTGCAGATTGGATGTTTTGTTATAGTTTAAGCTTCTTAGAAGCTTGATTTGATGATTTCACTCAAACAAGACAAATTTATCTTCTTATATATTGGATATGTTGCTGTGTCTCAAGCTGAGTGTTATTGCAGTCATTTGAGGGGGTATCTTAACATCAGTACCTCTTTTAAAAGCAGTTCAAATAAATAAGGTATTTTTAACATCCCATATCATGGTGCCCAGCATATTGGGGTCATCAGTAGATACATAGTGGAGGTACATCTACGATATGCACTGTGTGTTTCTGATTTCTGGAAGTCTATAATAAAAACAGGGAGACAAAGATCCTTCTTGCTCATTAACTCAACCTCCAACAGATGAATATGCATCATCCAAATGTGAAACAATATTGGTCACATTTAACAGTTTGGGGCCTATTGGTTATCTGATCTTTTACTTATACTTCATAAGCATCATGGGCCTGTATTATAAAAATGTCTCCTGTGTAACCTCAGTTTGGCCTATGACTCCATGTATTTGAAACTTTGGGGGGGGAAGGGTGGCTTTGAACTTTATTGAATCACTGCAATCTCTTTACTACCCCCTCCTTTTGAAAGAACAAGAGCAAACTTCTAGTATAAGATCTTGAGAGTTTTGGAGGACTATATAACCAGGTCGTCTGATATGATGATAGATTGGAAAGTGAAAAGGCAATCTATTAATTTGCATGTTGAGATTAAGCTCAGTTCAAAACATAAGGACGACAAATAGTTGCAATGGTAAGTTGTCAGCCTGGCTCAGTTGATAACAATCTCGCCTCTAGGTAAGAAGGTTGTGAGTTCATGCCCTATATATAGACTAGGGATTATTAGATTATAATCTAATATGCTCAAATTTTCTGAAAATTCTGCAATTTTTTAAAAATTGTAAGATCATACTGCAGATAAGATATACTGTTCATTGCAATACATAAAGAACACAAATATGAATGTAATATGATTTGTAATTGCAGGAGGAAGGAATCCCATCAGATGAAACTGCCCTGATCATCCACAGAAAGGGTTTTGATTGTAGATTTTCAAATAAAAACACTGGACTGCTATGTTCCACGACTCGGGGCAAGGTAATATTGCAAGATTCTTCTATTGTGAGCGTCTGAATTCCTGATCAAATTAAAAGTTAGGGAGTCCTGAGCTTAGTGGTTAGGGCACTCGCCTCGCAAGCGAGAGGACATGGGTACGATTCCCAGACAGGTTGAAATGTTGGGCAAATTTCCTTTCTCCACACGCCTCTGTTTACATAGCAGTAAGTAGGAACCCAGTTGTTAGTCGATTGGCGGATCGCTTTTCTGGGGTAATAATCCTCTCAAAAAAAATAATAATTTGATCACTTAATCCACGACTGTTTGTGGGACACTGCTATGCACAATTGGCTGCCGTGTTTCACCCACAAAGTATACAGTCAATTCACTCTCCAGTATATTCTGTGAAGTACATTGAGACGTCTCAGAGACATGATAAGGCCCTATATCAAATGTAATTTATTATTATAAAATAGTTCATGTTGTTAGATTTAGAGCATTAAAGTTCTTTCTTGAACTCTTCTCCAGTACATTATATGTTTTTTTAAAATCTGAAATTTTTTCTTGAAAAAGGGTTTAAATTTGTCCAGTTTCTCCCTAGTACTCTTGATCTCCCTGGGCGCACAGCTTCTAATAGCTAAAGGGGTAAATAATCTATTACCTAACCTCTAGACGGAAAAACTGAGGTCAGCGATGTTTCCTTGGACATTCTTCACTAATGTGGCACTACGCTATGTTACTGTGTCACCCAAAGCAATCTGGTTTTGAATCCACTCGCTGGCAATTAAATATTCTTTATCTTTTTAAGTAACAGTTGCTGAACCCACAATTGTTATTTTAGATTCCTTGGCATTTAAAGCATGACATGGACCATGCACTTTGACTCTATGTAGATTGCTCCCCTAAAACAAAGCGGAACTTCCTTCAAAAGGATATTGGAGGAAAGACTAAATTGCTAAAAGACAAGTTAGTGTAATTGGCTATACCCTTATGAGCATTAACAGAGTAATTGGTGGTCACCCACTATCAAGGATTTCGTATTGTAAGGCCCTGCACTTGTTCCCCTATGCTGCCATTTGTTCTGTAGCTTCTTGCTCTAAGAACCAAAATATTCATTCACAAGTTTCTGTATGTGATGACCCCTATTTCTGGGTAGTCATGCAATAGTATTGATGTATTTCACAGAACATAACGGGAAGTACACCTAGTAGTAGAGAGAGGGGAAGGAGGTCACCATAGGCACAGTTGAAGAGGTAGTTTTCAAGGTGGGATTTGAAGACAGATAGAGAAGGGAACGAGAAGGAGGAGTCGAAGGAGGGAGATCCAGAGGGTAAGGGCTTAGAATTGGAAAGCTAGGGCGGGAAACAAACAGCAAGTCCTACATGTGTGATGCCGACTTGTGAGATCAACTAGAGGTCTCAAGTACATAGAATTCTCTGCACTTTACATCTAAAATATTTCTTGGAACGTTCACACCATTTGAGCTATAATTTTCCTGTTCAAGCACTTTTTCAATCCCATTGCCATGATACATCATATTTTTGTAATACACTGGAACAAAATTACTTTGGGATTTTCTGAACAATATTTTACATGTTTTCTAGTGGCCTGTACGTGCATATAAGATTTCTGCTTCTGCAACTGATTGTACTGAACTTTTTTTTCCCCTGCAGATTCCTGTGTTCAAACTCTTTAAAAATGTTAAAATTCAAAGTCTGATTCCATCATCCTTGACTTTGATGCATACTCTACCAGAGCCCAGTAATACTAGTGAAATACACCTGAATCCAATGGAGATAAGTACATTCCGAATTCGGTTAAGATGAATCTCGCTCCTACTCAGATTGCCTGATAAACTGTTATAAAAATTGCATCATCTACGATCCTGAGGCGCAATAACTATAAGCACATTTTACTAAGACTTCTGAAAAGCATTGATGCATTCTTTTTTCAAAAAATGTCAAGTCTACTGATTCAATAGAAAAACAAAAATCAAAGGCGGGGAAATTTTTTTTTCATTTTATTTTATGAAAAAAATGTTATGTTAGAAAAGGTGAAAAAGTGAAAACTTTCTGTCTTTCATGCAACAATAAACAAGAAATCCATTTGGGTCAATGAACTGTTTTCTCACAATTCAATTCTCAGGTTATATTTCTGTAATACAATGCTAATTGAATGAAGTAGCATCAATATCTCAATGGGTTAAAAATAAACACAAGAGAGCAGCTACACTGAAGAAGTGAATCCCACTCATTCATCTACTAAGAATAGCTTAATTCTGCTTGCATTTAAAGACCTGTCCCCAAAATAATGTTAAGAACATGACCAAAAAAAAATAGGTTATTGAATCCCTATGTGTGAAGATATTGATTCTGTGACAAAGTGCAATCTTGTAAGTGCAAGAAAATTTGAAATATGATCTGGGAGGCAAGAAACAAGAGCTCAAGGATGAAGTCTGAAATGAAAGCAGTAAGATTTCAGAATTAACACTGGAATGTTTTTAATTTGAGGTGCAGAATTATTGAGCTGTGGAGAATTCTGTCTCATTACTTGATTAAATGGGATAAGTGCAATGCTTCAGCAGTAAATTGTAATATCTGCATGAGTGGCTACAACGGTGTAAAATATGTTGGTAAAAGGACATGTCTGTGTTGCCAACATTAGTCAGAATAAATTTTGTTTTATATTCCAAAGTTGCAACTTGTAAGTCTGTGCCTTATAATGATCATACATTGTATACTACACAGTACTATTTTTTNCCTCTCCTTATTTTATAATCCAGTCGCAGAGTGTTTTGGTTCTATCTTATAAAATGTATGTGATCTCATCTTACAGGGCTTAAAGGGTGTAAATGCAAATAATATGTGCTAAATATATGTGTCATTACTCACATGTTGTTATCTTTTGTTTTCTGCCTTTTGGTGACCATTTGAATGTACTGAGCGATAGAATAGAATCAGCAATAAAATGCTGTTGACTTCTATATATCATCAGTATTGCCAAGGATGATAAAGTGTATTAGGATTCTTTTAATTATTAAGTACATGAAAGTGTGCTCAAATGACTTCTTAAGTTTTAAATTTCTTGCATGATTTTGCCTAAGGTAATATTTAAGTATTTCATTCCTTAAATATCCTAGTAAATTACTTTCGTTTTGTTTAATGTGCCTTCATTTTGATTCTACTGAAATCTCATAATATTATCGAATATTTTAGAAAGACTTGTACAATGTGAATTGGCATGATCATATTTTTCTCAATCTTGTACTGTGTTCATTTACATTTGTGTGTTGCAACTGCATTTGCTAATGTAAGTATAGTACTAGTGTGTATGTTCTGGACTAAACAGTAGTGCCGTAAGAAGTACCTTATAGTGTTGTCAGCTGTTTGCTTGAAGGTGCCCACACTTAAATCAGTTTTTCTTAACCTTGCTTGAAATGCCCAACTTTGGCCAAGCATAGTTTAACATTTTGTTGTGCACAAACAGGTAATTGGATGAGCTTCCAGAGATGTGTGGTGTTTTATTTGTGTGCATACAAACAAGTCTGTATACTTTTGTTGTATACAGTGAATTCACTAGTGAATTCAGTGTGTTTTTTTCTTTGATACTTATATAATTCCAGGCTTCTGTACAAACTTTATCTCGGACAAGGTCAGAACATTTATTCATTGACAGTAACGCTGTATATGGTGTTCACTCTACGAAAGAAGTCAATAACATCTCTCCAGACATTTACTTTAATTACTCAAATGTTTTTTTCTGCTTTCTAGGGTCACATAACCATAATCCTCAGATCAGTTGTTTTATTCATACTGCAGTATGTCCAATGTTGGCATAATTTATGTAAACATTTTTAAATTTAGATCCTTGGGCCACCTAAATGTACACACTTGAAGAAAGTGCTTGCAGACTAACATCTAGATTAACCTTCCACTGCTTTCTTTATTTTGTGCAGTAAAGAACATGTACCTCTGTATCAGTTTGTTCAAAATTGCAGTTCAATAAATGCTGTACCTTGTTATTTTATAAATTTGATATTGTTAAATAATCTTAATCAAAGTTTCAAATGTATTAGGTCACATATGCTGGTTATGGGGCTAATATAAATGCAGTTCAATTTATTTGCAGTTAACAAAGATAATTTTGTTTCTGAGCCTCTGGCAATATAGGATACAAATTCTGATCTGGTATTATAACAGAGAATTTACTTTTCTGTTCAATATGATAATGAAATTCTACTATCCCGATTATGTGTTGAGCACAATAGTATTTAATGAATATTTACATTATGTATGATTTTTGAACTTTATGAGTTTGGGGAAGTTTATTAAATTGAATTCTGAAAAAAACATTTATTTTCTGTCTCTATAACTAATTAATTGTAACTGAAGTGCTGTGTACTTTGGTTTTCTTTTGTCTTACTGAAATTCAAAGCAGTTGGGATTCTTAATGCATAATAAATAATGTAGGCTTACTACAATGTATATATTTGTAAATCATCAGTCTTTAAATTACAGATTTTTAAAAGGTATATGATCAATGCATGACATCAGTAATTTTAATTCAATGAGTTATATTTTCATAGAGAGCAAAGGCAGTCTTATCATGTCTTTATCATGTGAAAGGCACAGAAATGGATGAAATGGCGTTGAGTGTTTTACTCACTTTTACATTCCTTCACCTGGCATCTGATTACTTACAATTTGCATTTTGATCATAAAAGGTGTAAATTACTATTCTTAAACTGTTTGTTTAAATTTTTTTTCTAATGCGGGAGGCGGGGAATATTCCTTAAAATAAACAAAATATTCTCCTCTATTCTTGTGTCTTTTACTACAGTTTTTTGGCTGAATGGTGACATTGATGCTAAAATGCTCTGTTGTGCATCAGGCAAACTTCAATATCATTTGCTCACTCGATCATGGTCTCACTGACAATCAATAATGTTGCTGCTTTGGCAGGTGAATTTGGGTGGCAGGCAACCCTGCATTTAAATATGTGACCATCTGGCTGCAAATGCCTGCACTTGTACTTTTACTTTGGATTCATATTCATCTACATTCAAATGACAATAAAAAATGCTGCAGAGAAACAAGTTGTTTTGTTTCCTGTAAGACCACAGGGTGAACACAGTGCAGGCTGATGGAACAGAGCACCAAATATAACAATATATGCCAATGGCAGTCTGCTAAATTGCTGAATATCTTTCAACACATCAAATATTATAGCCAACTCTAAGGATATGACCCTTGCGTAGGTATGAATTCCATCCCTTGGATTTCGCCCACAAAATATGCAGTCAAATTCACTTTATAGTATATTCTGTGAAGTGCTTTGAGACGTCGCGAAGACGTGATAAGACACTATATCAAATGCAAAAATTATTATTAATGGCATCAAATATCTGGGGGGATAATAATGCCCAAACTCACAACATAGAAAATAAACATGGAAAATATTGTCTCTTCCTTTCCCCTTCCCCTCCTCATATCCAAGCAAATTATTTATAACTATAGAACAATCTGCTTATGTTATCACTGGGAAAGGCAACTATAATAAATGTCTTCCACTTATTTCAGACAGTATAACTCCTATATGGTTAATTCACTTTACAGAATATTCTGTGAAGTGCTTTGAGACGTCTAGAAGATGCGAAAAGCGCTATATCAAATGCAAGGATTATTATTATTATAACTCGAGAGCCCAGCATAATACTAGACAAATCTCTAACTTCTTCCTCCCTTAAATTGGACATGACTTCTTGGGTCTAAAAAGGTTAAGTTAGATAGAGAGGTTGTTGTCATTGTGCCTTCACATTGCAGGCACTTTACAACATGTGATTACAAACCCAGGCTGGGAGGGAGTTGGGGGACATGGCCAAAGGCATAGTGAAAGACTGTTTTCGGTAAAGTTTCCAAAGCGGTTGGGGAGGGGCGCAGGGGGCGGGGCAGATAATGGATATGGAGGAAAGCAGACTTCATCAGAACCTGAATGTAAAGTTGACAGAGTTGACAGTAGAACAAAACATCAAGTTTCCACTCAGCTCCATAGCTTGGAGTGGACAACCAGAGCAGTCAATTTTGTCAGCGCCTGAGGGGAGGTGGCACGGATGGAGTCCTGTAGGATAGCCTGTTTTATCGATTTTGAGTTGCAGAAAGTTAAGGTTTATCCAGAACTTGAAGTCTGACAGGCAGAACAGCAGCGAGCCTTGAGCCAAGGATAGTGACAGAAGGTAGAATTGAGTGTTGTCCATATACATGTGGAGTAAGCTCCAAGCCTTGGGATGATGGCACCAACAGCATATAAACTAAAACTATCAAATAGATAAGAGAAGCCATTCAGCCCTAAAGCCTGTTGGCCATTTTGATTATTTTTGATCAGCCGGCTGTCTGATATATACAGAAACCCATCACCATGTCTATGAGTATCCAGACAAAACATTTCCACATATATATGCCACCTATTTTCCTGTGTCTGTTATGGAATGTGAGCTGTCTTCCTGGATGGACACCCCCTGCCCACATAATCGAGAGAATATTAGGCACAGGTTGGTGGGACCCAAGAGTGTGAGTTAGGATTAGGCTGGAGCTAAAACCCCATCCCTTGTGTTTGAGAGTGCTGCCTGGCAAGCTTCACGCTGCTTGTCCAGCTGTGGCTTTAGTTGCAGGGTTAACAGCTGAGTGGGAACAATCCCTGCTCCCAGTCGGCCCCTCCACGTCCTGCCGATGAGCCAGGCTGGCTTGTCGGTCATCAGCTGTGCCCTGGAATACTGCAGACCCACCTGGTTCAGGAACCAGACTACAGACAGAGAGACACAGAGGATTGACTCAATTCCAACATTCTGTTGCCAAGCAAGTCACCTGGGAGCCAGTTTACGTTCCTCCCCCTCACAAAGGAGAATAGCCATTAAGTGATCATTTGAAATCCCATCTGACACATTTTTTAAAATCCTGTTTTCCCTCCTTGTGGAGAGGTTATATCTGAAAGAACAGAGCTTTAAAGATGGAAAGTACAGATTTTTAATCATTGATTTGCATTTAGTGTAGCTAATGTGACCACTGAATAATTTTATATTGAGTTGTGAAACTAATTTGGTCTGTGTTGCAGTTTTATGGTTAGATGTAAAACAAGAATTCCTGTGAATATTCTCATTTTTACACATCGTAGCAGACCATTAAGCAGTGTCATTTCCCATAGAAAGGATTTGTCTCCATGCCAGGAATTTTTTTTTTACTTTTTAAGGGGGCAGACAAGGTTCTAGGGAAGCCAAAATTGAAGCCTTACTATATTCTGAGTGCTTTCAGCCAAACAACCTCAACTGGCAGGGGCTGGAGAATTAATGGTTCAACCTACACAGCCCATTAAAACTTCCTCTGTTTGATAAGAAGATCTTTTTAAAAACAAGGTATCATTTGAAACTGTTTACAACAACAACAACAAAATTACATTTATAGAGCACCTTTCACATCTGGAGAACGTCCCAAGGCACTGGACAGTCAGGGGTCAGGACCTGAGCATGGGGGAGGGGTGGGGTACAGATGAGGGAAGGCAAAGAGGTGGGAGGGCGACCAAAGGCATGAATGAAGAGAAGGGTCTTGAGACCGACCTTGAAGGAGGCAAGGGAAGAAGCGAGGCGAAGGGACCGTAGAATGGAGTTCCAGAGTGTAAGCGAAGAGCAGGCTGGAGCCCGCTGAACGGAGGGAGCTGGTCAGAGAGGTAGGAGGAGGCAAGGCCATGGATGGCCTTGAAAATGAGGACAAGGATCTTGAATTCCATCCTCTGGGGGATGGGGAGCCAGTGGAGTCGGGCGAGGGTGGAGTGATGGGGTCACAGAGCCTGGTGAGCGCGAGTACACAAGCTGTAGAGTTTTGGATGATCTGCAGCTTGTGAAGGGAAGAGTTGGGAAGGCCGATGAGGAGAGAGTTCCCATAATCGAGCCTTGATGTGACGAATGCGTGGGTGAGGGTTTCGGCAGCCTGAGGGGTGAAGCAGGGGCGGAGTCTGGCAATGTTGCGGAGGTGGTGGTAGGCAGTGCCGGTCATGGCGTGGATGTGGGGGAGAAAGGACAGGTCAGGGTCAAACAAGATACCCAGGTTCCTGACTGGCTTAGTGAGGTTGAGTGTGCAGCCGTGGAGGCTGATGCTGCCAGCACCTGAGGTGTGGAGGCACTGGCACAAGCCAATCAGGAGGGCCTCGGTCATCCAGGACTTGATGTCGGACAGGCAATGGGTCAGTACATCAGTGGTACTGGAGTTCAGGGTGGAGGAAGAGAGGTAGAGTTGGGTGTCATCCGCATCCATGTGGAAATTTACCTCATGTTTGCGGATGATGTCACCAAGGGGGAGCATGTAGAGAGGAAGAAGAGGGGACCGAGGACAGAGCCCTGAGGAACACCACACAAGACGCTGCGGGGGCTGGAGGAGAAGCTGTTTGCAGAGACTAAGTGAAGGTGGTGTGAAAGATAGGACTTGAACCAGTCAAGAATGGAACCTTGGAGGTTGAGGTGGGAGGAGAGGCAGTGAAGGAGGATTGAATGGTCCACAGTGTCAAAAGCGGGGGAGAGGTCGAGGAAGACGAGGAGGCAGAGGGAGCCCTGGTCACACATGGTCAGGATGTCATTTGTGACCTTGATCAGAGCAGTTTCTGTGCTGTGGGCAGCACAGAAACCCAATTGGAGGGGCTTATGGAGGGAGTGAGAGGAGAGGAAAGAGCGAAGCTGGGAGGCAACGGCTCTCTCAAGGACCTTGGACAGAAAAGGGAGGTTGGAGATGGGCCGGTAGTTGGATAGCTGTGTTGGGTCAAGGTGGGGATGATAGTGGCTGTTTTGAGGGGGTAGGAACAGTGCCAGATGACAGGGAGAGGTTGATGATATCGGCGAGTAGTGGGGCAAGAAGGTGGAGCTGGGATTTACGAAGAGGAGTGGGGATGGGGTCCAGGGAGCAGGTGGTTTAGAGTTCATGTCGGAGCCATGTTAATAGGGGCAGTTCTTAGGGATGTTAATTAGTCATGACAGTAGCTCTCCTTTGGTTCCTTAAAATAGTTTTGAGTTTTCCCCTGTGCAACAGAACATCTTTATGGCACATCATCCGTTTAAGTGAAGTATCGTTATGGACCTTCTCAGCTCATCACCGTATAGTTAATTAAGTAATGAACTACCAGACCATCAAATGCTTTCATGCTTACACAGTGCTGCTGTTATGGCTGTGATATGGGATTCCTGTAAACCTTCCACATACCATTCAAACATCACCGGTTTAGATTGGAAACTAAAAGGGTCAGTTTCCAATCGAAAACATTTGAAATGTGACCTGCTGGAAATGTAAAACTAAATCTAATTCATAATTTACAAAACACAGGAGGTCTCTGACTGAAAATGAACCGGTTCCAAGAAAGAATCTAGTTAGTGAAATAGGCCATAATGAATGGAAAGGACAAATCCTCTGATGTTCTGTTTGAGATCTCCTCAGCCAGTTGTGAGAGATTTAGGGAACAGAAAATATTTTCCACCTGCTTAGAGTGATGCTGCTGAATAACTGCAGGCAAGTTCTGATATATGACAACAACAACTTGCATTTATATAGCGCCCCTCATGGCCAATTGCGCACAGCAGTGTCCCACAAATAGTCATGGATTGAGTGACCAATTTTTTTGGAGGGATTATTACCAATATTAGCAATCAGACAATCGAGTAACAACTGGGTTGCTACTTACTGCTAGGTAAACAGAGGCGTATGGAGTAACAACAACAACAAAATTACATTTTTATAGCACCTTTCATGTCAGGAGGACGTCCTAAGGCACTGGACAGTCAGTGTTTTGGACCCGAGCTGGGTGTCAGGAATGGGGAGGGTGGAGGACAGGAGGAGAAGCAAGGAGATCGCAAGAATGGTTGAAGAGGAGGGTCTTGAGTTGGGTCTTGAAGAAGGCAAGGGAGGAAGCGAGGTGAAGGGCCTGCTGGATGGAGTTCTAGAGGGTGGGGGCAGAATGGCAGAAGGCCCACCTGTCAATAGTGGGATGAACGAGGTGAGGAACATGAAGCAGGTCGGAGCCCACTGAGTGGCGAGCGCAGGCAGAATGGTAGGGGTTAGGAGGTTGCAGAGATAGGGGGAGCAAGACCATGGAGGCCTTTGAAGGTGAGGGCTTGAACTGTATCCTCTGTGTGATGGGAAGCCAGTGGAGTCGGGCGAGGATGGGGTTGATGGGGTAATGGAGCCTGGTACAGGAGAGGACACAGCCTGCAGAGTTCTGGATGATCTGCAGCCTATGGAGTGAAGAGTTGGGGAGGCCGACAAGCAAGGAGTTTGCATAGTCAAGCCTTGATGTTATGAATGTGTGCATGAAGGTTTCCGCGACCTGCAGTGTGAGACAGTGGTGGAGCCGGGCAATGTTGCAGAAGTGGGGGAAGGCAGAGCGGGTCGTGGCACAGATGTGGGGTAGATAGGATAGTTGAGCGTCAAACAAGATGCCAAGGTTCCAGACTGGCTTAGTATGGAGGGTGAGGAAAGTAAGGAAACTTGCCTATGTTTTCGCCCTGTCCAGGAATCGAATCCTGGGTTCTCTCATTTGCGAGAAGAGTGCTCTAAACACTATACTATACGACTCTACAAGAAATGATCAAGCCTTCAATTTGTTACCATCTTGTAACACTCAACAAACCTTTGTGCTGTTTTACACATAATGAGGGCTCTGGAACCCCTGTTACATTAATGAATGTGTAAGCCCTCAATTTAGACGAGCCACATTTCATTTAAAATGCATTAATGCTGTTAGCATCTCACAGAGACACTTTTAAGTTTAATTAGGCTGAACATTAATTGTCTTATGGAACTGTGATGAGACAGATTGCATCTTCAGGTTCACTTGAGACTAATAGTTACAGCTAAAATATTTTTTAGAAAGCCAGTTTGCTCAAACATTAAGGACGTAATAGACATCAATTTATAATGAGTATTCCATTCAATTTTGAGAAATTTTGTTTCAGTCCTCCCATATGAAAGTTTCACTTTTTTTCCCAATGTAAACTTGCTTCTGTAAATAGTCACCAATATTACGTTGATTATCAGCTTCAGTCATGCCCAATGCTTTTTTTTACTTGTTTATAACCTATGCTGATGCTCATGCTAAACTCATAAAAATAATCCCTCCAAAACAAAAAACATTAATAAATTGGTCATTTTCAATCTACGACTGTTTGTGGGACATTGCTGTGCGCAATTGGCTGCCGCATTCGCCCACAAATATACAGTCAATTCACTTTACAGTCTATTCTGTGAAGCGCTTTGGGACTTCTAGAAGACGTGAAAAGCGCTATATCAAATGCAAGGATTATTATTATTATTATTAAAAGTATAATACAAGAAATCATTTGGTAGAACCGCCTCTAATGATTGGCCAGGCAGAACCAACAATGTCAACAAAATATACCCTAGTTTGGCTTTTCATATCAAAATCATGAGGATCTAATTCCATGCAATTCACTGAAATAATATCACTGAAATAATTCAAAAGTAACAGAATTTGAGGGAAAAATATCCCTTAACACCCATTTTCTGACACCCTTCATTCAACCATTCCTCTATCCATCTCGGTAATCTTTCATCTATTTCATAGGGCTTAACTTTGTGACACAAATCTATTAAGCGTCAACTATTGAACACCTTCCTAACATCAACTGAGGATACAACATCCACTGAGTCTCTTCAAAAAATTAAATCAAATTAGAGAATCTAATATTTAGCTCATTCCAATAATCTAAACGTGAAATAATGTTCTCCAAATCAGAAAAAGCATTTGCTGTGTAAATCCATAAATTAGAAACAATAAGATCTCACAATAACATATCAAACTTTACAATCTATTACCCAAGATACCTGAGACATTCATAAAAAAGGGCAATCCAAATTGCTATAAGTTTATGTTTAAAAAGTTATAGCCCTTTAAAATGCAGTGGCTTTGATTCCCAGATCATTATTGATTGTACATTTTAATGTAAGTGCAAAGATCCATGCATGATGTCAGGGATGCCATATTTGAAGAGAAACTAGTCTGGGTGTAAGAGCTGTGCTTTATTGCGTGTAGATTGTTCTGTTTGGTACAGTGAAGTGGGGTTGTTTTTGTCTCATGGATTTGATATTTCAATTAATCATTTTGTTCTTTATCTGTTTGTTATAAACTAGTGATAATTTTCTTTTAGAATGTAGTTTGTAAAACATGATTGTGGATGTGAGGTCATGACTAGTAATCATGGGGTGTGAGAAAACCAAACCTTTCTGTGACAGTGGAGAATGAGGTGGGGGGAAAGACTGGTGAGACACCAGTAGTCTGATCACAGACTGAGCAACTTACATCGGAGAAGGGGAAAGGCCAAGGCAATCTCTGTCTTACCTGGCCTTTTACACTCAGCAGAGAACCACAGCACAACACCAACTTATCATAGAATTATACAGCACAGAAGGAGGCCATTCAGCCCATCGTGTCTGAGCCGGTTGTTCTTGTTCTGAATACAGTGCCTTTCACAGAGGAAAACATTGCAAACTGCTTAAACAGTGACAGAGTGGGAACTAGAACAAAGTGTGAGATAAAGGGGGCAGGAGGTAAGTGGCCAAAGAGATAGATTTCCAGATAAGTTTTGAAAGCAGAGATTGCGGGTATACATTGGAGGTGTTTAGGGAGAGAAGTCTGGAGAGCAGTGGTAAACTTGCCCACTGATGTTTATATTTGTTCAAAAAAATTCTTATAAATTTTTTAGAATCATAATTGTACATAACAAGAGCTCGCCATCTATATGATATTGGGGTTTCGCCCACAAAATCCACATTCAAACCACTTTACAATATATTCTGTAAAGCGATTTGAAATGTCTCAACGACGTGATAAGGCGCCATATCAAATGCAAGGATTATTATTATTATAAATCTGAGGCCATGCCTCTTGTTTTTTCCCCTTCACAAACAGTTTTAAACAAGACCCAAATGGTTGTGTTATGTAGTGGTGCAGGTTGCACCACAATTCCAAGATTTGTTCAAGGCTATCTACTCTCCCTAATTAAAATTGCATCTTAAGAGTGACTGGGATCAATGGCATCTGTTCCTCTTTTACCTGAAAAATAACTGTAATTAAACTGAATGTATTCCCTCGACTAATCTACCTTTTTAAAGCCTACAGGTTTACCTAGCAATTTTCAGGATCTTAATAACTCATTAACACTTTGCATAGCAGGGGAATAGAATTAAGACCCACCTGCCTTGCCAAATTATATCATCCTGAAGACAACAGGAAATTGCTTGTATCCAAGTTCAAATTATATTACTAGGTAGCCAGCTTTATTGACGACTTTGCCTATTGACTGATCTTTATTGACTCAAGCAAATTGGGATCTTGTACCATCCACCAAGGGCTCACAGCTCAACCATAGCAAACCGTTCTATCGTTTCCTCAGTTATATTTTACAGGATGCTGGTATAGATTAATTACTACATACATTAGCAAGAAGTGCATAAATTCTACCTGCTTCTAGACTTAAATGTTTTCTTAGCATTTAAGTGTGTGAAATATTCTTAAATTTAGAACTTAATCAATTGGACCTCAATGATCTTTGTAGTCCACTTCAATTAAGCAAATAGCATCAATGTCTTGAAGAGAAAATGTGATGCACACATGAGAGATAAGTGAATAGAGGGGAATAGGAGAGGGGTCTAGGAGGAGTTTGGGGCTCGGGTACACTACAAACATTGGCACGGATTAGTTGGGCTCAATGCCCTGTTTTTGTGCTGGGATCACTCTATGTAACTAATTTTACTGGAGTCGTTTCCCATTTCTCACATTTAGCAACTACTAATCTGTTTTAGCAGCATAGTATTTAGACAGAACAGTTTAGTTTAAAGTATGTCCTTGAATACATTTATATATGCTATTACATATGCTATGAGGAGATTTACGAGGATGGTACCAGGACTGAGGGACCTTGATTATGAGGAAAGGCTAGAGAGGCTGGGATTATTCTCATTGGAGCAGAGAAGGTTACGAGGAGACTTAATAGAGGTCTTCAAAATCATGAGGGGATTTGAGAGGTTAGAAAGGGAAAAAGTGTTTCCAGTGGTGGGTGTGTCGGTGACTCAAGGTCACAGATTTAAAATAGTCTCTAAAAGAAGCAGAGGGGAGGCGAGAATTTTTCACGCATCGAGTTGTTCGAATCTGGAACGCATTGCCTGAAAGGGTGGTGGAGGCCGATTCGATAGCAACTTTTAAAAACGCGGTGGATGGGTATTTGAGGAGGACGGGTTTGCAGGGTTATGGGGAAAGGGCTGGGGAGTGGGATTGACAGTACATTGCTCTTTTCATAGAGCCGGCACAGACTCGATGGGCCAAATAGTCTCGTTTTGTGCTGTACGATTCTATGATTCTATGATTTGACAGACAAGTTCTTCATTAAGCTCCAGACTCGAATTTCATTCCTTCTTAAATTCCTAAGTTATGTGCAGTCTTGTTAGGTTAAATGTTTCCTTTATATTGTGTAATGGGAGGGAGCAGGTTGCACTCCTTTCTCTATTCAGCATTGTTGGATGTATCTCACTTGCTCTGGGATTATTCTACTATCTGCTTCTCTCTTCAGTGTGTCATTTTGATGCTGTTGGGATAGGAAGTTGATCGCAGTGGGGGGACATCCATTGGTTTAATGTTATTCAGAATGCTCAGAAGCTCTCTTAGAATATGGTGGTATAGCATTAGCTGCGAAAGAAAATGTTTCCCCTTTTGTTGTTTTTGGTTCACTGAATCTATATACTATATATATATCTATATATGTAAATATATACATAAGATGCTTATTCGGGTAGATTTACTTGTAGCTGACCAAGGCAGATATCCAATAAAACATAACAGATGTGAGTTTTGTGCCATTTGGAATAATAATAATAAAAATAATAATAATCCTTGAATTTGATATAGCGCCTGATCATGTCTTCGAGACGTCTCAAAGGGCTTCACAGAATATACTGTAGAGTGAATTGACTGTATATTTTGCGGGCAAAATTATGAATATATACATTGTGAAGTGTGAAGATTGTATGTACTGTATTCATAAAGTAAAGTTTAAAAAGAATGAATTTCTCTCAATAAATCAATTTTGTGCTTCAGCAACTCAGGATTAGCAAATAATGGTTATCTTTGAATTTGACTTTCTGAACACAAGAGAAGTTCTAGTTAATTTATTTATAATTGCCGTCCCAATGCATTTTAAATTAAACAGCTTAGGAAAGAGAATATCTATCCATTTTTGACATCATATGTCAGCTCTAAGCACTCCAAGGTCAGTATAGAATGACTAAACCTCCCTTTTCCCCAACTAACTGCTTTACCTAAACTTCCCAAGTGTGCAATACCACTACATTTTCATGGCATTTCCTCTTATCAAATCAGTGATTCTTATGATTTCTCTGAGATACCGTACAAATTTATATTTATTTCAAAATCTCAGCAGGTTTGTGCTGGAGGTGTGAGGAACAGAGCTGGGTCTCGGCAAACATTTTACATAAGCTCCTTACACCTAGAAATGACTTTCATCCCTTCAGTCTAGTTTGTTAACACACTCAATCATTTTCATAAATACAATGTTCAGCATCCCTGTATTGTGAAGTTCAGATCTTCTCAAGACGGAGATATTGAGGCTGAATGGGAACACAATATACAACAAAGGAAACATGACAAGTGGAATCAACTCCATCACCCACAAATAACCAAGCCACTGATGTGTTGTGTCTCTGTGTTACAGAAATAAGTGATGAATGATCATTTTACTGTAAAAAAGTCCAAAAAAGAGCATTATTTGTCTTACTATTGAAGTTTTAATCTTGATCCTTAACTTCCACTTAATAATAATAACAATAATAATAATCCTTACACTTGGTGAAGAGCCTTTCACATAAGGAGGATGCCTCAAAGCGCTTCCCAGGATATTCTGTAATTTAGAGTGACTGCGTTTTGTGAGTGAATGGGGCAGCCAATTTGTGCACAGCACTTAACCAGAGTGCTGAGAGAAGCAGCAGTCAGCACTTTAATTTGCTGTGGCATGTTAATTTCTTTGCAGTCCCACAACATGCAGTAACACACAAGTAGCAGTGATTATTCACAGTGATACCTTCATTCCCACCAAGGCCAGTAATCATGTACATTGACCATTGTCTGTGTGACAGTCTTTTCTATAGACAGCAGAGTTTTAGTGCATCAGTTTTCGATTTCATCTATGTTAATATAGCACAAGAATACTGAGAGGAAAACAGGAGGTGGGAGTTAACTGCAATCTCCTACTGTCTTGTCTCTCTTTGATGGCCTTTCTGTTCCAATGCTTTCTTTTATAAATTACTTTGTTCATTTTTGTCAGGTTGACAAACGACAGAAATCATTCCTGTTATATAGCGCTGTTCTGAACTATTGTTTTATCTGTCCCGGTGCATTGAACATAACCATTGCATATGTTCTCTTATTTGTGTTTTTTTGTTACCATTTTAATTTTTTTAAATTATGAAAAAGTTTTTATTTTTGACATCAAATGCCAACAACCAAGCACTTCTGCAAATACTTGTATTATAAATGGCCAACAAGGTCTTACTATTGCATTCAAAACACTGGTAAGAGGTAAGATCACAGTTGCTACTTTTTACCCATGTCAAAGACAAGGCATTAAATTCCATTCGCACTGCTAAACCGCAGCTGTGAATACATTGCATGGTTTACAGAAGCACCAAGTCATTTAGCACTGCAAAGAAACAATTTATATTTTGGATTTTTGAGTGGAAATTGACAACGTGTCTGGGTTCTGATTTTTGTAGATATGGTAAAATATTAAAATACTAAAACGGTAAATTATTTCCTTGATCGAGTCCCTGTGCTCACTGGTAGAATGAGAACCTCAGGACATAATAATAATAGTAATCCTTGCATTTGATATAGCACCTTTTCACGTCTTCTCGATGTCTCAAAGCGCTTCACTGAATATACTGTAAAGTGAATTGACTGTATATTTTGTGGTCAAAACTGGGCAGCCAATTGCGCACAGAAGTGTCCCACAAGCAGTTGTAGATTGAGTGACCAACTTTTTCATAAACTAAAGGATTGTGTCTTCTGCAGAGAACCTCATGTATATTACGTTGACATGCGAGAACTCTGCTCTGAGGAGATCCCGGACCAAAGCAGAGGCCTTGCAAGTCAGGGATGGACGGGGGCGAGGAGGGTTGTTCCTAGCCATGAGGTGCTTTTTGGGGTGGCTGTATTAACACTACTGCCTTCCTCAAGAGTCTCAAGAGTGCTTCACTACAAAGCCTGTGGGCTTTGTATTAGCTGAACAGTTTAAAACAACCACAAAGCACGGTGTTGAGCCTCTTGCTTTCTTTCAACCTACTTAAACTCTGAGTAAATTTCATTTCCAGACCAGTCAGTTGCTATCAGAATTGTCAGTAAATCACATCCCAGCACCTCGGTAGCCATCCTCAACCTGAACCCTATTAGCTGAATGTCACTCTTTATCTCCATGATACCTTGCTCCACAGCATCTTGTCAGCAAGTAGCTTCAGTGTTTGTCAGCGCTGAAACCCTCACTGGAGTGAAGAGCCAGCACACCCAGAAATATTAACTGTGTGAACCGAATACATCATTTGATGACTAACAAATGTTTGCACCAGAACAATGGATTATTTAACTCTTGTTACTGTTTTGCAGAAAATATAACCTTCTTCCACCCTCTCATCCCTCTCCACTCTCCTCCCTAATCATTAATGGAAAGCTAAGGGACGTAATAAGTCCTTTCATCAGTATGCTAAATCGTTTGGATGTTACCTCACAGTGTGTTTTTTGACATCTTTACCCTTGTATCCTAGCAACAGACAGACCTGAAAAGGAAGCACGACTCCCTCCACTACAGAATTCTATCAGACTAATGAAATGGCCCCTGGGCAACAAAAACAGTGCCAGAAACATTCACTTTAGAACAGTGAACATGTTACAAAACATAACCTCAGAGCAAAACTGAAGGCAGCTGAGGCAACATAAATTAGCACCAAAAATAGTACAGCATGGTGGGGTATATGATGCCCCAGTGCAACATAAATCATAATGTCATTTTCCAAAAGATAAATCATCTTCTTCCTCCCCTTCTCTCCACCACAAATAAAGAGAAGTTATAATCTGATTTTGTGAGTATATCTTCCTAAATGGAATAACTTTAAATAGGTTAATAAAGATGGGGATCACCTTTTGGTTTGTGATTTAAGCACACAGCACTTTGTGATGTTCTCTATTGCCTTGTTTTATGATAATATGATTCTGCTATTGTATTTAAGAGCTGCAAAGCATAACATTAAAATGAAAGATGCAAATGCTCTTACAGTAATAAATATTCTTGAACATTGAGGGGATGTTGCTGTGTCAAGTTCACCCACAAACACCATGTCACACCACTTTATAGTATAATAATAATAATTCTTTGATATGGTATAGCAGCTTTCACATCGGGAAGATGTCTCAAAGCATTTGTATTTCATGGATTTACTGTGAAATAGTGTGATTGTATTTGTAGGAGAATGCAACAACAACAACTTGCATTTATTTAGTGCTTTCACGGAGGTGGCGTCACTGAGCACTTAACTGTGGTGTGGATTGAGGCCAAGCCAGAAAGGGGGGATTGGAATGCAGGAATGCAGGGGCCCAATTGCACCTGCAATATCCCTCAAACAGCCATGAAACAAATGACCAATTTATTGGGGGATCGATGGCTAGTACACTGGGAGAAACTCTATATATATAATAAATATATATACAATGAAGTGCTTTGAGATGTCTTGATGATGTGATGTATAAAACGCAAGGATCATTACTATTGTGTGAAAAGAAATTCCTAAAAATACAGCAATAACTACAGTTCCCTTTATGAAGCTGTGGCTTTTTAAAAAAAACAAGGAGTTAATCATAAGTTCTGGAAATATTCTCTAGAACTGTGTCCTTCATTTGATTTGAAGAGATTCTGGATTTTAATTCATCATTAAAACATGGAAGGCTGGTCATCAATATGATAGAAAAGTACTTGAATATGAAAACTACGTGATAAATTTTGAAAGGACTGTAAAAAGTAAATTGGAATGTGAACTGCATCATGCGGAATAACTCTAGGTACATTAGGTGAGGCTAGATGTGGCTTATTGTATGCTGTATGTTGGGTTCCCTGCACAAGATACACTTAGTGTACTGAGATCCCAACATGAAAGGCGCTATACAAATGCAATTTTTGGTGTTGAGATGCTATTTACACCTTATAATAGTAATAATAATCCTTGCATTTGATATAGCGCTTTTCACGTCTTCTCGACATCTCAAAGCGCTTATGCCATTTATGCTGTGATTTTCCCATTTCCCATTCAACCCTCCACAGCCCCTCCAACCCTGCTCCCCCCAACCATGCAAATAATCTGGTGACATAGGCTGGATGGCATTATGCTCCATTTGGTATGCTGAGCAGATTTGTTGTTGCGTGTTTATAAATACTGCAGTGCAATTAAATTTTAAATAACATTACATTTAAACAGGACATTGAATTGTAAAGCAAATTTGTTAAACACAGCAAACAGAGCAGAATAACATTTCGCTCACATCAATGAATTTGTTAAGATTGAGTGCACAAAGCAGAATAATGCCTTTAGTCTTTCCATTATAGTCAGAAAGTATTGAATAAGCCAGATGATACTTTTCTTTTTGTGGTGTTCAGTTTTCATTAAATAGTTTGAGCAAAACGTTATGAGTGGAAAGTTCTAAGTGGTTAACGGTAAAGTAATAATTCAATCAAGTGGTTTTAATAACATCATAAACAAGTGCAAAGTTGGAGTGGTTTATGGATAACATTAGCATCCCTCAGACTGAATTATTGCTTTAAAATCATTGTCGAGATCTGTGATTCTTTTGTGATATACGGTCTGTAGGTTATTGAAAAACAATCATTTTGTTTTACTGTTATGGACCAGGAGCACCTGAATGCAGCTGGATTGCAAGAGAAAAGGGTAAGAAAGATAACAAAGAAATAAGAATTGACAGAATGTGGCATTTTGTAACAGGTACTATCGCAACATAACCTATGCTGTGATATGGTAGCCTGAAACCGCAGCCCAGGGTGATACGGAGGCAGAGTTGAGGTCTCATGAGTCGCCCTGAGATATTTGATGCCCACAAAATATGCAGTCAATTCACTTTACAGTAAATTCTGTGAAAAGCTTTGAGATGTCTCGAAGATGTGATAAGGCGCTATATCAAATACAAGGATTATTATTATTATTATATGGGGTTTCCTGCTGGAGAATGTGTTTACCCAGCTAATATGTATAGCATATTCCTGAGGAGTGCTTGTTGGCTCCATTGGGTATGAGACTGGATGATGTCTGAAACTGATTGGATGTTGGAAACATAAAAGGTTCGTACCATAAGCATGTCTCAATAGACGAAGCAGTATGATATTGTATTGACAAAGCTCCTCCTTTGTGAGATACTCCATGCAATTTACTATGTTGGTCTGACGTTCACTATAACACACTCTGAACAGAGTGATTTTATTCAAATCATGCGAGGCACGATATATGATTGTATAAGAATACCAAAAAATGTCCCGAAACATTAAAGTACTTATCCTGACTTAAACTGTATACCCACTTGAAACGACTTTCCCCTTGGCTATTAGTCGCCAGGTATAAATTCAATATTAAAAAATGTTTTTCTTGCACACAAAAATTCTTCCCATTCATTCCTGACACATGTGAGTTGGATTTGTTTTGAGGTAATGTAAGATGGATGCAGCATTGTACCTTAAAGAAACCTTCCCCATGTTTTGAGAAAGGGTGAATGTTTTTTGTGGGGGACGTCATCACAATTTCTTAAAACCGTTTTTATATAGATTGTACAGCACGGAAACAGGCCATTTGGCCCAATTAGTCAATGCAGGTGTTTACATTCCGCATCCCCAGATGTTAAACGAACATTATCGCCATTGTAATTCTCTGAGAAAAGATGAAAACATGCCGCTCTTGCATTCTGCAAGTGATTATTATAGATTGTTATCATTTAAACACAACTCATAGAGGCATTGACATCGATGGTTAACATTTGGGTCTGTTATTTAATACTCAATTATCTAAATAATGATGCCGATGGCATGGTTTAGTCTCAGCGCAGTCATCTGTAAATTACCAGTGAAGGGGAAAAACTTCTGACTTGCCAGCTCCATTAACTAAATGAGCTTTGAGCTTTAAAAAGGGGTGTCATACTCCAACTATATAGTGCTCCCCAAGCTGCATCTAGAGGACTGCATCCTGTTCTGGTCAGTGTGATGACAGAGACAGGCCCTAGAGGCAGTGTAAGGAGAGCAACAAGGACTATCCCCAATGTTACAGGAATGAACTATGAGCAATAATTAGACTACGTTAGGGCTTCTTCAGTCTTGAAAGGAGAAATCTCAGAGGGGATCTTGTATATTTGTATATAACATTTTAAATGGGATTGTAAAAGTAAACCTTGAACAAGCACCAAGACAGTAAAAGAGGACATAGGTTTAGAGTTGCAAAGGGTAATTTCAGGACAGACACCAAGAACAAGTGCCAGGAATCTTGTCTGAGACCAGGACACCAAACTCATTTAAAAACAAATCGATGTAGTGATGGGAGGATGGTGCAGTGTATATTCTGGGAGGATGAGATCAGATGGACTGAAGGATCTTCTTCATCTGAACTGATGATGTGATCTTGTTTCTCAAACTGGAGTCTTGACTGTGGTGCAAAGATTTACATTATAGGTTTTATTTTAATTGTCACTAAAAACTATTGCAATGCTTGAGATAATCTGAGATAATGACCTAAGATCCATCCTAGCCGTGGTGTACATGTACATCCTATTTTTACTTCCTATATCCAGCACCTGGCATTCAACAACGACAACAACTAGCATTGATATAGTGCCCTTCCCATAGGCTGATGTCTTGGAGAGCATTCATCTATGTTGATGCTCTTATTTGGTAGTGGGCAGCCCAGGCGTATAACCAGCCAAGCTGCCTTTCTCGACTACCTCCATAGATGCCACAATTCCCCTAACTTGGAGCATTTTCAAATTGAACTTCATGTACAAGGAACGTACAAGGCATCAATGTGGCATTCATTCACTAAATCACCCATTTTTATATGGTTTCCCTTAGGACTAGTATCTACTTCATTTAAGACAGTTACTTAATCTACATTTGTTGATGTACACCCAATGATCTTTGGGGAAACTATAGACTGGATATAAGGAGGAGGGGAATAGAAGGGTGTGGGAAGAAGTAAAGAATGGATAAAGAATCATGTGGAGTATAAACATTGGCACAGACTGGTTGGGCTGTGTGTGTCCTGTTTTCGTTCTGTACATTCTTTGTAAATCTACATCAATGTCCAGTGATATTACTTTGTGAAGGAGTCTTTTGTATGATACTCTACTTTAGAAAATCACTTGGCTTCTCTATGTCAAATTAGGAGGCCCTCTGGCAAAATCACGATGAGGTTGTTCAGTCAAGATATTCCCCTTCTGAAGCCATGTGAAAAGAGCAAAAGCATTTCTAGTTGTTAGTTAGAATTGAGTCGTAAAACAAAATGCGTCAGGGAGTTGGGAAAAACATGATTAGCATTGCCCCATGGGGAAGTTCAGTAATTCACTCGTTGTACTTTGGGTGGAGTGAAGGTTGTTGTACACATTTTCCATATAATCCGTAGGGAATAGATGAATGTAGAACAGTATTGGGCCATGAGTTAATGAGGAGTTACTATATTGTTGCATAGTTTTCGGTGCTGGGGTTAACAGGAACCATCTATGAAAACATAGTATGTGTGAAACACACGGCTCTGTGGGCAATACTATCCTAGGCCTGTCACAGATAGCGTGAACCTGTGAAACAAATAGTCCTGCTCCTATACAGAGAGGCACCAGGAAATGAACATTTGAGTGATTGCTTATTACTTCAGACCATAGACGTTCCCAGAGATTGCTCTTTTCAGGCAGCAGTGACATGTAATATCTCTGGAGATCTGAAGGTATCAATTTAACCTCTTACAGGAATTGCAGCATCATTTCTGTACCATGAGGAAAACAAAATAAAATTATTTTCTTTTCAGAATCTTTTCAGTAATGTAAAAAAACTGTAAATTCTCCTTCTTACCAGTCTTGATTATTAATTTGTGAAAATTCACAAAATGTTCAGATTGCAAAAACACATTCAATATCAAGAAATTTGAGTTCAGTCACAAAATACCGATCAAATGTTATCAAATAGAAATTAATCCTGCCTCAAGGGTAATTCTTAATTGATGTGATGATCTTTATACTAGTGTATGAATAATTATTTTTATGTTTTTATAATATTTCATGCTTTGAATACAAGACAAGATGAAAATAATCCTGTTATATTCAATACTGCGGGGAGTTGAGGGGTGGCTGAGACTATGCAATTGGAACATTATCCATACATATCAAAGACCTAGGCTTGGATTCAGGCTAGACTGATGGATTGAAAGCCTTTTTTATGCGCACATTATAGGCCGTTGCATGAAATTAATCTGGCCAGTTTCATCCCAGTTCTTAATGGGTGGATGTCCATAGAAAAAAACTGCACACAGTTTGTGACAAATTTCCATCAAGTAAGAAATAAATAAAAAAACTGGCAATCAAGAGAGGTCATCTCTCTGAGGTTGCGGGTTACAGCACCTGAGCTTGGGGTAGAGGAGAAGGAGCTGTGGTCTTCATTTTTGTGACAGGTATACGCAAATTAATTCACAATACATATGTATGTATAGGTTTTTAAGCCTAATATAAAGTTTTACAGACAATAGCCTCTGTGGGCAGCTCCTTTAGTACTGTCTCTCCTCATGGCTGCAAAAAAGGCACAATTGTCCTGATGCCTTGTCAGAAGGCCAATCATCTCATCATATTTGCCCTATTGTTAGGTTAATGTACAGGACCCACACGGATCACTGGTTTCCTTCTTGCCTAAGAACATCTTGTAATGTCACACTTGGTAAGTGGTGAAATGCCGCCTCATTGTACATTGTATAATTAGCCCATCTGACAGAGTTTGTCACCGTATGGAGCTGTATAATAATAATAATAATAATAATAATAATAATAATAATTCTTGCATTTGATATAGCGCTTTTCACGTTGGGAGGACATCCCAAAGCGCTTCACAGAACGCACTGTAAAGTGAATTGACTGTATATTTGTGGGCGAACGCAGCAGCCAATTGCGCACAGCAATGTCCCACAAACAGTCGTAGATTGAAAATGACCAATTTATTATTGTTTTTTGTTTTGGAGGAATTATTATTAGGCGTGTGGAGTAAGGAATAATAATAATAATAATAATAATAATCCTTGCATTTGATATAGCGCTTTTCACGTCGGGAGGACGTCCCAAAGCGCTTCACAGAACACACTGTAGTGAATTGACTGTATATTTGTGGGCGAACGCGGCAGCCAATTGCGCACAGCAATGTCTCACAAACAGTCGTAGATTGAAAATGACCAATTTAATTATTGTTTTTGGTTTTGGAGGGATTATTATTAGGCGTGTGGAGTAAGGAAACTTGCCCAAGGTTTCGCCCTCTGCCTGGAATTGAACTCAGGTCTCTCGCTTGCAAAGCAGTGTATAGAGCTGCCAGAGGCAGCATTTTCAGATGCTTGAGTAAAAGTCTGTATGGAGATCAAACCCTTTAATACACGGTGACCGAAAAGTCGTGATACCATTACAATATCTAATAAGTCTTAGAGAAATTATGTTTTTTAGATAATAGAGTAGATATCACAACTTTTTGGTGAGCCTGTATTTACTAACTGGAATTAAAAAGCAATAGTGACAAAAATAACTTGCATTTTTAAAGTGCTTATAACTGAAACATCTCAAAATGTTTCTCAGTAATTACTATAACATACTATAGGAGAGGTCATGGGCTGCAGAGTTCTGGATAGTATCTAGCTTGTGTAGGGAGGGGATTCTGGCCAGCAGAGCATTGGTGGAAGGTTTATTCTGGCCTCATTCACTTTTCTTCTTTTCCTCAGAGACAGATGTCAGATTGCACTCGTCCACTAGGACACAACATACAGTTGATGTGGGGTAAAGGATTAATGATTATGAGGCACATGTGAAACATGCACTTACTTGGTACCCTTCACATAGAAGAATGTCACAAAATGCTCAACAAAGATGGAGTGGAAGCCAAAGGAGGGCGGGAGATTGGGGGGGAGGGGGAGTAGACTGGAAAAAACTGACAATAAATACTTTAAAGCGTCGAGTAATTTTGACATAAGGCATTATAAAAAGCAAGTACTTTCTTTCCATATTTATTTAATGGGGACGAACCCTCTTTTAATTAATTTTTCTGGTCAGCTGGGTGTCTGATACATGCGGAAACCCATCACCATGCTTAAGAGTATCCAAACCAAGCTGAGATTTCCATACATTTCACCTACACATGGAAATCCCGGAGATATGTTGTTGGAATGGAATGCGCACTGTTTCCCTGGAGGGGCACATCCTGTTTATCTAATTTCGGAGAGTATTAGGCACAGCTTGTTAAAAGCCAAGGCTTGGGGACCCCAGAGTGTGCGTTGGGGTACTGCTGGAGTCAGCTAAAACTGCGTAGTTTGCCATTGATATTGCTGTCTGGCAAGTTTCCCACTGCTTGTCCAGCTAGGACCACCCAACCCTTTAGGGCATTGGCTTGCAGGGTTAACAGAAGCTGAATGGGATGACTCCCTGCCCCAGTGACTGGTCTGCCCTCCCAGGGCCTACCAATGAGCCAGCCTGGCTGTGCTGTCATCAACAGTGCCCTGGAATACTGTGGAGCCGCCTGGATCAGGAACCAGACTACTGAGCCCGCCAAAAAGGGCTGGCTCGATTCCGACACTCTGTTTTCAGACAAGTCACCCTGGATTCAGTTCAGCTCCAAGGAGACCCCCTTATCTCCCCTCACCCTCCCAGGAGGATAGTCACTAGTTGGACGTTTGGATCCGACTCTTACAATCAACAACTTATCCACTTACAACCAATAAGTTACCTTCAACCAAAAACTGTACTGTAGTTTGTGGGTAACTTTCCAGAAAGCAATAAATTCCCGAGTTGCAACACATATCTGAGTTATGTCTCTCACACTGTCTAATGTGCTCCAACAAAATGAGATGGAAATAGGCAATACCCTCCTTGGGCAGCTCCATTAGTACTGTCTCTCCTCATGGCTGCCAAAGACACAATTGTCCTAAATTACCTTGTGACAAATATCCTTTCAGACTTCCTCTGGGAACTTTGTTGTCATCAACCAATGTTCCACAAGCCTAACCATCCAAACGGTGATGGATGTTTTGCTGAAAATCTCTGGATGAGACGAGAGTGTGTGAGTTAGTTTTGATCCCAACTCTTCCTTCCGCAAGCTGTAGATTGTTCAGTATTTTGCAGCTCATGTCCTTTCCTGTACTAAGCTCCATCAGCCTTATTTCGCCCATCTTTGCCCGGCTTCATTGACTCCCCATCCCCTAGAGGATCAAGTTCAAGATCCTTGTCCTTACTTTTAAACCCCTCCACAGTCTTGCTCCCCATACCTCTGCAACCTACTAAAACGTTACCAACCTCTCTGCTCCCTCTCCTCAACAGGCACTTGACCGCTCCATATCCCCCATCCTACCCACTCCACCATTGGTGGTTGGCTTTCATCCCAGAGCTCCTGCGCCTCACTGGTCCCTTGCCTCCTTCTAAACTTGTCTCAAGACCTTCCTCTTTGACTATGCTTTTGGTCATTTTCCCACCTTCATCCCTGTTACACTCCACCCCTATTGCCTCCAACTTCTAGCTCGGGTGCAAACCATTCACTGTCTAGCACCTTCAGACTTCCTCCCCATGTGAAAGACGCTATATAAATACAATTTGTTGTTGTTTAGTGGTGAAGTACCGGTTCCTGAGATAAAATGTAATGCTAAGTAATTGATTTTCACAGCATGTGTCTGCTGTGAGCTTAACTTGTTGTTCCATTGTTGTTCTTAAGAGATTCATCAATCAAAGCAATTTATTTAAAAACAGATTTAGTCTGACACAAGATGAAATTTTGGTTTGTAAGTCACTGGACTAGTATATATTTTTACTATCATATATATATATATATATATATATTATCCTGCCTCATATTATCATAAATAGTGTAAGCTGTGACTTACTGAAGCACATACTACACCCATTTCATACGACTTTCCTTGTACTTCACAAGTTATAACTTATGCAATATGTTACTCAATCCACAACTGTCAGTCAATCCACGACTGTTTGTGGGACACTGCTGTGCGCAATTGGCTGCTGCGTTTTGCCCACAAAATATACAGTCATTTCACTTTACAGTATATTCTGTGAAGCGCTTTGGGGTGTCTCGAAGACATGATAAGGTGCTGTATCAAACGCAAGGATTATTATTATTATAGTTTCAGACACAATAATTCATGATGGGTTTATATTGTGTCTCCAATTTCACTATGAGTCTTAAATTTGCTAATTCAATTTTTTCATATATTTGTGTTCTTTTCCTATGTTTATGATGTGGGCTTCTGTCTATAAAATACAGTCACTCCACTGTAAAGAGCTTTGAGGCATCCTGCTGACATGAAGGTGCTAATATAAATGCAGGGATTATTATTATGTATGGTGATTATTATTATGTATGTGCACTACATTGGGGGAGCACTACATTGTTGGAGGTATCATTTTTCAAATAAGATGTTAACCCATTCAGTCCTGCTATTTGCTATGGGCAAATTGGCTGCTACGTTTATCTACATGATACATGGTCACTGCACTTTACAGTAATTAATGTGAAGCGTTTCAAGAGGTTTGAAGGATTATTATTTTTATTGGAATTTGGGGCGAGACAATTGATTAAAGAAAGCACAATAATGACACATCTGCAAATCAAAAAGCCATGGACTCTGACCAGTATCTACTGAGAACAGTGGCAGCTCCTGTTGTCTGCAGGATTTTCCATCCAACATCAGAAAGAGCTATTTCAAAGTGCATTGCCTTGGTTATTACAGGTCAGTTCAAGACAGCAAGTGGCCTTTACTGGTAGATTCACAATATAAACCCAAGATCTCTGCTGTGACTGAACAATCAAAGTGTTACTTACGAGTTGTGAATTACAGAGAAGACAATTTTCTTCCCGTCAGTCATCACTGTTTTAAAGATAGAAATGGTGATAAATCCATCCAATTGGTGATATTTCACTACCTAGTGCTTCTCTGCTTGAGGTTTAGCATATCATGGCTAAAGATTGCATTTAACTATGGGGAATGACTTCAAGCATCTCACACATACACCGTGTTTTGTGGCAGGTAGTTCACTGACACATGTAGATAGTATCCAAAGGCTAGGAATGCACAGGGCACTGGAGAGACGTGGATCTGTGCTCAAGACACCAACGTGACAAGATAGAGCTCATGATATCGCCAGTGCATCAACCTGTGGATATCATGACAGGTATCACTGAGCAATGACACGGTCTCTAACCTTAGTCATTCTCGATGCTTCTCAGCAACAGTGAAAGTCACGACAGTAGCAGATTTGAAGAGCGCAAAAAAAGTCTCGCTCTGATCCTGGAATTGAGCATTGATAGGTAAACTGAAGATGTTTTGGCATCAATTAGTATCTTTTCCAATTGCTATCTTCTAATTGCCGTTGTTAGGACTAGCTGCAAAAGTGCAACTTATACACTAATACAGTGTATACATTTTAAATTTATATCACACATTTCACACAGGAAGGATGTCTCAAAGCACTTTATAAATGTGTCTGGGCATGCAGGCTGGAGGAGAGGGAGCTGAAGAGAGGGTTGGGGAGTATGTGTGGTAGGGGTGGGGGTTGGAGGAAGATGACCGTAAGTGTGGTCAAAGAGATAAGTGTTAAGATGGGATGTAAAAGTGGGAAGGGAGGGAGGCAGCAAGTCAGAGGGACTCTGGGATGGAGTTCCAGCATAAACGTTCTAATAATAATCCTTGCATTTGATATAGCACCTTATGACATTTCAAAGCACTTCACAGAATATATTGTGAAGTGGATTGACAATGTATTTTGTGGGCAAAACGTGGCTGCCAATTGTGCACAGCAGTGTCCCACAAATAGTCATGGATTGAGTGACCAATTTTTTCCTTTTTTTTTTTAAATCGACTAATAACCGGATTCAGACTTACAGCTAGGTTAATAGAGGTGTGTGGAGTAAGGAAACTTGCCTAAGGTTTTGCCCTGCCCTGGAAACAAACAGGGGTCCTCTCGCTTGCAAGAAGAGCACGCTAACCACAACACTATGAGACTCCATTCTAAGTCACTATTGCTATTTTACTAAAAGAAATTTGCCCTCAAAAAATTTATTATAATTGCACAATTCTTCCGTCTTACAAAGTAAATTCTGTTAGTAGTAGCGCACAAAACAAAGGAATAATGTACTAACTATAGATTGAACCAGAAAGAAGCATGAAAAGACATCATTAGCGTTTACAATGTTCTGCTCAATTCACAGCTGAGAATGAAACTGCAAAATGCAGTAATACATTTTAATGATCAAATTGATAATGAATTCCAAAAAAAAATATTTGGTACCAGAGTGGAGAGCAGTTTATTCCATGATTGACTGAGTAAAATCCTGATTATCCACAAATAAGTTTCAGGGGACTCTACTTATGTGGTTGGTAGCCTAACTGTCCAATTAGTGCCAAGTAACAAATCACTTAGTCTGCAGGTTAGTTCCTGCTACATGACCCATAGGATTTAACACCACTGTGTAAATAAGGTTCAAAATGGACAAATGACTTAATATAAAATAGAATCATGTTTCGTTGGCAAGATGGAAGCCATATTCTTTGACTCTCGTCAACGTCTAAAATCTCACAGTTCTCACCTCCTCCACCTACCTAACCTCCCCTTAAAACACTCCGAACCTGTACGTAACCCAGGCATCAGTTTCGACCCCCAATTATCCTTCCTCCCCCACATCCGGTCCCTCACCAGCACCGCCTTCTTCAACCTCCGATGCATCGCCCGTCTCTGCCAATACCTAACTCCAAAAGACGCTGAAATCCTAGTCCATGCCTTTGTCACCTCTCAGCTGGACTATTCTAACGTCCTCCTCGCCGGTCTCCCATCCACTACCATCCACAAAATCCAGATTATTCAAAACTGCCGCCCGCATTCTCACCTGCATCAAACTCCGCTCCCCGATTACCCCAGTCCTTGCCAGACTGCACTGGTTGCCTGTCCCAGAGAGGATCGATTTCAAGATCCTTACCCGTGTATTCAAGTCCCTGCACTCCTCTGCACCCCCCTACCTCTCTGACCTCCTCTCTTCTCAAAACAGTGCCTGTTGCCTTCATTCCTCCAGGACTGGCCTCCTCCTCATCCCCCGAGTCCTCCGCTCCACCCTCGGCAGCAGTGCCTTCGGCCACTATGCCCCGAGGCTCTGGAACTGCCTTCCTCACTCCCTTTGCCTGGCCCCATCTCTTCCTATTTTCAGGTCTCTGCTGAAGACCTTTCTTTTCAACCGTGCCTTTGGTTACCTTCCTCCCCTCCCCCTGGCTCGGCCCCAGGATCCGTTACTGTGAAGCGCTCTGAGACGCAGTCTGGCTTGGAGGGCGCTATGTAAATCCACGTTGTTGTGGTTGTTGTTCTATTTTCAAGTTTATCATTGGTCACTGCATGGGAGAAAAAGTGCATCATGTTTTTATTTATGAAGGTGAATGTTTGATGATTGATATAAATAATAAAAGCATTAATTGGCACAAGTGTACCATTCAGCAGGTGACGAACACAGACTTATTCCTTGACTGAGATCCAAGGCCCCAAAATGGTTCATAAGCCTTTGATTGATCTCTGTCCTTTGATCTACCCACCAGTTGGAGGTAAGCAGTCAAAGATCTTGAAAAGTCTTTCATCTGTGGGGTTATATGGTAATACCACAGCCCCAATACCATGAAAATTTAATTTGTTCTCATAAGTTCAAAACATTGATAGCTCCTGACTAACATACCCTAATGTTCCAGTGGAGTATGATTCCACGTTCAATCACATTGAACATCGTATGTGCCAATGTGAAAACCCTCTGAGACATCTGATTAGAAAGCTACAGAGGTCTAAGTCATCTCACTGTCCCTTACAGAACATCCATCTATCACTGGGGTTCAGCATTGCTTCTCTCTTCTGCACTCCTCCTAGGAATGCAGAAGAGAGCAGCAACCTCCTCTTCAATATCTATTTGCTCCCTCTTGGTGACATCATCTGCAGACATGGGGTCAACTTCCACATGTATGCAAATGACACCCAACTCTATCTCTCTGCCTCCAGCCTTGACTCCAGGACCACTGCTGTCTTGACAGAATGTCTGTCAGACATCAAGTCCTGGATGAGAGCTAACTTTCTTCAGTCGAACGTCAACAAGACCGAGGCTCTCCTGATTGGCTCCCGTCAACGCCTTCTCACCTCAGGCGCCGACAGTATCACCATCCATGGTGCACACTCCACCTTACTAAGCTAGTCCGGAACCTTGGGGTCTTGTTTGACCCACAACTATCCTTTCTACCCCACATTCATGCCATGACCCACTCTGCCTCCCCCCACCTCCGCAATGTCACCTGGCTCTGCCACTGTCTCAGCCCGCAGGCCACCGAAACCTTCCTACATGCTTTCATTACATCGAGGCTTGAATATGCAAACTCACTGCTTGTCGGCCTCCCCAACTCCTCCACAGGCTGTAGATCATCCAGAACTCTGCAGCCCGTGTCCTCTCCCGCACTAGGCTCCACGACCCTATCACCCCCATCCTCGCCCAATTCCACTGGCTTCCCATCACACAGAGGATACAGTTCAAGATCCGGGTCCTCACCTTCAAAGCCCTCCATGGTCTTGCTCCCCCCTACCTCTCCAACCTCCTAACCCCCTACCATCCTGTTCTCTCCCTCCGCTCGGCGGGTTCTGCCTGCTTTACATCCCCCACCTCGCTCGCCCCACTATCGGCGGGCAAGCCTTCCGCCACTCTGCACCCACCCTCTGGAGCACCATCCCACAGTCCCTCCGTCTTGCCCCCTCCCTTGTCACCTTCAAGATCCACCTCAAGACCCTCCTCTTCAACCGTGCTTTCGATCTCCCTGCTTCCCCCCCTGCCCTCAGCTCAGGTCTGAAACTCTGTCTGTCCAGCTCCTTGGGACATCCTCCCGACATGAAAGGCGCTTTACAAATGTAATTTTGTTGTTGTTGTTATGGACAATTCCCTCATATCATGTAACCAGATTGTACTCAGTAATCCAAGTGCAGCCTTACCAAAGCACTGTGTAACTCAAGCATGACCTTCTGGTGATCTGAAGCCAGTCCCTGCTTGTTGCTGCCTCACAGTGTTTGAATTTGGTGAACAACGAGCCAATTAACATCTCTAGGTCTCTTTCAACTTCCCATTTGGCAAATTCTGCTCTGTTCATGCAGTAAATGTACCTCTTATTTTTACTTCTGATATGCATTATCTTTTATCTACAGCTGATCAGTCCAGGTGTATATCCTACTCACCTCTCTTGGTAAGATCTTGGCTGCTTCCTCTGATTCTACGGTTGCTCTCCAGGTTGATGCCATCTGTAAATGTAACTAACTGAGCCTGAGTAAGATTTATTGAGCTATTTGTAGCAAGGGATAGACAAGGTGGTTTCTTTTGTCAAAAGTAGTGTAAGTCATCTACCCATGGTCAAACCTTTGTTCATCGAAGAAGCTTTACTCTGGCTTGTTAAAATGTAGCCTTGGATCACATTCTTTGTATTGCCATCAAAACATTGTGTCGCTGTCCTCAAATGATTTAAAAAATGTCAGTGGTATAGTTAAGAAAAGTGCCTTGAGGATAAAGCTTGCACTCAAAATGATTCTACTCTTATTCGCTTGTAAAACGTTTTGATTTTTTTCCGAGTCACCCCATGTCTCATCCACTTAATTAGATCTGCATTATCTTTCCAGGGGGCTCAAGATAATAATCTTGGACTGACTTCAGTGCTAAAAGACATAGCTTGTGTTTCAATGCTGGCGGGGAAAGAAGCAAGTCTTTCTATATAATGCTCAATGTGTGATAGCTTATGGGGTTTAATGAATGTTCTTTCTATATTAGAGAAGGTGCCAGAGACAATTAGTGACATACAACAGGTTGCAGTATAATCTGTACCACAATAAGAAAGGGCATCTTAGTGCCAGGAAGGAGGATTTGATGAGAACATTTTGGGAATATACACACTGAGCTATTATAAATTTTTAATCCGTAATAAGATTCCACGTTGTGTGCACAAGTGGATGCATTATATATTTGCATTCAAAACAGCTCAGTTTAACTCTGCATTTAGTTTGCAATGAAACCAGAAAGATTTATTTCCCCATTCATAGAATACACAACACGAATATCACTGCATAAAATGGATTTGGGGATTTAAATTGCATTATTTGTTAATGGGCTTCCTTAATAATGACACAGAGCTACAAATAGGGATTCATTTGGATAACCAGAATTATATCACTATTATATATTATATTTATATTATTATATATTAAAGTTATATCATGCAGACTTGTGGGAATCCCAGTTCAATGGAATCCATTTCTAGAGTAGATTTCTGTCATTATATACTTCTGGTTACTGGAAGAAGTCTTACCCTTCTTGGTATTCAGAGGTTTTGTTAAAGGATCCCATTCAGAAGCACCGGAAATTAGAATCCTTGCCCTACTGTTTTGCTCCTGTTTTAGGTTGGAATAATTTTAACCTACAATTATACAGAGGAAAATGCAAAAGCAATGGACCACCTATTTCCACTAAACCTTACTGTCATCACTCTTCACTGGAAGCAAGGTAGTATCTTTTCAATCTACATTAAATATATTCCTTCAGATATATTTATACTTTTTAAGCATTCTCACAGTATTGCAAGGCAGCCATCAGGGCTTTTCTATGATTTTCCGTCATGAATTTGTCCTCTCTGTCCTGCACTGACCATGTCCTGTGCCTGCTTTAGCCTGGCTCTGAGGTGGTTTGAAGAGCGGAGTCCAAGTGGAGTCACTGGCTTCACGCTGTCTCTTTGTAAAACCACAAGTTTTAACTGTCTAATGCAGCATACCTTGCTTAATTTGTCTCTTTGCACATGTGCTGGACCAGTGATGTTATTACAATAGTAGAATTTTATAGCACAGAAGGAAGCTATTCAGTTACCCATGCCTGCTCATTGAAAATGCTATTCATTTAGTTATACTCACCGTTTCCCAATACCCTTTTATGTTGTTCTCTTACAAATATTTTTCAAATCTCTTGTGTTACTGTCAATTCCATTGAAATATGTCACGCATCCCGCAACTATGTTGGTGTAACTTTAACAATGATAACAGTAGCTGAGAACTGCATCTGAAGACCAGTCGATTTCACTGCCCTCGGCCCATCATTGTTTTCCACCTGCTATTGTTATTTAGGTGTATGATGGGTCTGGGGAAATTGGTTTGACCACCATTCCAGGTTTGCGAAGGGGGCCAATGACTGTTGTCATCCAGGAAGTGGGGAGAGACATGGGCAGCTAAGATGGAGAAGGAAATGCATAAGAGTTAGCGAATTCAGAGGAGGGTTAGATAAATGTACCCCTCCCCAACCCCCAATGACTGGGTGTGTAAACACTGTCTTTGTAGACAAATGAGGTAGCAATTTCCCATAAGCATTTATGAGGTGAATCTAGGAGTTTGTTGGCCAAAACATCAGGAAAAACTTTTGTTGCTTTGTCACAAAAACTTGAATATCCGCCTGTAGACAGTTTAACATCTTATCCGAACATCTGCACTTCCAACAACCTTCTAAGGCACAGCTAAGCAATCTGCCAATTGAGCTAAGTTGACACCAGTGAAGAGTGAACCAATTGGTTAAGGGGTGGTAGCGAAGATCAGCTGTTCAACTGCAACCTGATCTTGAGTCAGGAATTTTCAGGAGAGGAGGAGGGGAATAATAATAATAATAATCCTTGCATTTGATATAGCACCTTATCACATCTTTGAGATGTCTCAAAACGCTTCAAAGAATACACTATAAAGTGAATTGACTGTATATTTTGTGGGCGAAACACAGCATCCATTTCCGCACAGCAGTGTAACACGTTGGAGCAAGTTTATTAAAAATGACTTACTGCAGCAGCTACAGATGCCCTGTGTGTGACCTGGACTATCAGTTTACAGAGAGTAAATTAGATTACTCAAGGAAATCTACAAAAGCTTCCAAATTCTATACTGAAGTAAAAATACCTAAAAGGTCAGTCACAAGTGAAGGGGATAGAATTAAGGATATAAAAAGGAATTTAATCAAAAGGTAAGAACGACCTACTTAAAATGTATGGGGCATTCGGTTCCAACACTGCATCCAATCCCTCTGTTATTCCATCTGTTTCTGTGCTCTCATTGGGAAGGAGAAGGGAGTCGGAGCCAATTCTTCAAATTACGTTTCAGCTGTACACTGACTCACATGTGGATTAGCTCTTATCGTCAGCTACTGAACCTTCAGTAAGGCAATTGGAATGTAATGCCTGAAGATGGCACTGAGTAAGGTCGAACGTCTCATGGTTGGAAAATTGACATTATATACAGTATATTCAGCAGTCTGTGCACGTGAAGAATTGCTACAGAGAAAGGGAACATGATCTTATGCACTTGTTGAACAATCTTGTGAGAACAGATGAGCAGACAAACACCACCTTGCAAAATGCCACTAGCCATAGAATTGATAGATTAACTGGTGATATTTGATTGTTGTAGAATAGTGGATTAATTGCTTCAGGAGTGGAATGTCTACTATGTGTCAACAGCTCAGTAAACATGTTAGCATTGTTCAGCATTAATCATAGAAAATGTACAATACAGAAAGGGGCTATTGAGTCTTGGCTGGTATTCCCACATTGTAATGTTTATCTACAACAATACCAATTTGGATTTGTTTAGCGCCCTTTAAGCGATGTAGTGACCCGGAGCGCTTAATTTAATCAGAAATAGTATCTAATTAGAATCCCAATCCTCTCCAGAATTAGGGAGGCGGATATGTCTCCAGGGAGAGTGTATGCTCCATTCCAGACACAGAGACATTTCTGTGTGTAGATGGCAAACATATGAGAAAGTCTCAGGCTGGTTTTGATATGTTTAAGCAAGGTGATGCTTAAAAAACTTAATTTCTTCCACTACTCACTCCACACAACCCTTGATTTTTTGTTGATCAAAATGCCTTTTAAATGTTGTGGACTTGACTTCAACCATCATTTGTGATGATATTCCAATTTCTAGTGAATTTCTGCTTTACAACAGCAACAACAACTTACACATATATATCTCCGAGCCAGGGGGAGTGGGGAGGTGGCCGGAAGCACGGTCGAAGAGGAAAGTTTTCAGACGGGATTTGAAAGAGGGGAGAGAGGAGGCAAGGCGAAGGGATTCAGAGAGAGTGTTCCAGAGTTTTGGGGAGTAGTGGCTGAAAGTGCGACCTCCGATGGTGGGGCAGAGGATGTGAGGGATGAGCTGGAAACCAGTGCCAGTCGAGCGGAGGCCCCGGGTGGTGGTTTGGGGAGTGAGGAGGTTGGAGAGGTAGGGAGGTGCCAGAGAGTGAATGGATTCGAACACGAGTGTGGGGATCTTAAAGTTTGGTCCAGGTCAGTATGCGGGTGACAGAGTTCTGAATGAGCTGGATCTTGTGAATGGTGGAGCTGGGGAGACCGGTGAGGAGAGCTTTGATGTAATCCAGGTGGGAGGTGACAAATGCATGCACGAGAGTTTCAATTGCATTTGGGGTAATGTCCAGTCGGAGGCGGGCAATGTGGCAGAGGTGGAAGAAGGTGGTCCTGGTCAGGGACTGCATGTGGGGGAGGAACTGAACGCCTGGGGGTCGAACTAGATGCCTAGATTGCGTACTGGTTCGGTGACTCTGAGGGAGAGCCCAGGGAGGTTGAGGAGTTGAGATGCGCAGGAGTGAAGACGTTGACGGGAGCCAAGGAGTATGGCTTCCATTTTATCCACATTGAGCTGCAGGAAGTTTACACTCATCCAGGCTTTGATGTCTGCCAGACAAGCTGATAGAGTATCAGTAGACCTGGAGTCGGTACTGGAGGAGGCAAATTTGTGTGTCATCCGCATACATGTGGATGTTTACCCCATGACTGCGGATGACATCGCCCAGAGGGAAAAAATAGATGAGGAAAAGAAGAGGGCCAAGGATGGAGCTTGGGGTACCCCGCAGGTGACTGGGCGAGGGCGGGGGGAGAAATCATTTGCTGAGATGAAATGGAGACAGTTTGTTAAGTAGGACTCGAACCATGCGTGTGCGACACTAAAGTGGATGAGGGAGGAGAGGCGATGGAGGAGGATGGCGTGGTCGACTGTGTCGAATATAGCAGAGAGATCCAGGAGGACGAGGAGGCAGAGGGAGTCCTAGTCACAGATAAAGAGAATATCGTTTGTGACTTTGACAAGCGCTGTCTCTGTGCTGTGGGCAGGGCAAAATCCAGACTGCTGGAGGGAGAAGGCGATGTGGATGGTCTAATAGTGGGGTGGAAGGGGATATGGGGGAAGAGGCTGATGTAGCCAAGCGGATGTTTTCAATTTTTGAGGCGAAGAAATCTAGGACCTCTTAACACTTGACATTTGACGTGAGGATAGAAGGGGCTTGAGTGGATGAAGGAGGAGGTGATGGACGGTGGAAAACAGCATCTTTGGGTAGTTGTTTGCCTCCAGGATGACTTTGGAGTAAAGGTCAGTTTTGGCCTGTGAAAGGGAGAGGCGATAGGTGCAGAGGTGCTCGAGCCACAGCTGGCAGAGAATCACGAGGCTGGATGTCTGCCATCTGCGCACGAGGTGGTGCAAGGGGAGTTTAAACGGAGGTTGAAATCACCCATGATGAGCTTTATGTTCCTTAAAACTGTGATAATAATAATAATGATGATCTTTTATATTTGGGAGAATGTCCTGAAGTGCCTCACAAAGTGTAAAGTGTAGTGATTGTGCGTTTTGTGGACAAACATGGCAGCCAATTTACGCAGCAATGTCCACAGATTGCTATGAACTGATCACATTTTTATCTGGGCGATAGCCAGGACCTGGGAAGAGCCTCCCTTCTCTTTTCAAATAAGTGCCATGGATTATTTAATATCCATCGGAAAAGGCAGAGAGAGATTCAATTTAATATCTCATCTGAAGGACAACACAGTGTTCCCCTGACAATGCATTGGAGTGTCAGTCTGGATTGTAAACTCAAAGACCCAACGTGGAACTTGAATCCACAACCTTCTGACTTGGAGGTGAGAGTGTTACCAAGAGAACAAGCCAGACTATCAACTGTTGGCAAAAAACAGACAACATGCAGACAGGATGTTAGAAAAGGATGATTTATATTGGGCCCAACAGCTGTCAATGATAAAGAGCTCAATGTTGTTAGATCAAGGAGTTTCAGCTTGGTACATTATCATCACACAACCTAGCTCAATGATCAACAATAAAAAGATGCTCCAGACAGCTCTATTATTAGTCACGTGGAATTATCAAAAGTGAATGTAGCCTTTCTCCAATTTCAGTTTCTGTTGTTTCAGTAGTAATTATTATGATAAATTGCAGGGAGTGACCTTTTAAGATGAGGTCAGGGTTCTTCAATTGCTTTTGCTTGTTGAAAACAACATACCCATGAGTGCTGTGAAATACCACTGTCTATGTGTACTTGTGGGAATAAAGAATTCTGCCACAACACTTCAAACCAAAAATACATAAATGTTTGACCGACTTTACAAAAAATGTAATAAAGTTAGTGCTTTTATTGGGACTACTTGTGTTGCTCAGAAAAAAATAATTTCTGAAAGACAATAAATGTGTGACAGATGGAATTAAGTTAGATTTGGAAAACCCTTGGGGTTTTTTTGTTTGTTCGTTTCTGTTAAATGAACGGCAGAAGAAAAGAAAATGTCAGACGCTGACACCTCAGTGGTGCAAACAACATTGAGTGCTTCCGTGAAGACAGTTCATGGTCATTTTGTTTATAATTGAACATGTATTTAATTTCGCAGTGCTGGTTGGAGTGTGAAATGTCATTGTTACACTGTATTACATGAACAAGATCAGCTTTTATTTAGATGAAAACAGAATGTTATATCAGATAGCATCTTTGCTCTCTCTCTCTATGAAGTTACTGGGAAGAGGGACTTTTCCCACCTGCGCCTATTCCACTGCAAACCAATATCCTAACAGATAGGGTGATCCTAGCTGGATAAAGCTGGTCGTGGGAAGCTTTCTAGTTAGTGCTTTCAATGACAAGCTATGCGGTTTCAGCAGGTTGGACTCCAATACACCCTCTGAGGTCTCTAAGCCTTAGCTCTTACAAACCTGTAGCTGCTATTTTCTGGGACTCGGTAAGCTACAACAACAACAACAACATTACATTTGTATAGTACTTTTCATGTCGGGAGGACATCCCAAGGTGCTGGACAGTCAGTGTTTCGGACCCGAGCTGGGGTCTGGATTGGGGAGGGGGGAAGCTAGGTACAGGGGGGATGGAGTGCTTACTCAATTCCAGACACAGAGGAATTTTCCATGTGTAGGTGACATACATATGTGGAACTCTCAGTCTGGTTTGGATACCCTTAAACATGGTGATGAGTTTCAACATGATGCCCGCCTAATCAAAGAAATATGAATTTACAAACACCTGCGCTTACTGAACACTAGAGTTTGTAATTTGTTAGGGAAGCTTGTAAAGACAATGCTCAGAATGGTCTCCCCTGTGAACCATGATCCCGCTAACCAGCAGTTGAAAGCTATGATCTGGAAGATTGTTGAGGATGTTGGCATTAAGATTGGTATTGAGTGGGCTGTCTTTCGCATATCCAGGCAATATAAATCTCTTCATTTGCACAGCATAATAATAATAATAATAATAATAATAATCCTTGCATTTGATATAGCGCTTTTCACGTCGGAGACGTCCCAAAGCGCTTCACAGAACACACTGTAAAGTGAATTGACTGTATATTTGTGGGTGAACGCGGCAGCCAATTGGGCACAGCAATGTCCCACAAACAGTCGTAGATTGAAAATAACCAATTTATTATTTTGGAGGGATTATTATTAGGCTCTGTGTGGAGTAAGGAAACTTACCCAAGGTTTCGCCCTCTGCCGGGAATTGAACTCAGGTCTCTCGCTTGCAAAGCGAGTGCTCTAACCACTGAGCTACAGGACTCCACAAGTCCTGTATTAACCCCATTGAACATGAGCTGAGCTGAGCTTATCGTGGAGTTCCTTCACCTGACCATACGTTCAAAGCTTTTCCAGGATCATTGTATCCTTTTTAAGCTGTACCACCCTTTCATCTCAGAGACATCTCTTATTGAGAGTTCTGATACTCCTTAACTCCACCACATTAAAAACATTATTGCCTGTGAGGCTCATTTGGCTTGTTACTACTCTTCACATTAACGGAATGAAATGACTGGCTATATGTGAAGCTATATGTGAAGCTTATTAAAATGCAATCGATAGGAACTGTGAAAGTCAGGTATTAAATTCAAACATGCTGCAAATGTCTTTAAATGATTCCTCAATAAAGAAGCCAGAAGTGCATTCCTCACCTCAAGGCCTAATGTCTGAAATTTGCTCAGAGTTCGTATGAGATGACATGACACACTTCCAGTTTCTATATTAAGAAATCCTGTTAGAAATTGGACTCCTAATGAGTGTCAAATATCCTTAATTAATTATTGTGAACCTTAGTTATAAAAACACATCATCTTGAGTATTTTGGACTCAATAATCAGTTTCTCAGTAACTGAAGTTATGATTCTTCTGATGGAAGGGTGTGGTTAGATTAAGATTATATTGCAATATATTAAAGCATGCATCATTCTCACACTCTTTTGCCTTCACAGATACAATTTTGTGAATGTTGGGCAGTGCAATTAAAATGCCCAGTTACTTTTCTGAAATTTCTAAACTCACAACTGTCAAAATAAATGTTTGCTATGAAGTTCACCTATTTAGTAATGATGGCAGTTCACAATCATGCAACCCCATGTCTGCACTAATATAGGAGGCTGCACTGTTGCAGCAATGGTTAGCTTTCGTGGACTTCTCAATTTATTACAGTAAGTGATTTGCTTGTTCATTTTTTAGCAAATGTCTTTAGGTTTCAAGGATCATGGATCAGGATGAGGTGACAAGCAACTTCACGACAGCCCTGCCGTGCCTTTCTTGCTAATACTTCCACACTGAATGCTTTGGAAAGATTAAAAACAATCTCCCTTTAACAGCTTTCATTTTCTCGGTCTTTAAGTCCCTCATTCTAATGCAGAGCAGAGCTTCAACATTATTCAGCTGGACAGTGTCTTCTCAATATGTGGAAAGAATTTTCATTTACCAGTGAAGTATTCTTTATGCTTACACCACACAAGTGGACCAATAAATTTGAAAAATGCTTGACCCACAGCAATGATAAAGTATCCTGCCTGGAATAACTTGAACAAAGAGCTCAGTTATCTCCCCTGTGGCACACTAAGGTTTTATGAGACCTATCAGCATGCTCTGTCACGTTCCTATCTGTCGTATTTGACTTTTTTTCATACAGATTTTGGAAGCTATGCAACAAATATGATTTTTAATTAGACACAAAATAAAGATAAATTTTCTGCATGATAGTCTATTCCTCTTAGTAATAATAAATCAGAATCCTTACATTTGATATAGTGCCTTTCACGTCAGGAGGATGTCTCAAAGAGCTTCACAGTATATACTGTATAGTGTAGTGGTTGTATATTTTGTAAGCAAATGTGGCAGCTGAATTGTGCACAGAATTTTCCCACGAACAGTGATTAATATTAACCTTAAAATTAGAACTAGGCCATTTAGGATTGAAATCAGGAAGCATTTTTTCACACATAGGGTAGTGGGAATCTGGAACTCTCTTGCCCAAAAGATGGTGGATGCTGGATCCATTCAAATTTTCAAGGCTGAGGTGGATAGATATTTGTTAGGTCAGGGTATCAAGGGATATGGGGTAAAGGCGGATAATTGGAGTTGAGGTCCAGATCAGCCATGATCTTATAGAATGGCAGAACAGGCTTGAGGGGCTGAATGGCCTACTCCTGGTCCTATTTTCCTATGTTCCTAAATTAAGTGAATGGCAAATTGCATTGGGGGATTGTTGTCCAGGACACTGGGAGAAACCCCCCTTCTCTTTTTGAACAGTGTCGTGGGATCTTGAAAGTTCACTTGATTAATATCTCATCTGTAGGATAGCACCTAGAACAATGTAACACCCCAGGACTGCATTGCAGTATCAACATATAGGATATAACTTCAAAGTTCCGACATCTGAAAGAAAGTTTCCAACAAAGTTGTTTCTAACTAAAATTGTGTTTTTATCAAGAATTCATTATTCTTTATTAAACTGTGCAAACTTATGAGTAATTCCTTCACATCTATTTGCTTTGTAATAGAGAAACCTTTATCCAAAATTAATTTAAACACAATTTATCAGATGCCGAGCTGACACCTCTTGTGGGTAAATCTGGGTATAACAGTAAATATTGTTGAAATCAGAAAATCCTCCTCAATCTTCGAAGCATGGATATTACAATGTTCTGAAATATTTTTGATGAATCTGTGAATAGAGATGCCTGCAGCTTGTCGCTGGAAGGGTTGATCTCAAACTATTTTAAGCTTGAAATAATAACCAAGTCTTTTACATTTACATTTGAGGCTCCCAACTCGGACTCAAAGCTTTTTGGATAGTTGGGCACAAGGGGAAATATTCTGTCCGAGCTAAAGTTATCACTGTTGGAATTAAGCCTGAAGAGCAGTGGAACATTTGGAGACAGCAATAAAACCAAGATAGTTGTTCTGTGTATTCTACATGTAAAGAAAGCAGATCCAAAACAAGTAGTATCAAAATACAAGGAAAGTCATTTAATATTGGAGTTGTTTTATTAAGCACATGTACTAAGGTGAAACATTTCTCATAGTCGTAGCCTTCAAGCCATAAGTGTCAAGCTTTCCCTGCTCTCCATCTCGTAGTCCTTCCAACTTGCATTTGATATTTCTAGCTTTCAGAATTTCAACCTCTATACATTATCCACTGCAATTCAGTTTGGGATAATGGTGTTTAAAATGCAGACACCGAATCTCTAAGGGCACACCATTAGCTGAAAGTTTTATTTCCTGAAAAATAAAGGAGTGTGGCCTAATTATCTAATGGATGTGTATCATGTGAGAATAATGTGTGGCGAAGCTGTTTGATGTACTGTTCACTGAAAATCACTGCTGTAATCAAAAACAATCTTTTTATAGACCAGTTTCCATTTTTATGTTGAGGAAGTTAAAAGTGCTAAAATGCAGAACTTGATAAATTATCTTTTCAATTCTAAATATTTTTGCTTTGGGTCAGAATATTCCATCTCATGTAAATGTAATTTCTACCTGATTGTATTTATTAATTTATGCTGCAATAAATTTTATTTGTTTTAAAAGAAAACAACTCTCACAATCTTAACCTTAAGGCCATTTTCTTAAATTTCACAATGGTGCGGAATTGTGGAAAAATTTTCAACCCCATTTTAATTTTCCAGAGTTCTGGAAAAAAAAGAAACCGCTTAAAACTCCAAATTAAAATTTAATTGAAGAACATTTCAAAATTCTGGACAATCCTAAATTTAAAAAATGGTCTTCTATACACTGTAGCCAAGAGATTTTATTTTTGAGTGAGCAAACACTTGATCTGAGCTTTCAGAAAGAATTGGTGTTTAAACTTAGGATGTGTTCCTCTGCCCATCATTCCAAAATAACATAAAAAATGCGTGTGTCTGTATGTGTGTGTGTCTGTATGTGTATGTGAGTATGTGTCTGTATGTGAGTGTGTGTATATGAATGTGTGTCTATGTGTGTGTCTGTATGTGTGTGTATGTGAGTGTGTGTCTGTATGTGAGTGTGTGTCTATATGTGTGTGTGTCTGTATGTGAGTGTGTGTGTGTCTGTCTGTATGTGAGTGTGTGTCTCTGTGTGTGTGTGTCTGTATGTGATTGTGTGTGTGTATGTGACAGTGTGTGTCTGTATGTGAGTGTGTGTGTCTGTATGTGAGTGTGTGTGTGTGTGTGTATGTGAGTGTGTGTGTGTGTATGTGAGTGTGTGTGTTTGTATGTCTGTGTGTGTGTGTGTGTGTATGTGAGTGTGTGTGTCTGTATGTGAGTGTGTGTGTATGTGTGTCTGTATGTGTGTGCATTTGAGTTTGTGTGTCTATGTGAGTGTGTGTGTGTCTCTGTTTGTGTGTGTGTGTGTATGTGAGTGTGTGTCTGTATGTGAGTGTGTGAGTGTGTGTCTGTGTGTCTGTATGTGTGTGTGTATGTGAGTGTGTGTGTCTGTATGTGAGTGTGTGTGTATGTGTGTCTGTATGTGTGTGTGTGTGTCTGTATGTGAGTGTGTGTCTGTATGTGTGTGTGTGTCTGTGTGTGTGTGTCTGTTTGTGTGTGTGTGTGTCAGTATATATGTGTGCGTGTCTGTATGTGTGTGTCTCTGTGTGTGTGTCTGTATGTGAGTGTGTGTCTCTCTGACTCTCTGGTCATGCACTTGACTTTGTCATCACCCACGGCCTTGACATTTCCGACCTCAGCATAATGGACAAGGCCATCTCGGACCACTTCCTCATCTCCTTCTCCTCTCACATCCCTCTCTCCTCCACCAAGCCCTCAACCATCCTCTACTGCCCTTAGAAAAGGTTACCCACTGAGACCCTCACAAAGGCCCTCGCATCATCAAATATCCTATCCCTCTGGCCTTCCACCCACAGAGATCCTGAAGCAGCCGTCCAGGTGCTCCATGATCGCCTCTCCTCCACCTTCAAATCCCTCGTCCCCTTAATGGGACACAAATACCCCATTTCTAACCTGTCATTCCTCGCAAAAGTCCTAGAACGCATTGTTGCCAACCAACTTCGCGCACACCTCTCTTCCCACTCCCTCTTTGAACCCCTCCAGTCTGGTTTCTGCCCTGCCCACAGTACAGAGACTGCGCTTGTGAAAGTCACAAACGACATCCTCTCTATCTGTGACCAGGGCTCTCTCTGCCTCCTTGTCCTCCTGGACCTTTCCGCTGCGTTCGACACAGTCGATCACACCATCCTCCTCCACCGCCTTTTCTCTGTCATCCACCTCAGTGGGACTGCACTCGCCTGGTTCGAGTCTTACCTCACAAACCGCCAGCAGTACATCTGCACAAACGGCTTCTCCTCCCGCTCTCACCCGGTCACCTGTGGGGTACCCCAAGGATCCATCCGTGGCCCCCTCCTCTTTCTGATCTACATGCTTCCTCTTGGGGATGTCATCCGCAGACAAGGGGTACATTTCCACATGTACGCAGACGACACCCAACTCTATTTTTCCACCTCTCTTTGTGACCCCCAGTCCCCTGATGTTCTGTCAGCCTGCCTGTCAGACCTCAGGAGCTGGATGGGCGCAAATTTCCTTCAGCTGAACTTAGACAAGATTAGAGATTTTAGGGTTCCCTTGCATTCAGGGTTATAAACAAATCAAACAGCAGTTAGTATTGTACTTCATACCAAAGTGATGTCCAGCAGAATACCATTGCCTGGAGAATGTATCTCAAGACCTTTCTCGAGGGCACAACTACCAGGAAGCTTTGTTCTAAGCACAAGCGCAGTTGGGAAGCTGAGCTAGTGCAGTCAGTCATTAAAAGTCACTTGCTTAGGTATAATTACAATGTGCAAAACTGATTTACAACTCAGTGAATCTGTTGTTGTTTTGGAGGTGGAGTCAGCCGTCAATCTCAAAGTACAGGGAAAGACTTCATTTCCCCCAATGTGCTCATGTGGTGCCACGCTGTTTTTAGGTGGGTTCCCTAGGCCAGGCACACAGAACAAGGTAATCACCTTCCTCCTCCACAAACTGCTCATATATGGGTACACTGGGCTGTCCGGTGATGAACGTATAGGCAATGAATGGATTTACTCCTGTAATGCATGTCTAAATGTGTCAATAGATTTTAGGGTTCCCTTACATTCAGCGGTATAAGCAATGTACTTGCCGGTGATGAATGTATGGATTTACACCTGTCGTGCTCTTCATCCATTCAGACATGTTATAGCCCAAACTAATTGCCTGGACATTTTACCCTAACAAATATTTATTTGCTAAGTTTTGGAGCATCTGAGACATAAGACTAGCTGGTGTAGACTGGCAAAGTTGAGGGCACCAGTTGCCATATGCAACTCTATACTCAAATGGGAGCATCAGTGAAGTCTCCAGTGGTGGAGGGTTTAGTTTGTGCTTGTGTCTATCTATGAGTTTAAGTACGCTTAAAAGGACAGGTGTCCAAACTGCAATTGCACGTATTGTGAGAACATCATTCAGCACACTCTGTGGGGAGTGTGGACCACAATATTACTGGCTATGGTAACTGAATGTGATGCACAAACACACAATTCCTCATAGAACATCATACCAATTAACTTAATAATAACTTCCTCAAACATCCCAAGTTAAGTCTTTGTACACTAACAGTGTGATTTCTCTCTCCCCACCAAAAAAAATGATGGAATAAATAATTTGAAAATACCCTCGTTAGTCTGTTATTTCATTAGAAATAAGCAATTCTCCCCAAAATTCACTTTTTTGTTTGCTACAGAATAAATTTTTGAATTTTTTTAAAATTGAAATTAACATACTCAGCATATCTTATAAAACTGATTATCCCAAGAATTCCTATGCCAGTGAGCTAGCATCTGAAAAAACATAATTAGACATTAATCCACTCTCCTCCTTCATGGTGTGTACAGAGTAAGTTTGAAAACAGCCAAATATCAATCTAGAATACATAATACTTTTAAAATCAAAACAAAGATTTTATTTGGCGATTTACTGCATATGTTTTACATTTTTGGTTTTTAATTTTATTTAAATGCTTACTCCTTTTCCACCCAGAGCTTTTTAAAAATAATTTACATTATTTTCAATGGAAATTACCTGCTGAATTTAGGATGAGAGTGGATTAATGTCTAATTACGATATAACGCTTTATTACGTCTTCTTGATGTCTCAACATGCTTCACAAAATATACTGTAAAGTATTTCTCTTTTGAAGAGTAGGTGAGAGGAGGGATGCAGTGAGAAAAGGTTCTTCAAGAACATCTCTAAAGAACAGAAAATATTTGTTGTGTCAATTGGATACAATAATATAATAATAATAATAATACTGCATCTCTAGAAATTCCACAACCGTGTTACACTAGAGAAATAAATAATTCATAACAACTGAAGTCAAGAGATATGAGTAAACTTCACACCTGATGGTAAAATTAATATCAATTTTATGGACTGGGAGCAGTGAACTGTTCTGTATGGGTTTAAATACCCCGACTACTACTCCCTCCCCATCTCCCTGTCACACCTGGCCCCTACCCATCCCTCCCTCCACACCTTTGAACCTGTCTCCCCGTCCTCTCTCACCATCACTATGACCCACATGAAAATGACCATCTGCTCTCTCGACACCATCCCTACCCCTCTCCTCACCTCCCAGCTCCAATTCCTTGCCCCCCTACTCACAGACATCATAAACCTGTCCCTGTTACTGGCACCGTTCCCAACCCTGTAAAAACATCTGCCATCACTCCTATCCTTAAAAACACTCCCTGGACCCATCCCTGCTCTCAAATTACTGCCCCATCTCCAACCTCCCTTTCATAGGAACATAAGTAGGCCATTCAGCCCGTCGAACCTGTTTCCTTTCCAAAGTCCTGGAACGAGTCCTTGCTTCCCAGCTTCACTCCTTCCTCTCTTGCCATTCCCTTCACGAACCCCTTCAATTGGGTTTCTGTGCCACCCACAGTACAGAAGCAGCTTTGGTCAAAGTGACAAATGACATTTTGTCCATCTGTGACCAGGGCTCCCTCTGCCTCCTCGTCCTCCTTGACTTCTCTGCTGCCTTTGACACCGTTGACCACTCTATCCTCATCCACCGCCTTTCCTCTCGCCGTTCAAACTGTACCTCTCACACCATCTCCACTTCATCTCCTCAAATGGCTTTTCCTCTAGCCCTACACCATCTTGTGCGGCGTTCCTCAGGCCTCAGTTCTTGGTCCCCTCCTCTTCAATATCTATATGCTCACTCTTGGCGACATCATCTGCAGACACGGGATCAACTTCCACATGTATACAGATGACGCCACCCAACTCTATTTCTCTGCCTGGTTGAAATATATTGACTATCACCTTGGGATACATTGGTATATTGATAGCAGCAACCGAATGTTCCAGAAGAATTGAGGGTTAAAAAGTAACCGATATAGTTAAAAATATGTGCAAAAATAAGCAGAAATTGTATTTAACCACAGTAACAGAAGTAGTCAAGAGATAATGAGTGAAGATCATCCTGGAGCTGGGAAAACCAGGAACTGGGGTAGTATCTGTACAAAGCAGGATGCCTGTGCAACTCAAGTGTGATCACATTGGGACCTTGAGTTTTTGATTTAATGACTAGCCTAGCAGGGGTTAAAAGTTGCTGGACGTGTTGAGGTTAGCTTCTGAACAACAAATTACATTTGATTAGCACCTTTCACATTGGGAGGACATCCTAAGGCGCTGGAACATCAGTATTTCAGGCCTGAGCTGGGGATCGGGATTGGGGAGCGTGGAGGGCAGGAGGAAGGTGACCAAAGGCACGGTCAAAGAGGATCGTCTTGAGACCAATCTTGAAGGAGGCAAGGGAGGGGATTTTTGCATTTATAGAGCACCTTTCACGTCGGGAGGATGTCCCAAAGTGCTGAACAGTCAGGTGTCGGGGCCTGAGCATGGGGGAGAGGTGGTGTAGGGGTGAGGGAAGGCAGAGAGGTGGGAGGGCGACCAAAAGCACAATCGAAGAGAAGGGTCTTGAGACCGGCCTTGAAGGAGGCAAGGGAGGAAGCGAGGCAAAGGGATCGTGGGATGGAGTTCCAGAGTGTGGAGGCTGATGCTCTCTCAAGGACCTTGGATAGGAAGGGGAGATTTGAGATGGGCCGGTAGCTAGATAGCTGTGATGGGTCAAGAGAATGTTTCTTCAAGGTGGGGGTGATAGTGGCTGTTTTAAGAGGGGAAGGAACAGTGCCAGGTGACAGGGAGAAGTTAACGATGTCGGCGAGTAGTGGGGCAAGGAGCTGGGATTTAAGGAGAGAGGTGGGGATGGGGTCCAGGGAGCAGCTGGTGGGCTTCAGGGAGGGGGAGAGACAGAGAAACTGCTGGATGGACTTCCAGAGAGTGGAGGCAGAGTGGCTGAAAGGCCCGCCAGCCAATGGTGGGGCAGACAAGGAGGGGGCTGTGAAGCATCCGCTGAACGGAGGGAACGGGCAGGTTGGTGGGGGTTTAGGAGGACGCAGAAGCAGGGCGAAGCAAGCGCATGGAGGGCTTTGAAGGTGAGGCCCAGGATCTTGAACTGTATCCTCAGTGTGATGGGAAGCCCATGGAGTTGGGCGAGGATGGGGTTGATAGGGTCATGGAGCCTGGTGCGGGAATGCGCTGCAGAGTTCTGGATGATCTGCAACCGATGGAGGGAGGAGTTGGGGAGGCCGATAAGCAGGAAGTTTGTGTAGTTGAGCCAGGATGTTATGAATGCATGTATGAGGGTCTCGATGGCCTGCGGTGTGAGACTGTGGCAGAGCTGGGCGATGTTGCGGAGATCCTGCGGAGACAGTTCAAGATCCTGGTCCTCACTTTCAAAGCCCTCTATGCCCTTGCTCCCCGCTACTTCTGCGACCTCCTAACCCCCTACCAACCTGCATGCTCCCTCCGCTTAGAGGGCTCCGGCCAGCTTCACTTCCCCCCGCCACTATTGGCGGACAGGCCTTCAGGCACTCTGCCCCCGCCCTCTGGAACTCCATCCCGCAGTCCCTTCGCCTCATCCCCTCCCTTGCCTCCTTGAAGATCCATCTCAATACCCTCCTCCTTGAGGGTGCCTTTGCTCACCCTCCTTTCCCCACTGCTGTCCCTGATCCCGACCGCTGGCTCGGGTCTGAAACACTGATTGTCCAGTCTCTTTAGGAGGTCCTCCCGATGCGAAAGGCACTATACAAATGTAATTTTGTTGTTGTTGTTGTAAATGTTAAACCTCTTAAACAAGGATGAGCTGAGGAAGCTGTTGAGGAATAGGCAGAACAAATACCCTATGACTATGATCAAGATTGGAAGAGATACGCATTTTACTGTATAACACACAATCAGTATTAAAGAGAAGATTTAATGTACCAACATAAAGTGAGGTATTATTATTGTAGATGGGGTTTGGTAACGTATATATGCATAATCAATCGGTTCCTAGGTAAACGGGATAAATTAATTGTATGTTACTATGCATATTCTTCAAGCAGGGACCAGTAAACATTCTGATCAGTTAACTTGAGAGTAATATTATCACCATTAAATCTAGTCACAATATAAAAGCAGCATCAACACTTCCGTTCCAATTGCATAACCAACTTTATTACACTAATAAATAAAAGATGTCAAACCCAGAACAATTGCTCTCTGTGGTATAATTAGATGAAGCCAGTCTGCAAAATGTAATTCTGTGCATGAAAAGACTAATTTAAAAAGAGCTGAGTTAAATAGTGCAGCAAAATCAGAAAACATGTAGTGTAGCTTTGTCTAAAAAGCATCAACTGCCTCCCAATGTGAAAGGCACTATACCAACTGTAAGAATTATTATTATTATGTTATTACAGTTTAATTCATTCTGTAGAAGTAGTTTCTAAGTGGCTTTCAGTGCTGGGTCAACCAGAGTAACAACATTGCCAAGTTATGTATGAATAGATGTTACTTTTCTTCGTATGTTTGAACGTCCTAAAACATCCACTTTTTACAGGAGGTATTTATAATGATAAATAATAATTCTTGCATTTAATATAGAGCTTTATATCGTCTTCGAGATGTCTCAAAGCGCTCACAGAATATGCTGTAAAGTGAATTGACTGTATATTTTGTGGGCGAAATGCAGCGGCCAATTGCGCACAGCAGTGTCCCACAAACAGCCATGGATTGAAGTGACCAGTTTATAATTTTTTTTTGAAGGAATTATTACCCCTGGAAAAGTGATCCTTCAATCGACTAACAACCGGGTTCCTACATTTCACCCTGCCAGGAATCAAATCCAGGTCTCTGGCTTGTGAAGCGTGCGCTCTAACCACTGAACTACAGGAGTCCAAATTTGATATTTTATTCACCAGGTATTTCTGGGTAGTCTTGTTAACAGTCCCAGTTGCACCGATGTTTACAAGAACTATTTTTGTTTGATACTGCCACATAGGTCCGTCTGCATTCAATTTGTAGATTAATATATTTCCTGATTTTCTTATTGTTCTTGTTTATCCATTTAATTCATCGCCTGCTTTTTTTCATGAACTGGCCGGAATCTTGTTTTGCGCTCTATATTTTGCACAACTCCTAAGGATTGAACTTGCCTCTCCTTTTATATACTTTATTGAACTAGCTCCAAGGTGACATGCAATAGAATGTCAGAACCAATCCCGCCCTCTGTGACAGTCTCAGTAGTCCAGTTTCTGAGCCAGGCGGGTCCACAATACTCCAGAGCACTGCTGATGACAGCATAGTGAGACCGGCTCAGTGACAGAAGTTGGAAGGGCAGACCAGTCACTGGGGGCAGTGAGTCAACCCACTCAGCTCCTGTTAACACTGCAAGACAAAGCTCTAATGGATAGGGTGGTCCTAGCTGGACAAGCAGCAGGAAAGCTTGCCAGTCAGCGATATCAATGGCAAGCTATGTGGTGTTAGCTGGTTAGACTCCAGCAGTACACCAACACACTCTGGAGTCCCCAAGTCTTGGCTCTTGCCAACCTGCGCCTAATACTTTCCCGAATTAGGTAAGCGGGATGCACCCCTCCAGGGAGAGAGCACGCCTTCCTTTCCAATAAACTTCTCTGGAATTTCCATGTGTAGGTGGGATGCATGAAAACTCAGTTTGATTTGAATACTCTTAAGCATGGTGATGTGTCAGACACCATGCTTACCCAAAATAATGTTCAAAAAACATTTCGCGAAAATATAGCAAAATTAAATGGAATTTGACAACCACTGATTATACAGTATCTATGGCTCTTTGATGACTGAGGATCATTGTTGCATAATGTACAAAAGAGATTTTTTGAACATTTAATAGGAAACAAGTTGATGAGTATTCTCCTGCAACGACTGGTAAATTGTAGAGCTATTACAGAGAACAGAGCCTTGCCATCTTTATGCAGTGTCCAACTTCTATTTCTTTTGTGTAATATATCAGAGTAGACAGGCTCCAGGTTAACATTACTGTCACTGCTGCTTTCAGACATGACTGTAACATTTTCACTATCAAATATATTGGTTTATATGCTTAACATAGGGGTGAGAGTGGCAAGAATGTGTGAAAATTGCAGTTCTGAGATGATCACTGACTGTGAGAATGTGAATTTTCCCATTCCAAATGTCAAATTGCAGCCTCAGTATTTAAAAAAAATACAATTCAGATTATATAATAATTACATAATTATAACAACTTTACAATAAACGTGAAGGTTTACAGTTTGAATAGTTGAGTATTAAAATATATCTACAGTGTTACACAGATTCAATTTTACATTATAAATTATAAAGAAGCCTTTGTCTCCACAAACGGCTTCTCCTTCAGGCCTGGACCATCTCGTGAAGTGTTCCTCAGCGCTCTGTCCTTGGTCCTCTCCTCTTCAACTTGTACATGCTCCATCTTGATGACATCATCCGCAGATATGGGGTCAACTTCCACATGTATGCGGATGACACTCAACTCTATCTCTCTGCCTCGACCCTCGACTCAAGGACCACTGCTGTCCTGACAGGATGTCTGTCAGATATCAGGTCCTGGATGAGAGCTAACTTTGTACAGTTGAAAGTCAACAAGATCGAGGCTCTCCTGATTGGCTCCCATCACTACCTCCACATCTCTGGTACTGGCAGCATCACCATCCAAAGAAGCACACTCCATCTTAATAAGCCAGTCCGGAACCTAGGTATTTTGTTTGACCCTCAACTCTCCTTTCTCCTCCACATTTGTGCCATGACCCACTTTGCCTTGCCCCACCTCCACAACGTCGCCCGGCTCTGCCACTGTCTAGCCCTCAGGCCCCTGTAACCCTCATTCTTGCGTTTATCATATCCAGGCTCTACTATGCTAACACCCTGCTTGTCAGCCTTCCCAACTCTTCCCTCCACAATCTGCAGATCATCCAGAACTCTGCAGCTCGTGTCCTCTCCCTCACCAGGTTCAGTGAACCCTTCGCACCCACCCTCACCCGGCTCCACTGGCTCCCCATCCCTCAGAGCATAGAATTCAAAATGCTCATCCTCGCCTTCAAGGCCCTGCACGGCCTTGCCCCTTCTTACCTCTGTGACCTGTTGACCCTATATCAATCTGTCCGCTCCCTCCATTTAGCAGGCTCTGGCCTGCGGCACATCGCCCGCCTGGTCTGCCCCACCATTGGCAACCGGGCCTTCAGCCTCTCTGTCCCCACCCTCTGGAACTCCAACCCACATTCCCTTCGCTTTGTTCCCTCCTTTGCCTCCTTCAAGACACATCACAAAACCTTCCTCTTCGACCGTGCCTTCGGCCACGCTCCTACCCTCCCTGCCCTCCACCCTCCCTCAGCCCAATCCCCCCCACCAATCCGGCTCAGGTCCAAATCCCTGACTGTCCAGGCCTTGGGACATCCTCCAGACTTGAAAAGCTCTTTACAAATGTAATTTTTTGTTATATAACCTTACCCAAATGTAATTGGCTAAAATGTGCTAATTATTATATAAAATCATAATTACTGCCATTTATACAGTGTCTTTTATGTAAGAATAAATGTCTCAAAGTAGCCCCCAATCATAACTGATGGTTCAAAGTTGCAGTATTCTCAATTCAGATTCTGATCATTGCATCTTCCAGTTTGGGGACTGCTTTTTAAAAACTGTGGAAAAATGGCTTCCAACAAAGTCTGAATTGAAGAATTTGCTTGAATTCCACGCAATCTTAAATTTTAAGACTTTTTTTTAGGTTTGAGACTGGGAGGAGTTTAATTCCTCAGATGCCTGCAGATGACTTGTGTACTTCACAGAGAACAATTCCAGGCACAGGCAGCAGCAAAACAGCTGCTTATGACGTGTGCACACATGCTCAATTGTTTCAAAGTCTCAGCCCGCCTCGATATTTTCTGGCCCCAGATTTTCTCTAGTCTCCAGGGAAAGTCCTGATAGCCCAGCAATGTCCATTCTGCACCATCTGGGTAAGCAGATGCTCATTTACTGTTGTCTCAGGAGCTGGGATTAAAAGCCAATTTAATAGGTGTGCGTCACATAAGTAGTAGGTTGCCTCTGGAGGCAATTGCACCATCTGAGTTAGTATGCAGCCTTCCTCCAAGGAAAGGCTATACCGTAAATGTCAGCGGAATTGTCATAACCAAATCCACCCTCTTTGGGCTTGGTTCTCACACTGTGATCAAGTCTCAGCTGAAACAACTTGAAAAGATAAAAGTTGAGAGAAAGCAAAATAGACAGGCAAAGCTCTACCATGTGAATAATTCCTGGTGTTGTGAAGCTCAATAAAGTGTATGCATTTGAACATTTCACTGACCGAGCATTGCAATGGCACAAGGAATTACCTTTCTAAAGTTCTGAGAGACAAAAGGACAAGCAAGGTTCAAACACTGTTATGAAAACTGCTAGCTGGAGATTCATTGCATATGACAGCTGGCAATAGTGTTTTACGATTTTCATTTACCCTCATAATTGCTACTTCAAATGGAAGTCTGCTTTTGATGGAAATAAAAAATCAAAGGTTGAAATCTGTGTTATAATAATCTGAATAATAACAAACAATGATTCCCTTCTTTCAGTTTACTCAACTGAATTAAAAATGGTATAATTTGCTTTTAACAGTGACACTTTCCATGATTTTTTATTATTTTTGTGCATTTTTCATCAATAAAAATGAGGCATTTTGCTGTAATTTAGAGAAGTATTTGTGAATAAAAATGTTTCATTGAGGATCTCCTATCTCTGGCTCAATCTTTACTTATTCCAAAGTGAAGTAGCAGTTGCATTTTGCTCCACAATTTTGACGCGGTTGAAAGACTATACTAGTGCTCCTTTTACTGTAAAATTGCTGATGGAAAGGTATCCCTCAGGATTCGTAGCTAATGCACTGTTTTTATTAGTCACACACCTACTGTTTTCAGAGATATTGAATTAATAAAGGAAAAGCTTCTGAGATCCTGCTAACACCAAACACACTCTGCCTCAGCCAAAAAAAGGAGACAGCTACACTCATATTCCTTATTACCAGCATCTTTCAGATCTCTGCCAAGCAACTGGGGGTATCCCTCAGCAATCTTCAAATCCATTTTTCAAATCTCTGCAATTCTCCACAGAGCCACAGTCTGTACTATCTGTTTCCAATATTCTAGTAACAACAGAGCAACAGCTATTTATTCCCATTGCTGCCTTGGCCAACATCATTGACTGTAGCCATATAGCAAGTCATGCACATTTAATTTCTCCTGTTGGGCAAAATACTTTTTAGACCATTTAGTTTGTCTCGTTAGACAAGGGAACTATTTTTCATTGAACGTTCTGTGACCAGGCTCTCTCTGTCTACTTGTCCCTCTTTGACACTGTCGACGCTCTATTCTGCACCGCCTTTCCTCAGCCCGCACCTTCACAGTTCTATCCTTGCCTGGTTTCACTCTTACCTTTCCCGTCGTCTTCACTTTGTATTCTCCTCCAGCCCTCCACATTGGTAATATTACCCCAGACATGGGGTTAATTTCCATATGTACGCGGATGACACCCAACTCCATCTCTCTGCCTCCACCTTCAACTCCAGGACCACTGCTGTCCTTTCAGAACATCTGTCAGTTGTATGTCAACGGAGACCTCTCTGCTTGGTTTCCATCAGCGCTTCCTCACTTCAAGTAGCCAAATCTCTAAACATCATTCTAAATATTATTCTATACAATGTTCAAATCATTTCTTTTTCCGTCTATAGCTTGCTTTTATTGGAGATGAGTTTGAAACATTTCAGTATTCACAACAGGGCTACCTTAACATCAATGAAAGTGAAAGGATCCAGCTGAACACTTTCCATATCAAATAAATTATTTATTATTTATATTTCCAGATCATCATCTGTTCTTTTGATTTAGGTTCCATCTGCCTTCTGATTTAAGAAAAACATTTAAAGATATTTATATATAAATATTTTTTATTTCGAGTTTATATTTTTATGTTATTATTTTGTATTATTATGTTTTTAAACACCCCCCCCCCACCATTATTACTTCAAAGGAATTGTTCCTGTTATCTTGATTCCTCAGTAATTAAGATAACTGAAGATATATGTCCTTTCTGACACTAGGAATACGTAACAAAAACAGAAGTCGCTGGGAACACTCAGCAGATCAGGCATCATCTATGGTAAAAGCAAAGTCAGTCAACGTTTCAGGTCCATGACCCTTCAAGTTCTGCTTTTGTTTCAGATTTCCAGCATTTGCAGTATTTTGTGTTTTGTTTATCCCAGGAATGGGCAGTTTGCCTGAGCTTCAGTGTTCTGCATCCAGTCCTTTATTTAGAGCCTAAACAACAAATTGGATTTGTATAGTACCTTTCACGTTGGGAGGACATCCCAAGATGCTGGACCCAAGCTGGGGGTTGGGATCAGGAGGGATGGAGAGCAGGGAAGGTAGCGGTCCCTCTGCTCCGAGTGCCTACTCATAATGGGCGATTTCAACCTCCACCTAAACTCCCCCTGCACCACTTCTGCCGATTCACTGCCTACCTCTCCTCCCTAAACTTTACCCTTCATATAAACTCACCCACCCACAACCATGGTCATGAACTTGACCTTGTCATCACCCACGGCCTTGACATTTCCAACCTCAGCATAGTGGACAAGGCCATCTGGGACCACTTTTTCATCTCCTTCTCCTCTCACATCCCTCTCTCTTCAACCATCCTCTACCGCCCTGAGACCCTCACAAAGGCCCTCTCATCATCAAACATCCTATCTCTCTGGCCTTCCACCCGTGGAGATCCTGAAGCAGCAGTCCAGCTGCTCCATGATCACCTCTCCTCCACCTTCAACTCCCTCGTCCTCCTGAAATCCAGGACCATCTCCAAACCCACCCGATCCCCCGGTACAACAACCATCTCGGCCGCCAAAAAACCCAAACCCGTCTGCTCGAGTGCAGATGGCGGAAAACTGGCCTGACAGTTCACCGCCAACTGTGGCTCGAGCATCTCCACAGTTATCATCGTTCTTTGACTCATGCAAAAACGGCCCTCAAACCCCAGCCACTGCCGCCCTATTTCTAACCTCAAATGCATTATTGCCAACCAACTTTCCCGCACACCTCTCTTCCCACTCCCTCTTCAAACCCCTCCAGTCCGGTTTCCGCACTGCCCACAATACAGAGACTGCGCTTGTGAAAGTCACAAATGACATCCTCTCTATCTGTGACCAGGGCTCCCTCTGCTTCCTTGGCCTCTTGGACCTCTTCGCCATGTTCAACACAGTCGATCACGCCATCCTCCTCCACCGCCTTTCCTTCATCATCCACCTCAGTGGGACTGCACTCGCCTGGTTCGAGTCCTACCTCACAAACCGCCAGCAGTACATCTGCATAAACGGCTTCTCCTCCCGCTCTCACCCGGGTATCTGCGGGGTACCCCAAGGATCCATCCTTGGCCCCTCCTCTTTCTGATCTACATGTTCCCTCTTGGGGATGTCATCCGCAGACATGGGGTACACTTCTATATGTATGCAGACGACACCCAACTCTATTTTTCCTCTTCTCTTTGCGACCCCCAGTTCCCTGATGTTCTGTCAGTCTGCCTGTCAGACCTCAAGAGATGGATGAGCGCAAATTTCCTTTAGCTGAACGTTGACAAGACGGAAGCCATGCTCTTTGGCTCTCGTCAATGTCTAAAATCTCACGGTTCTGACCTCCTCCACCTACCTGACCTCCCCCTAAAACTCTCCGAACCCGTACGCAACCTAGGTGTCAGGTTCAACCCCCAATTATCCTTCCTCCCCCACGTCCGGTCCCTCATCACCACCACTTTCTTCCACCTCCGACGCATCGCCCGTCTCCGGCAATACCTCTCCCCAAAAGCCGCTGAAACCGCGGTCCATGCCTTTGTCACCTCTCGGCCTGACTACTCTAATGCCTTCCTCGCCGGCCTCCCCTTCACTACCATCAATAAACTCCAAATCATTAAAAACTCTGCCGCCCGCATTCTCACCCGCACGAGACTCCGTTCCCCGATCACCCCAATCCTTGCCAGACTGCACTGGCTGCCTGTTCCAGAGAGGATCGATTTCAAGATCCTCACCCTTGTATTCAAGTCCCTGCGCTCCTCTGCACCCCCTACCTCTTTGACCTCCTCTCTCCTCAAAACAGTACCCGTTGCCTTCGTTCCTCCAGGTCTGGCCTCCTCCTCATCCCCCAAGTCCTCCTCTCCACCCTCGGCGGCCGTGCCTTCAGCCACTATGCCCCGAGGCTCTGGAACTGCCTTCCTCACTCCCTTCGCCTCGCTCCCTCCCTTCCCATTTTCAGGTCTCTGCTGAAGACCTTTCTTTTCGACCGCGCCTTTGGTCACCTTCCTCCCCCTCCCCCTGGCTCCGTCCCGGGATCCGTTACTGTAAAGCACTCTGAAATGCCGTCCGGCATGGAGAGTGGTCTATAAATCCAAGTTGTTGTTGTAGGAAAATAACTGAAGGCACGAGGCAAAGAGACTGTGGGATGATGTTCCAAAGGATGGAGGCTGTAGGTCGATGTGATCCTGCCCGACCACCGATGGTGAGGTGGGCTGGACAGGATCAGCAACCAATCATGGCGGTCAGCTACCCATGGCATGTATTTTTGTCCTGGAGTAATATTTTAGTACTCTATTAGCCCAACATGTGCTTGGGCTCCCATGAGGAGGGGTCCTACAAGAAATAAGATAAAGATAAGTAACATTTTAGCAAAACATTATTCCCTTTTGTGCAGTATCTGCAAACAGAGCCACAGATGTATGTATAGCTAAAAGCACCTGAGCTCACTGATGTTTTTTTATTTTATTTTTGGTCAGCTGGCAACCCCCCACCCACACACCCCCTTTTACCCACTCCCCAAAAATACAAGGTACAAAGTAAACCATCATGGAGTCCCAGAGCTCAGTGGTTAGAGAACTTGCCTTGCAAGCAAGAGACCTGGGTTCAATTCCAGGCAGGGCAGAATGTTGGCCAAGTTTCCTTACTCCAAACGCCTGTTTACCTAGCAGTAAGTAGGAACCTGATTGTTTGGCGATTAGCTGATCGCTTTTCTGGGGTAATAATTCATTCAACGACAAAATAATAATAATAAATTGGTCACTTGAATCCACTACTGTTTGTGAGACACTGCTGTGACAATTGGCTGCCATGTTTCGCCCACAAAATATACAGTCAATTCACTTTACAGTGTATTCTGTGAAGCGCTTTGAGATGTCTTGAAGATGTGGTAAGGCACTATATCAAATGTAAGGATTATTATTTTTTTCTTAAATCATCTTAGCTGTTAAAAATAAAGGCATTTGCATTGGAAAGATTATGCCTGACTTTGATATGCTCTCAAGAGCATCACCTCAAATGATTGCTAAGGTTACATGCTTGTACAATCAGGCCATTAAGGAACTTCAACATTCACTTCCTCCTTCAGTGCACCGAGGAGACATTACAAACACACACAGAAGGCAATCTCGAGCCATGTGCATTTCATTTTGAAGTGATATTTCCTTTTCTCTCTTGTCCTTCAAGAAGTGATACTCCGCTTCAATAGGATTCATGTCCCTGATTGTCAAGTCTTGAATTCCCTACAATTCAAGCCAACAACTAGAGATATGCCTTAACTTATTTCCAACATATCAATCCATGACACTTTTTTTAAAAAAAATGCATCTCACAAATTGTTAGTGGCTTGTACTTCATTCAACCTATATGCTAAGTAATGGTTTAAAAAAAAGTCCTTCTGTGAAGAAAAGTACTAAATGTCAAAAATGTCATTAAAAATGCACTCATCAAACTTCATGAAATCTAAAACTAATTTATCTCGTCACAGTGGCAGTGCGAAGCACATTAACTAAAGGGAATCAATTCCTAGAATGATTGATTCAGTTTATCCTAAGAGCCTTTAATTTCAGCCCATCATTCTTTGTCAGTTAGTGTTTGCTCATGAATATCTTACAGCTGGTATTAAAGTGAAAAACTCTCAGACTCAATAACACAGAAGCACAAGAGAATGCAACAGGTGAACCTAAAGTTACTCATTTTCTAAAAAAAAAACTTGTTGAATATGGATGTCAAACCACTGCTATGAAACATTTCTGCTGGAATGAATTCAATATTGTCTTCACCCTGGGAGAAGCCTGTTATAGTCAAATACAAATTCACATTCTTAACTATTAGCTCCGTATCCTTATAATTAGGGCTTCTGATTTTTGAAGGTTATTAACTTGATTTTTCAGTTTTTTTTTAGCAATTTTAGAGTGTTTATCAATTGTGGATTTTTTTGGTGGTTTTCGTTCCTGTAATGAGAAGACATTCCTGCGCACAAGGAGGAGAGGGAGAGGTGGAAAGTGAGACATGTACAGAGTGAATGAGAGAAAAACCCTAACCTCAGAGTTCAGTAACCATTTCTAATGTTTTTCCAGCAATTATTGGACAAAAACTAATTTAGTTTTCTGGGGTGTTTTATTGTTTTTTTATCGGTTAATAGCGCTGTTGCAAAATAAATAGATGTACCTATAACATAAACCAACATAAACCCGCAGAATTATTTGTTTTTCACTTTCTATATTTATTTGTGTATCAGCCTGGGTTGAGGGTTCACACCCCAGATTGGGACTTGAACTCACATGTTCCATGGTCTAAGATGACACTCCAATGCATTGTCAGAGGTGTTATGCTTTGGATGATACATTAAATCACCCTAGCCCTGTATTGCAATGTCCAGACTATGAGCTCAGAGTCCTGATGTGGACTTGAACCCACAATCTTCTGACTTGGAGATGAGAGTGCTACCCACTGAATTAGGCTGACGCACAAATACTTCCCATGACCACAACAACAACATGACATTTGTAAAGCGCCTTTCACGTCGGGAGGATGTCCCAAGGCGAAAAGCGCTTTACAAATGTGATGTTGTTATGGACCCGAGCTGGGGGTCGGGATGGGGGAGGGTGGAGGGCAAGAGGGGAAGCAGGGAGATCGAAAGCACTGTCGAAGTGGAGAGTCTTGAGATGGGTCTCGAAGGTGGCGAGGGAGGGGACAAGGTAAAGGAACTGCAGAATGGAGTTCCAGAGGATGGATACAGAATGGTGGAAGGCCTGCACCCCAATAGTGGGGCGAGCAAGGCTGGAGCCCGCTGAGCGGATGTAGCGAGCAGGATGGTAGGGGTTTAGGAGATCGCAGAGGTAGGGGGGAGCAAGACCATGGAGGGCTTTGAAAGTGACGACCAGGATCTTGAACTGTATCCTCTGTGTGATGGGAAGCCAGTGGAGTTGGGTGAGGATGGGGGTGTTAGGGTCGCGGAGCCTGGTGTGGGAGAGGACACGGGCTGTAGAGTTCTGGATGATCTGCAGCCTGTGGAGGGAGGAATTGGGGAGGCCAACAAGCAGTGAGTTTGCATAGTGTCAAGCCTCAATGTAATGAAAGCATGTATGAGGGTTTCGGTGGCCTGCAGTGTGAAACAGTGGTGGAGTCGGGCGACGTTGAGGAGGTGGGGGAAGGCAGAGCGGGTCATGGCACAGATGTGGGGTAGAAAGGATAGTTGAGGGTAAAACAAGACCCCAAGGTTCCGGACTGGCTCAGTGAGGTGGAGTGTGCACCATGGATGGTGATGCTGTCAGCGCCTGAGGTGAGGAGGCACTGACAGGAGCCAATCAGGAGAGCCTCAGTCTTGTTGACATTCAACTGAAGAAAGTTAACTCTCATCCAGGATTTGATGTTTGACAGACATTCTGTCAGGACAGCAGTGGTCCTGGAGTCAAGGCTGGAGGCAGAGAGGTACAGTTGGGTGTCATCTGCATACATGTGGAAGTTGACCTCATGTCTGTGGATGATGTCACCAAGACGGAGCATATAGATATTGAAGAGGAGGAGACCACGGACAGAGCTCTGAGGAACGCCACGCAAGACGGTCCGGGGGTTAGAGGAGAAACCGTTTGTGGAGATGAGGTGCAGTCGGTGTGAAAGGTACAATCTGAACCAATCAAGGACAGCGCCGTAGAGGTTGATGTAGGAGGAGAGGCGGTGGATGAGGATAGAGTGGTTGAAGGTGTCGAAAGCAGCGGAGAGGCCAATGAGGACAAGGAGGCAGAGGGAGCCCTGGTCGCAGATGGACAGAATGTCATTTGTCACTGTGGGCGGCAACCTGATTGGAGGGGTTCGAGCTGGGAGTGGTGGGAGAGGAAGTTGCGAAGCTGAGAAGCAATAACTTGTTTCAGGATCATGGAGAGGAAAGGGAGATTGGAGATGGGTTGGTAGTTAGGGAGTAGAGAAGGGTCCAGGGAGGGTTTTTTGAGGATAGGAGTGATGACAGTGTTTTTTAAAGGGTTGAGAACAATACCATAGGATACGAAGAGGTTTACAATGTCAGTGAGTAGAGGGGCAAAGAGGTGGAGCTGGGTGGTAAGGAGAGGGGTAGGGATGGGGTCGAGGGAGCAGGTGAGACTTCACTCCTCCAACATCTCACTACCCTTCTCCCTCATGTATGCATTCTACCAATAGTGGTAGGACAAAACTTTTAATAATAATAATCCTTGCATTTCATATAGCACCTTATACATCATCGAGATGTCTCAAAGCGCTTCACAGGATATACTGTAAAGTGAATTGACTGTATTTTGGGATGAAACACGGCAGCCAGTTTGCACACAGCAATGTTCCAGAACAGCCATGGTGTGAATAGCAATTATATTTGGGGGATTTATTGGCTAGGACACTGGGAAGAATGACCTTCTCTTTTCGAATAGTGCCATGGGATTTTAAACATCCATCTGAACAGGCAGTTGGAACCATGGTTTAACGTCTCATCCGAAGGATGGCACCGCCGACCATGCTACACCCCCCAAGCACTGTATGGACTGTCAGCATAGACCATATGATTCTAAGTCCCATTGTGGGGCTTGAACCCACAGCCTTCTGACTCAACAACAGCTACAACAAAAACAACAACAACAAAATTACATTTGTATAGCGTCTTTCACGTCGGGAGGATGTCTTAAGATGCTGAACATTCAGTGTTTCGGACCTGAGCTGGGGGTCAGGATTGGGGAGGGTGGAGGGCAGGGGGGCAAGCAGGGTGATCAAAGGCACAAAAAAGGAGGGTCTTAAGATGGGACTTGAAGGAGGCAAGGGAGGGGGCAGGGGGAGGAACTGTGGGATAGCGTTCCAGAGGATAGGGGCAGAGTGGCTGAATGGTGGGGCGGGAGAGGTGGGGGACGTGAAGCAGGCTGGAGCTCGCTGAGTGGAGGGAGCGGGCAGGATGGTAGCAGGTTAGGAGGTCACAGAGGAGTAAGGTCATGGAGGGCTTTGAAGGTGAGGACCAGGAACTTGTACTGTATCCTCTGTGTGATGGGAAGCCGTTGCAGTTGGGCACAGATGGTGGTGATAGGGTTGTGGAGTCTAGTGCGAGCACCTCTGAGGCGAGAGTGTTACTACTGAGCCGGGCTGACACATGTATATGATCTGCAGTCTTTTGGGCTTTGATAGATGAATGCCTGAATGGTACAAACTGATTTCCACTGTCTCAAAGAGTTAACTTGTTGCATCATGTGTGGCATGTTATGTTTTGTAATGTGGAAGGAGATGTTGATTAATGTGGTTGTCATTATGATATTGATTTAAGACTTAGGACAAAATTTAATAAAGCAAAGCGCATGATGAATGTTATGATTTGCAGTCATAACTTTATGTCAGGTAAATATCCAGAGTCTTTAGAGCTGCAAAAAAAAATCAAAGTGCAATGAAGAAGGGAAGGCTGCATGATTAATATGCCTAAGATTTAGTTGCAGTAACTTGGCTGGTTAAGTCAACCTTATCATTTACAAACCCCACATGATAAATAGATCAATTAACAACTTATCAGCTCTCAGTTTTCAAGCCTATGCTGTACCTCTAAAGTACTATCAATAATTAAATATTCTTTCAGCTGTAAAAGAAATTAAAAGCAACCTTATTGTTAGCAAGTATATTCTAAAGGTTATAACATACATTTTTAAAGATATCTGAAAGGTTCTGCCTCATGTTTTCACTCAATTGTTTATAAGAAAATTCTATTTTGAGATAACCATTTTCTTATGGCATCAAACTTTAAATCTGTTCAGTAAAACATGTAGCATTGATACAGACTTGATGGGCCAAATGGACCCCTTTTATGCAGAACATTTCTGTTTCTAGAGTAATTAAAGAGAAATATCTTGAACTAGTATTGTAAAGCAGCTGCCACAAATGATCAACAGATTTGCCATATTGTCCAATTTGGGTTGTGCTAAGCTCTATGCCTAAATTGGGTACATGATCAGAATCTTTAGTATCAGTAGTTCAGTATGTTTCACATATCTATCTATCTTTGCTTTTTTGATAGATGGAAGTGGCATTCTGCTTTACATACTTTCTTGGTTGGCTGGGAAATGATATTGCAGTGTATTTTACATATCTCCTTGCTTGGCTGAGTGATTGATGTCGCTGCTTAAGGCAACAGGTTTATGTTGTCATCAAAGATACAGATCCTGATCTCAGATGAACTTTGCTTCTCGTTCTGGAAGGATTTAAAATGATCTCAGAGGCATAGGGGTCAGTTTAAATTTTTCCACAAGTATTTACATTTACAACAACTTTGTCCATTGGACTGGATAGGTGATCCTGTACTGTGTACAGGGAACCAAGGGAATCCGCTGCGCGGTCACTTCCCCTCCAACTTCCACCCACCACCCACCCCTTCCCTCCCACACTCTGACTCCTACCCATCCTCCCCTACACACCTTCGTACCCGTTTCCCCACCCTCTGTCACTGAACTCATCCAATCCCTAAAACCAACCACCTGCTCCCTTGACCCCATCCCCACTCCACTCCTTATCTCCCAGCTCCACTTTCTTGCCCCACATATCACTGACATCGTCAACCTGTCCCTCTCCTCTGGCTCTGTCCCCATTCCATTAAAAACTGCCATCATCACGCCCACCCTGAAAAAACCCTCCCTTGATGCGTCGCAGCTATCAAGTTACCGTCCCATCTCCAACCTCCCCTTTCTCTCCAAGGTCTTGGAAAGAGTTGTCGCCTCCCAACTGCGCTCTTTCCTTTCCACCCATTCTCTTTTCGAACCCCTTCAGTCAGGTTTCCGTGCTGCCCACAGCACAGAAACTGCCCTGGTCAAGGTCACCAATGATATCCTGACCATCTGTGACCAGGGCTCCCTCTGTCTCCTCGTCCTCGCCCACACTCCGACTCCTACCCATCCTCCCCTACACACCTTTGTACCCGTTTCCCCACCCTCTGTCACTGAACTCATCCTATCTCTAAAACCAACCACCTGCTCCCTTGACCCCATCCCCACTCCACTCCTTATCTCCCAGCTCCATTTTCTTGCCCCACACATCACTGACATCATAAACCTGTCCCTCTCCTCTGGCTCTGTCCCCATTCCATTAAAAACTGCCATCATCACGCCCACCCTGAAAAAACCCTCCCTTGATGCGTCGCAGCTATCAAGCTACCGGCCCATCTCCAACCTCCCCTTTCTCTCCAAGGTCTTGGAAAGAGTTGTCGCCTCCCAACTGCGCTCTTTCCTTTCAAACCCATTCTCTTTTTGAACCCCTTCAGTCAGGTTTCCGTGCTGCTCATAGCACAGAAACTGCCCTGGTCAAGGTCACCAATGATATCCTGACCATCTGTGACCAGGGCTCCCTCTGTCTCCTCGTCCTCCTCGACCTATCGGCAGCATTCGATACGGTCGACCACGCTATCCTACTCCACCGCTTGTCCTCCCACCTCAACCTTCAAGGCACTGTCCTTGAATGGTTTAGGTCGTACCTTTCCCACCGTCTTCACTTCGTCTCAACGAATGGCTTCTCCTCCACCCCCCGTACTGTCTCATGTGGTGTCCCTCAGGGCTCTGTCCTCGGTCCCCTCCTCTTCACCCTCTATATGCTCCCCCTTGGTGACATCATCCGCAAACATGGGGTTAACTTCCACATGTATGCGGATGACACCCAACTCTACCTTTCCTCCTCTACTCTCAACTCCACGACCACCGATGTCCTGACAGCCTGCCTGTCCGACATCGAGTCCTGGACGAGAGACAACTTTCTTCAGCTCAACGTGCGAAAAACCGAGGCCCTCCTGATTGGCTCACGTCAGCGCCTCCGCACCTCAGGCGCTGACACCATCAGCATCCAAGGCTGCACTCTCCACCTCTCAAAGCCAGTCAGGAACCTCGGCGTTTTGTTCGACCCTGAGCTGTCCTTTCTCCCTCACATCCGCACCACAACTGGCACCGCCTTCCATCACCTCCGGAATATCGCCAGACTACGGCACTACCTCACCCCTCACGCTGCTGAAACCCTGGTTCACGCCTTTGTCACCTCAAGGCTGGACTATGGGAACTCTCTCCTCGCCGGCCTTCCCGCCACCTCCCTCCACAAGCTGCAGGTCATTCAGAACTCTGCAGCTCGTGTACTGTCCCGCACCAGGCTTCGGACCACATCACTCCCACCCTCGCTCGCCTCCACTGGCTCCCCATCCCCCAGAGGATTGATTTCAAGATCCTCATCCTCACCTACAAGGCCATTCACGGCCTTGCTCCCTCCTACCTCTCCAACCTACTATCCCCCTACCTACCTGCCCGTACCCTCCGTTCCTCTGGCTCCGGTCTGCTCCACGTCCCCCGCCCCAACCGCCCTACCATCGGTGGTCGGGCCTTCAGCCTCTCAGCCCCAGGCTCTGGAACTCCATCCCCCAGTGCCTTCGCCTTGCTTCCTCCCTTTCCTCCTTCAAGGCCGGTCTCAAAACCTTTCTCTTTGACCGTGCCTTCAGCTCCCCTCTCGACTCTCTTCCTCCTCCTCGCTCCCTCCCTTCCCTCCCCTCACCCTGACCATTTCCCCCCTCCTCTCTCCCTCCCTTCCCTCCCCTCACCCTGACCATTTCCCCCCTGCTCGGGTCATGACCCAACTGTGCAGCGCCTTGGGACGTCCTCCTGACGTGAAAGGCGCTCTATAAATGGAATCTTGTTGTTGTTGTTGTTGTTGTCCTCCTCGACCTATCGGCAGCATTCGATACGGTCGACCACGCTATCCTACTCCACCGCTTGTCCTCCCACCTCAACCTTCAAGGCACTGTCCTTGAATGGTTTAGGTCGTACCTTTCTCACCGTCTTCATTTTGTCTCGACGAATGGCTTCTCCTCCACCCCCCGCACTGTCTCATGTGGTGTCCCTCAGGGCTCTGTCCTTGGTCCCCTCCTCTTCACCCTCTATATGCTCCCCCTTGGTGACATCATCCGCAGACATGGGGTTAACTTCCACATGTATGCGGATGACACCCAACTCTACCTTTCCTCCTCTACTCTCCACCACGACCACCGATGTCCTGACAGCTGCCTGTCCGACATCGAGTCCTGGACGAGAGACAACTTTCTTCAGCTCAACGTGCGAAAAACCGAGGCCCTCCTGATTGGCTCACGTCAGCGCCTCCGCACCTCAGGCGCTGACACCATCAGCATCCAAGGCTGCACTCTCCACCTCGCAAAGCCGGTCAGGAACCTCGGCGTTTTGTTCGACCCTGAGCTGTCCTTTCTCCCTCACATCCGCACCACAACTGGCACCACCTTCCATCACCTCCGGAACATCGCCAGACTACGGCACTACCTCACCCCTCACGCGGCTGAAACCCTGGTCCACGCCTTTGTCACCTCAAGGCTGGACTATGGGAACTCTCTCCTCGCCGGCCTTCCCGCCACCTCCCTCCACAAGCTGCAGGTCATTCAGAACTCTGCAGCTCGTGTACTGTCCCGCACCAGGCTTCGGGACCACATCACTCCCACCCTCGCTCGCCTCCACTGGCTCCCCATCCCCCAGAGGATTGATTTCAAGATCCTCATCCTCACCTACAAGGCCATTCACGGCCTTGCTCCCTCCTACCTCTCCGACCTACTATCCCCCTACCTACCTGCCCGTACCCTCCGTTCCTCTGGCTCCGGTCTGCTCCACGTCCCCTGCCCCAACCGCCCTACCATCGGCGGTCGGGCCTTCAGCCTCTCAGCCCCCAGGCTCTGGAACTCCATCCCCCAGTGCCTTCGCCGCTTCCTCCCTTTCCTCTTCAAGGCCGGTCTCAAAACCTTTCTCTTTGACCGAGCCTTCAGCTCCCCTCTCGACTCTCTTCCCCCTCCTCGCTCCCTCCCTTCCCTCCCCTCACCCTGACCATTTCCCCCCTCCTCGCTCCCTCCCTTCCCTCCCCTCACCCTGACCATTTCCCCCCTGCTCGGGTCATGACCCAACTGTGCAGCGCCTTGGGACGTCCTCCTGACGTGAAAGGCGCTTTATAAATGGAATCTTGTTGTTGTTGTTGTTGTTGTGTATCCATTGTTATCCCTTGATTGATATCATGAAACATCTTCAATGTTATATTGTTAAAGCAAGCTTTGGTATTCATCAGTCTTCGTCAAGTGGATTTAACAGTACTGGACTGGAACGTTGTAAATACTTTTTGGCTCAGGCGCCTTTGAGTCAGAAGATTATGGGCTTGAGCTCCATTTCTGCACTTTGAAATCTTAACTTAAGATGACACTCCAATGCAGTGCTGGGGTGCTTTGGGGCACTGCATTATTGGAGGTGACGTCCTTCAATGGGACATTAAACCAAAGTCATCTGTCTGTTTAAGTGGAGATTAAAACATTAAACATCCCATGGCACTATTCAACAGAGAAAGGAGTTTCTCCAACTATCCTCCAGATAAAATTGATTATTCACTTCATGGCTGTTTGTTGCTGGGATGTTGGTTGTTGTGTTCACTTACAAAATACACTGTCACCACACTTTACAGTCAATTCTGTGAAGCAAGTTGAGACATTTTGACGATGAGATAAGGGGCTACACTAAATGCAAGGATTTTTATATTAATATTTTTTCTACATTGAATTTAGTTTGCCACCAATCTGCCCACTCTGCTAACCTATCAATAATAGTAATAATCCTTGCATTTGATATAACGCCTTATCACGTCTTCGAGACATCTCAAAGCGCTCCACTGAATATATTGTAAAGCGAATTGACTGTATATTTTATGGGAGAAACACAGCAGCCAATTGCGCACAGCAGTATCCCATAGCAGTCATGGATTGAAGTGACCAATTTATTATTATGATTTTAATTTGAAGGAATTATTAACCCCCATAAAGTGATCCACCAATCGACTAACAACTGGGTTCCCACTTACTGCTAGGTAAACAGAGTCGTATGGAGTAAGCAAACATTTCGCCCAACATTTCGCCCTGCCGGGAATCAAACCCAGGTCTCTCGCTTGTGAGGCGAGTGCTCAAACCACTTAGCTATAGAACTCCATAATGCTCTCCTATAACCTTCTGCCAATTCTTCCTCATAGTTTGCCAAGCCAGCAATATCCATACTTCGCTATCCAACCAATTGAATCTACATCTACAGTCTTCAGGGCAGAAAATTCCATATTCTCTCAGCCCATTGTTTGAAGAAATGTCTACTGGGTTTACTTTGAAGCAACACAGTTATAATTTTAAGATTTTGTGCCCTTATTATTGCTCCGGCCTCCTGCATGTCCCTAGCACTCTCCGTTCCACCAGTGGTGTCTACGCCTTCAGACACTACGCCCCGAAACACTGGAATACTCTTCCTCTATTACTATGCCTTACCCCTTCCTTCCCCCTTTTCAGATCGCGCCTTCCTTTTTCGACCGTGTCTACGGTCATCTCCCCCCTTCTTCCGGTGTCATGTATTTAGATTTATACTTATAAATATATAAATATTTTTTCCCGGCAGAGCGAAATGTTGGACAAGTTTCCTTATTCCATATGCCACTGTTTACCTAGCAGTAAGTAGGAACCCGGTTGTTAGTCGATTGCCGGATGTTTTTCCGCAGATAATAATCCCATCAAAATAAAAATCAAATAATAATAATTTGGTCACTCAATCCATCACTGTTGTGGGACAGTGCTGTGTGCAATTGGCTGCCACGTTTCGCTCACAAAATATACAGTTCACTTCACAGAATATTCTGTATCAAATGCAAGGATTATATTGCATGCGGGGAGCTATGTAAATGCAAGTTGTTATTGTTTGGAGGGGTATCATCTCGGGGAGAGATCATCATCTCAAATAAAAAGGTTTGTGAAAAGAATCTAGTAATGACTGCTGGTAACCCTGTAAAGAAATGGTACACAATCTTGAGCTAGAATGTATTTCCTCTGGACGCTGATTGTTGAACATAAATGTCAAGGCCATTCCTTTCACTGGTAGCGATTATGCTACTTTCGCCTTTGTTCTGATCACTTGTAGTACAAAGCTACTATGAAAAGGGTCCAGAAAACAAAGCAGAGCAGGCTTTAAGACAGCAGGTTAGTGGCCATTATCTTTATTTAGTATTACAAACAAGAGAAAATATCAGGCAGTAATCTTCCCCACCATGTTCCAGAACTTCAGCAATTTGAATGACTGCAAGAATAAACTGAGGTTTGGGAATACAACCCTCAAGGCATTGCACACAGCCAATAAAGAGACGACAATTCAGAAAAAAATTAAACACTACCAAATGATGATTCCAGTATATAAATTAAATTTGATGGAGCTTTCAGCCTTGGTTTCAACCACAAAATACAGTCTGGTAGCGATACCTTACAGCATATCCTGTGAAGAGCTTTCCGACATCTCAACAACATGATAAAGTGCTGTATCAAATGCAAGGATTATTATTTTAGTAGGGAAAAAAAACCTGATCGGTATTATTTTGATGTCCCTCTCTTCATTTTGTTTCCTGTATTTTTCTCGATGCTATAATATTAATTATCTGCATGTCTTAATTCCCAAAAGAGAAGACAAACTGAAAAATGACATGAACAATGAGGGTTTGTAAATTAGGTCCGTGATCAAAATGAAGATAATTGGAGGCTGCTGTACAAAGGAGAGTTTGGAAATGAGTTAATGAAGATGACAGACCTTGTCTCAAAGTCTCACTTACCATCAGATTCTAAAGTGTTTCTCTATGATGAAAAAAGTCACAAACTTCAAGCTCAAACTTTGGAGGCTGGATTAGAGAAGGAAGGGTGAGGGGAACATCACACACAGAACCGCAGAACAGAAACTATAGCTTTGCTTTAAAATAGCATAAACATCATTCTGTAAATAAATAAATGTGCACTGGATGCAGGTAGAGAAGATTGTCTACTGAATTTCATTTCCTCATAATGTTTATGGATTCCAGAAGTGCTGCTGGATTTGTGCAAAGGTGAAAGCCCTAATAATGAACATCACTTGAGAGGAGTTAAAGTAAAATATTGTGGATGAGTCTCATTATACTGCTCTCTAGGGCAATTGCATAGTTGATTATTGATTACATAAGTACAATCTTCAATGGTATGCTTAGAGAAGTTGCAACAATATCACCTCGCTGTAAGTTTTGAACTGAAACAGAATGAACCAAGGAAGGATGCAATGCTTTTTACTAATTTAGTTGGATTTGGTTCAAATTGAGCAAATGTGATGTACAGAATGTAAATGTGGCAGTACTCTGCAGTTAGAATTTGTTTCTCTCTGCTTTCTTCCTCTATTATGCGATCCGAATCCTTAATTTTGACCTTTACTTCAACTTGTGCACAGCAAACATCTGTGCGAGTTCTAGTACTCAACATCAAAGAAGCAATTAATCTCTTCATCTCCAAGTTGATGAAATTGCACTTAATCGAGTGGACTGTAAGGTTTCAGTGCCTGAGGAAAGATGGAGGGGTAGAATTGGCCAAGCTTCCGTGAAAGATTTGCAATTTGCTGGTTGGAACATTTTTGCCAATTTAAAAAAAAGATTCACACTATCTTAACCCTTTTAAGGTTAAAATTTGTCAGTAGCTGAAAGCCATCCAACCTGAGAACGGGCATGTATCCAGATGAAAATTCTTGTTTTTAGCTGAAGGGTTCCCGAATGTAACTGGAAAGAGTCAGGAAATAGCTTGAGGATGAAATGGAGAAACTTGAACCTGGCTATTTCAGAGTAAAAGAATGAGAATCTAACAAATTTTGGTTGTATGTCAGCATGATAAAAAGTACTACGCACAATCCAAATGCATCTAGGCTACTTCTACATTGATGGTTCTGCCTCACAGAAATAAGGTTGCTTGAAAGACTGTTCAGGGAAATGAACATGATAAAGGCCAAAGGCAGGAGTTGCCAGCAAGTCAAGATTTTAAATCCTATGTAAACTTGATCTAAGATTTCGCCCACAAATGTACAGTCAATTAACTTTACAGTCTATCCTGTTAAGCGCTTTGAGTCTTCGAGAAGACGTGAAAAGCGCTATGTCAAATGCAAAGATTATTATTATTATAAGATCTACTGAGGTCCCTCTAGTAAAAGGAATTTGTATCATAGTGGTTAGCATGCTCGCCTCACAAGCGAGATGACCTGGGTTTGATTCCTGGGCGGGACGAAACTTTAGGCAAGTTTCCTTACTCCACGAATCCTGAGTCCTGTAGCTCAGTGGTTAGAGCACTCGCCTCACAAGCAAGAGACCTGGGTTTGATTCCCGACAGGGCAAAACCTTGGGCAATCCCTCAAGAAAAAAAATAATAAATTGGTCATTTCAATCCACAACTCCTTGTGGGACACTGTTGTGCGAAATTGGCTGCCACGTTATGGCCACAAATATACAGTCAATTCACTTTACAGTATGATCTGTGAAGCACTTTGAGACGTCTAGAAGATGTGAAAAGTCCTATATCAAATGCAATGATTAGTATTATTAATATATACCTTTGTTTACATAACAGTAAGTAGGTACCCAATTGTTAGTCGATTGGTTGATCACTTTCTGGGGGGTAATAACCTCAAAAAAAAATCCATGACTGTTTGAGGGACAGTGCGGTGCACAATTGGCTGCTGCGCATTGCTCACAAAGTACAATCAATTCACTTTAGAATATATTCTATGAAACACTTTGAAACCCCTCAACAATGTGAAAAGGCGTTGTATTAAGTACAGGAATTATTATTATCATTATTATTAAATAGGACTTGAGGTGTTTCAGTTTCGTTTGTAAATTTAATGAACAATTCCGTAAAAGGCAATCTTTGTTGCATTCCTAAAAATAGTTTTAACTATAATGGAGACTATTGCTCTGTTAATATTGGCTGCTCAAACAGGAACAAATACAAATGGCAGATTCTCTACATATTAAATTTTACTTTGCAAATATCAATTATAATTCTGTTGTTTATGTTCTCGTGAATTTTCAAGGTAACATACTTTTCAGGAAAAGTATTAAAGAAATGCTGCAAGGAAAACTTAGGACAAATGTATGATAAAAGTGAAAGGCAAAGGTCATCTATTTTTCAATTGGGCAGTTTTAACTTACAATTGGGGATACATTATTATTGTACAATAGTTAGCTTGAAACTGGCATTCACATTGGTACGGTGGTAAATTTGCACACTTATTATCATTGCAGTAATATAGCAGGGAAAAAGTCCCAAACCATTCCACAACGCAACCACGATGGCTGGTATTCTTACTGTTGGGAAGTAAAAAGGCAAAAACTGTGAGAGACAAACAGAAAGCATTGAACTACAAAAGCGCCAGGAGCTCCAACCACGCAGGAGTGAGATCAACACCCAGATGTTAACGCACAGATTTAGGTGGCTGAAAGTGAAATAAAGACACCAAAATATATCAGGGAACCTCAATGGAGGCTCATAACAAGAAAAAGGATACTAAGATATCTTAAAGTAGTTTAAAAAGAGAACGTGAATAACAAGAAGGCAGTCCATAGCCCAGAACCTAAGGGGAGAAAATGAGATCTGATTTTCCTGATAATATGGAAAGAACTGCATATTTTCAAGTTTGCATCATCTGTTTCTATTTACTGTTACTAACATCAATAATTTTACATTGGAATGTACTATTTTGGACACTGAAGGAGAGTGTTGAAATGGTTTCTAATCTTCCCCTGAGCACACAATACTGACAGCAATAAGTAAAAGCTTTATATTTATTAGACCAGATTATTCCTATAGCTTAGTAGTTACAGCACTTGCCTAGCAAGCGAAAGGAGCCAGGTTCGATTTCTGGGCAGGGTGAAACATTGGACAAGTTTCCTTATCGCACACACCTCTGTTTACATAGCAGTAAGTAGGAACCTGTTTGTTAGTCAATTGGTGGGTCGCTTTTCCGGTGTAATAATCGCTTAAAAAAATATTTTCCACGACTGTTTGTGGGACAGTGCTGTGTGCAATTAGTTGCTGCGTTAGGTCCACAAAATATACAGTCAATTCACTTTACAGTATATTCTGTGAAGTGCTTTGAGACATCCCAACGGCGTGATAAGGCGCTATATCATTATGATTAAATTATAATCAAATTATGATTATTATTATTATTCACCTCCATTTTAAATGATTGCTAAAGCTGGAAGAAAGAAAATGTCCACTTTTGTTCCTTAGAGCAATCACAAAGCTCTTGTAGTGACGTTGAGCCTCAGTTCGCTAAAGATGCAAAATGCATGAGTTTTTTTTGCTGAGTGTTATCCCTGTTCTGGCTTCAGTGTGACTGTAAATTGCATAAACACTCAGTATTTCAGCTTTCTTGCAACCTACTGATAATTTGCATAAACTGGAATGTGATGATAAAATGAAAGCAAACGATCCTTTTCTCAAGGTAGTAAGGGGATTGGACCATGGATTAGATATCTGTAACCACTTACTGATACCAACCTGCTACTAGACTGTGAAAAGACTGCTGAACTCTTTACTTTTCTAGTCACACTACTCACCTTCAAATACAAATAAATCACATAAAAAAGACATTTTCTTTTGTAGTTACTGGATGACATCTCTATCCGAGGAAAACAATTGCATTAATTTAAGTGAAAGAACAGATTGTTAGTGGAAAAATGTTATTTACTAATAAATTATCATATGGTGGGGTAAAACAATGAAAACAATTTACATGTATTATAGCACCTTTCATGTAAGGAGGAATTCTCAAAGCTGACTGGCTTCCATCCGAGTTGTTGGTGGGGAAAGGTGAGCGAAAACACTGTCAAAATGCATGATAGTTAAAAACAAATTACTAAGCCAACAGTTTAGGTACATATCATAGAATCATAGATTACAGCACAGAAGGAGGCGATTTGGCCCATCGTGCCAGTGCCGACTCTTTGAAAGAGCCTCCCAATCAGTTTTTCCTTTTCAACAACAACAACAACAACAAGATTCCATTTATAAAGCGCCTTTCACGTCAGGAGGACGTCCCAAGGCGCTGCACAGTTGGGTCATGACCCGAGCAGGGGGGAAATGGTCAGGGTGAGGGGAGGGAAGGGAGGGAACGAGGAGGGGGGAAATGGTCAGGGTGAGGGGAGGGAAGGGAGGGAGCGAGGAGGGGGAAGAGAGTCGAGAGGGGAGCTGAAGGCTCGGTCAAAGAGAAAGGTTTTGAGACCGGCCTTGAAGGAGGAAAGGGAGGAAGCGGCGAAGGCACTGGGGGATGGAGTTCCAGAGCCTGGGGGCTGAGAGGCTGAAGGCCCGACCACCGATGGTAGGGCGGTTGGGGCGGGGGACGTGGAGCAGACCGGAGCCAGAGGAACGGAGGGTACGGGCAGGTAGGTAGGGGGATAGTAGGTTGGAGAGGTAGGAGGGAGCAAGGCCGTGAATGGCCTTGTAGGTGAGGATGAGGATCTTGAAATCAATCCTCTGGGGGATGGGGAGCCAGTGGAGGCGAGCGAGGGTGGGAGTGATGTGGTCCCGAAGCCTGGTGCGGGACAGTACACGAGCTGCAGAGTTCTGAATGACCTGCAGCTTGTGGAGGGAGGTGGCGGGAAGGCCGGCGAGGAGAGAGTTCCCATAGTCCAGCCTTGAGGTGACAAAGGCGTGAACCAGGGTTTCAGCAGCGTGAGGGGTGAGGTAGTGCCGTAGTCTGGCGATGTTCCGGAGGTGATGGAAGGCGGTGCCAGTTGTGGTGCGGATGTGAGGGAGAAAGGACAGCTCAGGGTCGAACAAAACGCCGAGGTTCCTGACTGGCTTTGAGAGGTGGAGAGTGCAGCCTTGGATGCTGATGGTGTCAGCGCCTGAGGTGCGGAGGCGCTGACGTGAGCCAATCAGGAGGGCCTCGGTTTTTCGCACGTTGAGCTGAAGAAAGTTGTCTCTCGTCCAGGACTCGATGTCGGACAGGCAGCTGTCAGGACATCGGTGGTCGTGGAGTTGAGAGTAGAGGAGGAAAGGTAGAGTTGGGTGTCATCCGCATACATGTGGAAGTTAACTCCATGTCTGCGGATGATGTCACCGAGGGGGAGCATATAGAGGGTGAAGAGGAGGGGACCGAGGACAGAGCCCTGAGGGACACCACATGAGACAGTGCGGGGGGTGGAGGAGAAGCCATTCGTCGAGACAAAGTGAAGACGGTGAGAAAGGTACGACCTAAACCATTCAAGGACAGTGCCTTGAAGGTTGAGGTGGGAGGACAAGCGGTGGAGTAGGATAGCGTGGTCGACCGTATCGAATGCTGCCGATAGGTCGAGGAGGACGAGGAGACAGAGGGAGCCCTGGTCACAGATGGTCAGGATATCATTGGTGACCTTGACCAGGGCAGTTTCTGTGCTATGGGCAGCACGGAAACCTGACTGAAGGGGTTCGAAAAGAGAATGGGTGGAAAGGAAAGAGCGCAGTTGGGAGGCGACAACTCTTTCCAAGACCTTGGAGAGAAAGGGGAGGTTGGAGATGGGCCGGTAGCTTGATAGCTGCGACGCATCAAGGGAGGGTTTTTTCAGGGTGGGCGTGATGATGGCAGTTTTTAATGGAATGGGGACAGAGCCAGAGGAGAGGGACAGGTTGATGATGTCAGTGATATGTGGGGCAAGAAAGTGGAGCTGGGAGATAAGGAGTGGAGTGGGGATGGGGTCAAGGGAGCAGGTGGTTGGTTTTAGGGATAGGATGAGTTCAGTGACAGAGGGTGGGGAAACGGGTACGAAGGTGTGTAGGGGAGGATGGGTAGGAGTCGGAGTGTGGGAGGGAAGGGGTGGGTGGTGGGTGGAAGTTGGAGGGGAAGTGACCGCGGAGCGGATTCCCTTGATCTTGGATTCAAGGAAATCCAGCATCTCCTCGCAGTGAAGGTTGGAGGAGATGACCTGCGCGGGGTGGCGGGGGGACGGAGGAGTCGGGTTGTGGTGGAAAACAGTAGCCTGGGGTTGTTCTTCGCCTCCAGGATTATCCTGGAGTAGAAGGACGACTTGGCCGAGGCTAGAGTGGAGCGGTAAATTTTGAGGAGGTCCAGCCAGATTTGTCGGTGGACCGTTAGGCCGTCGGTGGACCGTTTTCAGATACCTATCCAATTCCCTTTTGAAAGTTGATATTGAATCTGATTCCACCACCAGTTCAGGCAGTGCATTCCAGATCGTAACAACTCTCTATGTAAAAAAAATCTCATATCCCCTCTGGTTCTTTGCCAATTATCTTAAATATATGTGCCCTGGTTACTGGTCACTGGCCAGTGGAAACAATTTCTCCCTTTCTACTCTATCAAAACCACTCATAATTTTGAATACCTCTATTACATCGCCCCTTAACTTTCTCCGCTGTAAGGCGAACAATCCCAGCTTCTTTAGTCTCTCCACATAACTAAAGTTCCTCATCCCTGGTACCATTCTGGTAAATCTCCTCTGTACCCTCTCCAACCCCCTGATATTCTTCCTAAAGTGTGGTGCCCAGAATTGGACATAATACTCCAACGGAGGCCTAACCAGTGACGTCTAAAGGTTTAGCAGAACTTCCTTGCTTTTGTACTCTATGCCTCTATTTATAAAACCAAGGATCCCATATGCTTTTTTAACAGCTCCATCAACCTGTCCTGTCACCTTTAAAGACCTGTGTATGTGAACCCCCAGGTCTCTCTGCTCCTGAACCCCCTTTAATATGTATGTGAGGTCCTTGTGTGATTTGCCTGACGAGACCCAGAATAGCAACTACCCTTGACAGAATCATATAATGTTGCAAAAGAGAAAAGGACATTTGACCCTTCATGAATGTGCTGCTGTTTATCTCTCCATGAGCCACCTAATCTCATCTACATAGAGTTACAAAGAATGATATGGCACGGAAACATATTATTCAGCCCAATTAACCCTCGCCAGTGTTTATAAGAACATAAGAACATAAGAATTAGGAGCAGGAGTAGGCCATTCGGCACCTCGAGTCTGCCCCACCATTCAATAAGATCATGGCTGATCTTCAGACCTAACTCTAATTACCTGCCCTATCCCCAGAACCCCTAATCCCTCTGTTTTTTTAAAAATCTATCAGTCTCAGCCTTGAAGATGTTCAAGGACTGAGCATCTACAGTCTTCTGGGGTAGTGAATTCCATAAATTCACTACCCTCTGAGTGAAGAAATGTTTCCTCAACTCTGTTCTAAAAGGCTGACCCTTAATTTTAAGACTGTGATCCCTGGTTATAGATTCTCCTACCAGGGGAAACAGACCCTCAGTGTCTACTTTATCCAGCCCTTTAAGAATCTTATATGTTTCACTAAGATGTGAAGTTTATACTTCACGGGCCCCCACTCCTCCTATTTGTGTCAACTATGCCCATCTGTTCCTTTCTCCCTCATGTTTGCATCAAGTTTTCTCTTAAATATTGATCCTTTTTGCTTCAACCACAGCTTCCGACAGTGAGTTCACATTCTCATCACTCTCTGCGTGCAAAGTTGTTCCTAAAACTGCTTATTAGGTCTCCTACTAGCTGTATCATACTTTTGTCCTCCAGTTATAGACTCACCATCAAGTGGAAAAAGGCTATCAACACCTACCTTATCAAATCCTTCATAATCTATCAGGTCCCCTCTCAATGGTTTCAACTCTCGAGAGAAAAGCTGCAAGTTTCTTGTCCAATCTTTTTTAATAATATGCATTCAACCCTGGAAACATCCTATGCTGTACTGTCTCTAATGCTTGATCTTTCATGTAAGGTGGCAACCAGAACTGTATACAGTACTCCAAATGTGGTCTTATCATGGTTTTATATTAATTTAGCATTACAATTTGCAAGGCAATGGGAAAGAGCAGGGGAGTGGGGCTAATTGGATAGCTCTTTCAAAGAACCAACACAGGCACAAAGGGCCGAATGGCCTCCTTCTGTGCTATAGTATTCTATAATTCTATTTCCTTACTCTTATACTCTATTCCTCTGGCCATAGAGCCAACGACTCTCCGCGTTCTTCATGGCTTTGTCCACCTGTACTACTAATTTTAGAGTCCTGTAAATCTGGATCTCCCTCTCAGGTTCCTATGATTCAGAGTTTAGCTTTTTTATTCTTCCTACGAAAGTGAATCACTCACATTTCCCTATGGAATCTACCATTCTTCAAGCCATGCTTGTTCCTCCTGTCCTTTCATATTCCTTTTCTCAACCATCTATCTAATTGCTTTTAAGTAGAATTAATCTAACAGTGATCTGTAGCAAATAATTCCACATTTCAACCATTCTGTGTGTAGATTTTTATGAATAATAACTGATACCTAATTCTGCAAAAAGTGAATGACCAGACTGAACAACAATCTATCAGTTTTTTCTCAACTCTTAGGAAATGTCTGACAGGCAAATAATCTTCCTAGCTATTCAGAATTCCTACCAGTGCTCCCCTGCAGGTCACTTGAAGGCAAATGTAACAGAAGGCTAGATACAGCAGGCAGCAAAATGACGAGGTGCAAAACAATCAAAGGCAAGAAATCAATTTCACAGCTTTTCCTTTTGCTGCCTGCAGCCTTCAATAATTGAAGTTGGACTTTTCTCTTTCAGGATGTGGTGCAAGGAGATGGTGGCTGCAATGCTAAATGGTAAAGATTACCTGCAGCCTCAGACAAAACAGACTCCCTCTCCGTTATCAGATATTGCTGATATCAATATAGGTGATTATTTATATGACGACATTACTAATTCCAAGTGGACAAGGTAAGGTGTTTGGATCAGAAAACTCTTCTCTGCAATAAGATCGACTCATTTGAAATAAAGATGAGGTTGGGAGTCATGTCCTAATAGTCAATAATTTGCTGATCTACAATGTATTTTCTGGCATCAGCAGGAATGCTTTGCTGAACATAAAAATATTTTGAATTACCCCCCCGTATACCAGGATTGAGCTAGGGCTAGATTTCTGTTCAAATAATTTTGTACACTTAAAGAAGTGGTCAGCAGCATAGTGTGTGAGAATTAGTGTTGATTATATTGTAAAACAGTCTGTGGACGAGATAAAATTTCAACATTTATTGCCACTGAAGCCTTAATGAGCTTGCATATTGTAGTGTGTAGTGCTCCAGGCTGGTACAAAATTGTGGCACTGCACTTCTCTGTTCACTCTCACAGTCATCACTTATTGGATTTTTTAACAAGAGCACAGGCATTATTCATAGTTAAAAATTAGCATCACAGTAATAGCATCTTTGAGACTGGAACTTTTAATGAAATTTGACAGAATATTAGTGAAAAGTGGGAGAGAGGTACAGTAGTTGCATTTTTGTTCCAACAGGGCTCGTTTTCCACAAGAAATTGTCAGACACAAATTCTGTAGTTAAATCTTGCAGCAGTACAAGAGTCACAAATAATCTAGCTACATTTCATTATGAGAGGAGTTTAATGTGTCATTGATATTTTGTGAACTTTCTCCTTCTTTCCAAATCTCTTTTTGCATTTTGTCTTGTAGTTCTATCTCCCTGTTTTCTTCCTCTTCTTCCAGTTTTACCTGCAGTTCTTTCCTCCACTGTCAACAAATAAAGAACATAAGTTAAACCGTTCTGTATTAACTATGAAGGAAAGCAAAAGTAAACTTGAATTTTTCAAACTGCATTTTCAATACACATCATCACTAATGGGATTTATTTTACACTGATCACTACAAACAGCAATCCTTTTGTTATGTTTTTATAATGGAGTCCTGTAGCTCATTGGTTACAGCACTTGCCTCGCAAGCAAGAGACCTGGGTTTGATTCCCGGCAGGGCGAAATGTTGGCCAAGTTTCTTTACTCCACACGCCTCTGTTTACCTAGCAGTAAGTAGGAACCTGGTTGTTAGTTGATTGGCGGATCGCTTTTCCGGGATTATAACTCCTTCAAAAAATAATAATAATAATAAATTGGTCACTTCAATCCACGACTGTTTGTGGGATGTCTCAAAGACATAATAAGGTGCTATATCAAATGCAAGGAATATTATTATAATGAACTAAATTATGTAGCTTACTGTCTTCATTTTTATACAATTGGGAGCCAAGCTACTTCATTGCCAGCTCCATATGAATGCACCATTAGTCTCATAAATATTTATAATATGGATATAACTGCCAGCTTGCGCTGCGACTTTAATCACTATATCCTAAACAATATCTGAGTGATCTGTTACTAATTTATATACTACTTTATTTGGTATTACACCAGATTTTTTCAGTGCTGTGAGATGCTATATATTCATAAATTGTAAGGTATCTTAAAATGAATAAGGTAGCATTGCCCATTAGTACAAGTGGGTTTGCGCTGTCCATTCTCCAAAGAAGAAAATCTGAAACCAATTAAAATAATCAGATTTGTATCATTAAAAAGGGATATTAATGTAATTTTTAATTAACCTTGACTGCTGGCATAATTACTACAATTTTACCTGATCTTCCATTATTCTCCGGAGATCAAAGCTTGTGCGAACATTAAAGCTAGGGGGTGCTTGATAAATTGCTTCTGGTAACATTATTTCTTCTCTGAAATAAAACAAAATCTCTGTATTAAACATTTTCTCCTTAAGAAGCCATGTTAAACCAGGAGTTGGAGAATTAAGACAATGGTGGGTAAAAAGACACAGAATAGCAGGACACAGGTTAAGTTTCCATTGTGCTGCATTCACAACTTTGGCTGTTTCATTTGGCCTAGATATGTTTCTGTAAGGAAAGAGAAGTCAGTGAAGGAGCCAAACCTAGCACATTCACACACACACAAACACACCACACACACACAAACACACATGTACACCACAGATGGCTGATGTTGAGCTTTTGTTTTAGGATTTCATAATGACAAAATAAAAGATTTCAATACCCTTGTTCTGTAGAAAGAAAAAACATTCCTCAGGAATTACATATGTTGCATTAGTTATATAGATAAATAAGATAATGGTTCAGGTTTAACAAAGAAACGTTGTCTAATGTTATATAAGAAGTTAAAAACACTTGATCTATTATAATTACAAAGGAACCTGAAACTATTGGTCCATCTAGCTACCCTTCCAAAGACTCCAAACATTTCTTTAACATGTTTATCTTACCACTAATAAACCCAAATTATTTTATTTTTCTAGAAACTTGTCCAGTTCATTCATGCTTCTAGGTTGATACAGGTTATTTCATGTCCATTCCAATGCCATTTTCAACTTTAATCTACCAGTCTCTTTTAGATACCTCACATAACCAAGGGAATAAGTCAGTTAAAAACATCCAAACATTTCTCAAGTCAAACTTGCTCTGTTTGGAGAATGTAATGCTATGTTAGTTCTCCAAATTTCCAAACAGCAGGAACCTAAAAAGGCGATTTCACCTGTTTTGCACCCACTGGCTCATCCATTGATCAGCAAAGGATGTGCAAATCTATCTTACCAGGAAAGGCTTCTATTCTATTAATTTAAAGGCACGGATAGTGCCATGAATTTTATGAATGTGGGTGCCAATTTCCTTAGCAGTACTGACAGCTCATTTATCCTACCAATTCTTGATTCACTTGGAGGTTTATGGTAAGAGAATTGACCGGTGGCTGACTGCTAGGCAGAACATTAACTCTTAGACTGCCTGCAGATCTAAGGAAACTCCTTTCTGTCAGCCAACTAGTCTGCAGGTCTTCAGCTTATGTATACTAGGATGAACAAAACAATATTACTATTAAGTTAGATGTTGACATACTGCTGATGGATGACAGAACATATGTCTACTGCTCTACAGCATCACCTTAAGTGTAATGTTATTACCTCCCCTGCCCAATGCTTATTAAGATTCTTCTTCAACCTCCTACACTCTCAACTAATCCTTTGCTGAATGACTTCAAGCTATTCTCAGCGTCCCTTACGATATTCCCATTCATTCTAATTGTCTCCAGAATGCACTCTTTCACTGCTGAATCTCCACCTCCTCACACATTGTATCTCATACATACCCCAGGTAAACATTAAGCTTATTATTTTCAACCTTATTATTTCTTCCTGTTTGATGAAGAGTAAATTCCAATTCAAATTTATGATCTGTGCCTATTGGCATCTTACTCCAACCACCGGTTAAATTATATAAATAGGCAGTGCAATCTATTCTGAACAGGATGCAGAGCTGTACTTTATTTTCATGCTTGTGAATGTGTCATTAGCGCATATTACAATCTCATTTTCACCCCATTTAAAAGTCACGCATGACTGGTGGAAACAAATAAGTCCTAGCGCAATGTGCACTGACCTGGGAAATAAACCATTAAAAACACAACACGCATCCAAAATGCACCGCTGCATAAATTCCTGCTGTGCACAATAAGAATTTTTTTTAATGTTTAGGCAGTGATGCTACAAGCTATTCGAAACAGTGTTTAATAATCAACGCCCTACTGGGCAGCGTGTAGCACATAATGAGAAGCACTCTATTCACAACATATAATGAAAGCTTATTAACACCAAACACTCGAACATAGGACTTTACAGATCATGCCTATAAAGCATGATGATATAGGGCTGTGCACAAAACAATTGCAGTGAATCAAAAGTCATCAATTAATTCATCAATTTAATTTTTAATTCATCAATTAAATAAAAGTCATCAGTTTAATTTGTGAAATAAATTTGGGCTTTGCCATTTAGTCACTGTGGCAAACATTACTTTTAATTACTGTGAACAAAACAAAGTGACACAGAGCAGTCTAAAAAGGCGACCATGTACTCGTGGCTCACCTGGCCTGGGAAAACAAAATATATGAAAAGGAAACTGTTTGTACATCCGTGTTTTGCCTGTAGTTGGTCAATTGTAGTAAGTCAATTGATATGGTCACAGCTGCTGTTAATTTGCAGTTTAAACACTCAATGGTGACCACTCAATTACGCAAAGCAAACAGCTAAGACAACTGTTCCCTCTCCCATGTGTACGCATTACACGCTACATTTGACACCATAAACTTAGAACCCAATTGTATGTAGGGGAAAAAGATTAAGTGATTAATAGGAAATTAGATAATTCATTAGGTAGAGTTTTTTGGGGGGTTGTGACTCTTTCAACCCCTATTTATGTTCTTTCTTTTGCATATGTTGTTCAATAAAAATTAATTAATTAAAAAAAATTATTTACTGTGTATTTATGTGTGAGAAACATAATTTCGAAGACTTGGAAAAAAAGTGCCATGTTTTAATCATAACAATACGGTCACCCCAACCCCCAACTACCGTCCCGACCCTCCTCCCCTGTCCTCCATGCTCAAAAGATCCAAATTAATCTTGAGTGCTGCTCCAAATTAGTCACAAAGAGGCAAGGAGTACTGATGTGAAGTAACTTTTAATTTGCACTACCTTGAGTTGCTATGTCATACCTTTATGAGCTCTCCATAGAAAATATGAATAACAATTAAGGCTGGGATTGAAAGGCAAATCCTTTCATAAGTATCCTAATAAAAAATATTTGCACTTGTTGTGGAGCAAGTGTATATTTGTAGGCAAACATTACAGTATATCCCCTGAAGTGCTTTGAGACATTCTCCCAACGTGAAAGACACAATACCAAATGTAAGGAATATTATTATAAGAAGCCTTTCATAAAGGATGAATGTCTCAAAGCACTTCGTACCAGATGACTGTGATCACCGAGCAGGGAGGGAAGTTCAGAGAATTTGAGTGTTAACAAAAAGGCATAGCCAAAGAGATACAATTTTAAGATCTTTTGCAAATGACAGGAAGAGAAGCACAAACCAAAAGTAATTTGGGGAGAGAATTCTAAAGAAGGTCTGGATACGAATCTTGAAGCTAACCTGCGGGAGCCTGTAAATCCTGGCAAGGATACAGGGCTGTGTGTGTGTGGAGCTTTGTAATGGATGCCTGGAGTTTGGTACAGGAGAGAATTTGGACTTCAGAGTTTTAGATGAGTTGGAGCTTATGGACGACGGAGATAGGGAGGCTTGCAAGTAGAGTGTTGGAGAAATCTTGCCTTCGGGTGATAAAAGCATGAATGAAGGTTTTGAATTATCAAGTGGATTCATCCAGATCATTTGAGTTTTGCTTGAGCTTCTAAGTGCCAGATGCTCCCATGGTGATGCATAAATTATATTGCCCTGCATAAAAACTGCTTAAAATGATTCCAAAAAGTACACTTTTAGTTTATCTCTTGTTGGTAAAACTAAACAAAGCAAGTGATATTTATTGGCATTTCTATATGCAATAATAGTCTCCATAGATTTGCTGTTAGAAGGTAACAGCTGTCCAGGGTAGTAGGGATGATTTTCTATTTCTGATGTTATATTGAGCATGAAACAGTCAACCAGCTGTTACTTGCGAATAAAAAGTGAAATTAGAATGAAGAACTGAAATCAAACAATTGTTTAAGTGCATTATTGCATCTTTTGAATAAGCTTAAAATTTCAATGGATATTTATTTACCACAGTGAAAACATCTCAATTCAGTATTTTTGAATTCCATACTTCATAGTTGAATTCTGTAATTTATGAATCTTTTAGCATTCAATTTCCTGAATTAGTTACTTTAAAATTAGGAACTATTCATTATTGCAGATTCAAAGAAACAAACTTCTTCCAGTTTTAACAAAAAGATCAACGCTAAGCCCTAAAAAGCACAGTAGCACAAAGTCCTGTCAACATGGATTTAAAAGAGACAATCTATGTCTCCTTAATTGATGGAATTCTTTGAGGCGGTAAGTATAAGGAAAATGCAGTGAATTTATGGGTCTAAATTCCGTGCAATTCTCTATCAATTAAATAATTCAATGTCACAGAATTTGGGAGAAAGTATTAATATGCATTTCATTAAAAGACATATCAAATTCCGTACATTGTTTTTGTGGTGCAAATGTTTGTATTTTATTAGAGTAAAATTCTTTATTAATAATAATCCTTTCATTTGATATAGCGCAGTTCACGTCAGAAGGACACCTCACAGGAAATACTGTAAAGTGTAGTGACTATGTATTTGAATTACCAAATGACCAATTTTATTTGGGGCTTATTGGCCAGGACATTGGAGAAACCCCCTTCTCCTTTTGAATACTGTGATGAACGTTTAACATCTACCTGAATAGGCAAATGGGACTTTGGTTTAACGTCATATATGAAGGACAGCCCTTCCAGCAAAACACCACCTGTACCACACTGGAGTGTCTGCTTAGACTGTGAGTTCAAAGTCCTAATGTGCGGCTTGAACCCACAACCTTCTAACTCAGAGGAGACAATGCAACCAACTGAGTCAGGCCGACACCTTAATTGGTTCTCATTAACAGGTGAGATTCAGAGCAGTGTTATTTTCCTATTCAAATTATGTTTATTGGTGACTTTTACCACCAGTGCTAAGATACAATCAGTAGATCTAGGTGTTAAAAAGCTGCACGCTAGTGTCCAAGGAACCATTATGACAGCTTGTGTAGCAGGAAGGATGGGGAACCAGTTTCTTTATGTAGAATTATATAAACTGTACAGGACAGAACAGTATTCGGCACAACTAGTCCATGCTAATGTTTATACTCCACGTGGATATCCCCTTCTCCCTTATATTCCCTTTTCTATACCTTTATGTGAAATATTGTTTAACTTCAACTATGACTGCTTTCAGCCACAAAATATTGGTCTCAACAATGTCATTCTAAATGGGCAGCCTTCCTTTGAAGATACAAGGAATCAACAGGCTGCAAGTGGATGAACATCAAAAAAGCTATGCTGAACATCGCTTCTGGCAGAGGTCCGCAGAACCAACCCTTCTCCACCTCAGGCGCTGGCAGCAACAGCCTCCACGGCTGCGCACTCAACCTCACTTAAGCCAGTCAGGAACCTGGGTATCTGGTTTGACCCTGAACTGTCCTTTCTTCCCCACATCCGCGCCAAGACTGGCATTGCCTACCACCACCTCCGCAACATTGCCAGACTCTGCCACTGCTTCACCCCTCAGGCTGCCGAAACCCTCACCCACGCATTCCTCACATCAAGGCTCGATTACGGGAACTCTCTCCTCATCGGCTTTCCCAACTCTTCCCTTCACAAGCTGCAGATCATCCAAAACTCTGCAGCTCATGTACTCTCACGCACCAGGCTCCGTGACCCTATCACTCCCACCCTCGCCCGACTCCACTGGCTCCCCATCCCCCAGAGGATCGAGTTCAAAATCCTCGTCCTCACCTTTAAAGCTATCCATGGCCTTGCCCCTCACCTCTCTGACCTGCTGACTCCCTACCAACCTGCCCTCTCCCTCCGTTCATCGGGCTCCAGCCTGCTCCATGTCTCCCGCCCGACCAGCCCTACCATCCCACGGTCCCTTCTCCTCGCTTCCTCCCTTGCCTCCTTCAAGGCCGGTCTCAAGACCCTTCTCTTCGACCGTGCCTTTGGTCGCCCTCCCACCTCTCTGCCTTCCCTAACCCCTACACCACCCCTCCCCCATGCTCGGGCCCCGACACCTGACTGTTCAGTGCTTTGGGACGTCCTCCCGACGTGAAAGGTGTTCTATAAATGTAATGTTGTTGTTGTTGTCTTAAAATGCAAGCTACAATCTGCAATTGCAAGCTGATTAAGAGGATAAACTAACTTAACTGACCACCCTCCTCATGGCTACCATCTCTTCGACTTGATTTACAAGTTCTTCCACAGTTCACAGACTTCACACTTCAGATACACTTTGACATATTTTTTTGCCTGCGTTGGAAAGATTACCCCTCAAATTTTCCAACTGAATAAATCAAAATGAAAAAACACCTTAAAGGACCTCCAGCAGATTCAGCTTATTGATACATATATTTGCAGCTGGAGGTGAGAGGGTTGTAATTAGGCTACCATTATTTTCATTCTCTATATGTTTGTGGCCCTTTTTGAGTCAATGTTTATATCTCTGTGTACTTGTTTAATATTTACACATTTGTCTATGTATAGGTGTGATTTAGATATGGGAGGGCAGTGGAATAGTAATAATGGCATTATTTAGACTTTACTATTAATTAGCCAACAATAACTTTGTAATAATTTGTTTGCAATATTTCTAATGACACCACATTATGCAAATGAGGTAACAAATGCAAGCAGGAATAAACATTCAAAAATATATCTAACATAAAATGATGGATTAAGATATAGCAAATGGATTTCAATGTAGGCATCAGATCTAGCAAATCATTAACAATGTTCTTTCTTGAACCTTGGTTTGGAATTTAAAGATAAATAAGAGCAACTTTACATGGCGGATCATCAATCACGAGATATATTTGATACTCCAAATAAAGATATATTGCCACCATGAGGTGTGAATCAAAACTGCAATAAAGTACTCAATTCAGACAAAAGACATTCAAATTGTGGAGTTTAATTGAAGAACTTGCATTTTTATAGTGCCATTTCTTGAAATTTCTTGGAGCACTTCACAAATAATTATAATAACAAATAATTGTTATTAATTGTAATAATTCTTAACCACATAGCAGCCATTTGCACCAGCAAGGTTCAAAAAATAGCCATTTGTGTATGATCAATTAATCTGAAGTGAAGTATGAATGTTTCAAATGACCCATTCTGGTGCAGATGCTTTTTTCCTCCCAGTAATTAATTCTTTGTTACCATCAGTGCACTAAATATTTTCTAATTCTCCTCGAACGCTTTTTGTCACTATATATTTTTTTGCCCTCTCGTTCCCATCCTGCAGAAGAGAGGAAATATTCCTATTTACTTTATCATATCTCTATAATATTTTTGTAGATTTATATCAGGTCAAAACGTATTGCTCTCTGCTCTAGTGCAAAAAAGCCATAACTTTTCAGCCAAAACCCTTGTTTCTGAGAAATATCCTATTTCCTTACATTTGGTGTAATGCCTTTCATGTTAGGAGGACGTGTGAGTTCAAAGTCCTGAATTGGTGCTTGAACCCACAATCTTCTGATTCAGAGGCAAGAGTGACACCAACTGATCCCGAACGATACACTATCTACATTGGACCTGTCTATTGCTTTTATATCCTTCCTATAATAGTGTGTGTAAAATTTCCAACAGTCACCTAATTAAAATCTTGTACACATTCACCCTTGTCTTCTTGTTTTTCTACTCTGTACCTTTAGGTATAAAACAAGTGTTTGTCATTTGTCATTTTATTGCCTCCATCACTCCCATCCTCACCCGACTCCACTGGCTCCCCATCCCCCAGAGGATCAAGTTCAAGATCCTCGTCCTCACCTTTAAGGCCATCCATGGCCTTGCCCCCTCCTACCTCTCTGACCTGCTGAATCCCTACCAACCTGCCCTCTCCCTCTGTTCATCGGGCTCCGGTCTGCTCCATGTCTCCCGCCCGACCATCGGTGGCCGGGGTTTCAGCCTCTCTGCCCCCACACTCTGGAACTCCATCCCACGTCCCTTCACCTCGCTTCCTCCCTTGCCTTCTTCAAGGCCGGTCTCAAGATCCTTCTCTTCGACCGTGCCTTTGGTCTGCCTCCCACCTCTCTGCCTTCCCTCACCCCTACACTACCCCTCCCCCATGCTCGGGCCCTGACATCTGACTGTTTAGCGCTTTGGGATGTCCTCTATTACTATAAATGTAATTTTGTTGTTGTTGTATCTACCTCAACTGCTACCCTTAATGTGTAGAGCTGTGTCATATGCAAACCAAGATCCCCTGATCCTCTACTCCATTTAATATCTTTAAGGTGCATTTGCTTTCCCTATTCTTCCTTCCAAAGTGTACTATTTCATATGTTTCTACCCTGAACAAACTATCTGCCTATCTGACATAAATGTTGTAGCTGCAACGGTTCAGATTTTAGATGTTTATTTACAACACCAGGTCTAATGAACTTGTTATAATAGTATAACTGGAAGTAAAAACAAGTAAGTGCAAATGTTGAGAATTCATTCATACCTGAGGGTAAGACCTGACATTTTTTTTTCTATCTTAGGTTGTCTGGGAAGTGGAGCTCGTTGTGGTGGTAGCTGAGGCACAGGAAGGTGAGGAACCACAGAAGGCAGGTAGAGCTGAGAAAGAATACTTCCTATTCTGTAACCTATATGTGGAGCTGCACTTAAGCTTCTGGGAGATGCTGAAATTTTCAGGTTTCCATTAATGCAAGGATTTATTGGGCCGTTTAACTCTGCCTGAAAAGAGGAAAACAGAACATCAATTCAACTTAATTTAAGCTAGGTACTTGTTCTGCATCCTTATGTGAAAATTACCATTTATTACACCATCTTAATGGTCTGTGAAACCATGAAATACCAGTCCAGCAGACTATTTATCACCCAAAAGGGTAAATATTCAGTTCCTGTCAATTTAAGTTTCAGAAATGCACTAACTCTATAGCTGAAGCCTATAAGCTGGGCCAATAGAAAGTGCGGTGGCAATTTTTCTGTGGAATCCGCCATAAACAGCGTCCTCTGGTATAAACTCCGCTAAAATCGGCTACTGCAGTTTCTGGTGCCATGGGGCTCTGCGCGCTGCTGCTGGTTGTTTACCCCACATTACTGTGGTTGGGGCTGACACTCCAGTTCAGTGCCGGGGGAAGCGCTGCACTGAATTGCTGCATTCAGTGCTCCAGACACGTACGCATGGTGAAGCGCAAGTGGGAAATGGGCTTCGCTCCACTCCGAGGCCTCGCTGTTGAAATTGTCTGTGTATCTCTCTCCTGTGTATGTGTTTGTGTGGGTGTGTCTGTGTGTCTCTTCATTTCTCTTCAACCGTGCCTTCAGCTCCCCTCTCGACTCTCTACCCCTTCCTCGCTCCCTCCCTTCCCTCCCCTCACCCTGACCATTTCCCCCCTGCTCGGGTCTCGACCCAACTGTACAGCGCCTTGGGACGTCCTCCCGACATGAAAGGCGCTCTATAAATGCAATCTTGTTGTTGTTGTCTCTCCTGTGTTTGTGACTGTCTGTGTGGGTGTGTCTGTGTGTCTCTCTCTCCTCTGTATATGTTTGTGAGTGTCTCTCCTCTCTTTGTGTGTTTGTTTATGAGTGTCTGTGTCTCTCTCTCCTCTGTCTGTATGTGTGTGTTTCTGTGTGTGTGTGTGTGTATATGTGTGTCTTCTGTGTCTGCGAGTATGTATCTGTTTTGGTGTGCATCTCTCTCTCGCTCTCTGAGAATAGCACTAATGACCCCCATTCCACCTCCCGAAATTGCCCACAAAATTTGCCAAATTTCCCTGCAATTCTGGACAAATATTTCCGCAATATAAGGCACGTTAGTGCAGACTCCCTTCTCCCCTCCCCCTTATACATACAAGTAGGGAAAATGAACATCTATTCACTATAGAAAAAACAGACCCACACATCAATAGTCCACTGTCAGAATAAGATAGTACCTCCCTGTGTGTTACCCAAATATTCCTCAGGCTCGAGAGACTGTCTAGGAAGGACTCCGACATCCGATATTTATTTTTTACATAATTCATCAAGATTATGATGAATAACCTAAATAATATTTCAATTAAAGCTCTACATTTGTTTAAAATTCCATTTGTAGAAACATTTATAAAAAAAATTACACAGAATTAAAATTTTTAGGAAAATGTAGGTAATAAATAAAATGGAAGACAGGTCAAAATCCCCTGACTAGCAGATTCATATCCAAGCGCCCTTAATTACACTACGCTCAAGCGTTTAAGGCAGGCACTACTGGGAATTTGCAATCATGCCATGAAACTCAGTGGTAAGGAAATAGTTTCTGGATCCCCTGTGGCATTTCCCCTCTGAGCTGGAGCATTCAAATCTGCCATGAGAGAACTGACATTGTGACTGCATCCTACATCCTGGAAGTAGCATATAGCAAGTGTTGCTTTATTACTTAAAAAAAGGCTCTAAATTGTGCAGCCCTGTTCCATGTAAGCAAATGAGTGTGAAGGTCTTGGCAAGGGAGGTGCACTGTAGTGCGGAGAATGGGAAAGTCAACAAAAAAGAGTCTGGGAAATACTGAAAGATTTGTGGCAGACAAGACAGAGCATTAAAAGAGGATAATATTATATTAGAGCAGCTGAATTAGATATTAAGTCTAATGGAGCTCCAGGGGGGTGCAGAAGAGTACAGTATCCACCCCCCTGAAAATTTCTCTCCTCTTTCCTGAAGGTACTGAGTTGTGCTGGGCAAAGTTTAGTCACCCTGATTACTTCACCTAAATGCCCATTCATCCATTGTGATGATGATATTTGACAGGCTACCTACCCACTGTGGGGAATCACAGCTGAGCCCAGTCTTATTCTTAACCAACATCAGCTTGTGCATTTCCAGCCTTAGATCTGGGGATCAATGAAAACCTTGAATGATTTTCCTCCTCCTTGGCCTAATAGCATTGAGGTCAATTATAACAACCCTATCACTGCGTTGGGTAAGATCACCTAACTCATCATAGATCAGCGATTAAACCTGCAACCTTTCCACTGCTGTGTGGCTCAGTTCCACACAGTTTCTCAAACATTCTGTTAATAGTGCAAGAATCCAGAGCTGTTATCATGCATCATCCAGAGTTTCTATCCAGAGTTGCACATCCAGAGTCACTATCATGCAACTATCGCTCAGGGGGACCCCTGGGTCTCATTTCTCTATAGAGCAGCAGGAGACAAGACACAGTGCTCAGTATATCAGTTGTGGTGCGCACCTTGGAAACATTGCAATAGTGATTCTGTTTAGCTATAGAAAGAAAACGTGTTATAGAAATAGTTTATTATTTTAGCTCAGTTAGATTAAAATTACCACATGAAAACACACACAATTAGTTTCAGAAACTGGAGGAGGGTGTTACACGCTGGGAACCATTAACATCTTTCTCTTTATTATGGCTTTTTTGTACTTTAGAAACTACATTTTAATGTTGTGTTTTGTAATGTAAATTAACTGAGGGAAATAATTACTTACAAAACATTAAACAGATAATATTTGTTTGCCTACAAACGTACAGTCACTACATTTTACAATAAATCCTGTGAAGAGCTTTGAGATAATTCATCAACACAATAAAGTGCAATGTCACATGTAAGGATTATTATTATTTACTTATTATTCAGCAAAGTATTACCACTACTATAATATTTCCATATGTTCTTTGACTATATTAGGTTTTGGACTGAATACTGGAAAAGTATATGGAACAAAATGATTTTGCTTCCAATTTTCCCTCATTACAGGCTGCGTCTGTGGGTAGTAGCAGCCCTCTGTTGCCTTGTCCAAAGGCCTTTTTTCACAAGTGACCCAAGGTTTTGAATGTCAGTAGGCAATCAAACTGCAGGGGGAATCACAGCTGAGATAACTCTGGTGTTAGTCCAGTATCCACTCATGCACACTTCCAGCAAGAGTTGCTTCTGTAAGATCCTCTCAGTCGTTTTCAAATCCCTTCATGCCCTCACACCTCCCTACCTATCCGATTTGCTTACACCCCACCTGCTGCCTTCATTCGACCGGTTCTGGCCTCCTGTTCATCCCTTAGCCCCGTGCCTTCAGCCACTATGGCCCAAAACTCTGGAACTCTCTCCCTCAATCCCTCTGCCTTGCCCCCTCACTCCCACCTTCAAATCCCGCCTAACGACCTTCCTTTTTGCTTGTGCTTACTATCACCTCCCCCCTCTCCCTCTCCTCTTGGCTGGGGGTCAGACTTGCCACTATCAAGCGCTCTGGGATGCTACCCCGTGTGAAGGGCACTATATAAATGCAAGTTGTTATTTTATGGAGGAGAAGAAGTAGGTTTTCAGGCAGGATTTAAAGACAGATAGAGAGGGAGTGAGACGGAGGTTAGAAGGATGGAGTTGCAGAGCTTGGGGTGTAGTTGCTGAAGGTTTGGCCATCAATGGTGGGCGGAGAGGTTAGAGCAGCACAAGCAGACCAGACTTTTCTGCCCCAAACACAGCACTCAGACTGCCCTTGTCAGTTACCAATGACATTTTCACTCTCTGCGACAGAGCTTTCCTCTGCAATCTTGCTCTCTGCTGCTGCTTCTGACACTGTTGACCCCTCACCCTTCTCGATCACTTCTCTTTCATCCACTTCCAAGGGACGAAGGGACCATACACTCTTGATTCCAATTGTACGTAATCTAATGCGTCCACTTTATCTCCTCAAATGGTTTCACCTTCTGCCCTCGCCCGGTCATTTGCGGGGTACCTAAGGGCTCTATTCTGAGTGATTTTGGTTATCTCTCTCTTGGTGACGCTTGTAGACATGTATGTGGATGACACCCAAATCTACTTTTCTATTTAAGAAATCAAGGTCTGGATGTGCCTCAACTTCTTGCAGCTCATCGAGTATACGACAGAAGTCATTCTCCTTGGCTCCTACCAAAGTCTACTCACTGTTGGATCTGTTTCCTCAGTCTCCCTGGCCTTAATTCCTATCACATACAAACTACCACTAATACCTTCATTCAAGCTTTTATTACCCTTCCTGATTTGACTTTGCAAATGCATTCCTTGCCGGTTTCCCCACTTCCAGATCTTTCCAATAAGTATTTGTTTTGAATATGGCAAGATAATATTGTTTTTAATTGACTTTGTCCAATTTTAAATAGTAAGCCTTGATTATTTTAAGGCTGAGAATTTCTTTCTAGAAAGTACCCCAGCTATTCTCTATCTTCTTCTCCCTGCAGATCAACTCTCCATATCGAAATCTCTTCCAAGCTTCTTGGAATGTGATAATTCAGAACCCTTTAATAAAACTGTTCCTTGTATTTGATATAGCGCCTTATCACGTCTTTGAGATGTCTCAAAGCACTTCATAGAATATATTGTAAAGTGAATTGATTGTATATTTTGTGGGTGAAACGCGGCAGCCAATTGTGCACAGCAAATTATTCCAATCTTATTATTATTCTATGTCCTCCACCCCGAAAAGTTTCATAGCTTTCTACCACTGAACCAGTTTTTATTTTCAATTGAGAATCACAAGCAAGTAGCATCATTACAAAATTCTGCTATCATTACATTTCCAAAATAACTTCTACGAATGATCTTTATAACCCAGAGGATATATACAATGTCAAAACCCCCGTGGTCTAATTTATTCTACGATCTATAACTTCAACATTTTTGGGACTGAGATATTTCTAGGGATAATTTAGTTAAAGAATTCCACAAGAATGTGCTCATCTTGGATTTCTGGCAAAAGAAGTAATTAAAAGATACAAAGGAGAATGTTTTTCTAAAAAATGGGGCTTCATGATGGACATTAGTCTTTCTGGTGTTGTGCATTTTTATGTTCCCAGATCGCTCATTTTAATCTATTCACAATCTCTAAGGCTTTACCTCAAGAGTTTTTCCCCTAATAAATGTTGCTGAGTGAAAATGTTCTTGCTGGTCATACATAATTGGATCTAAATTATTTACGCTTACATAATCCGCTCTCACGCTAATCCTAATTTTAATAAGAGCTAGATAAGGATTAGCCTAATTTTAGTAGGAGCTGGATAGAGATTATCCTTTTCTTCAGTAAAAAAAATCCAACATACGAAAAACATTAACCATCACAGAGTTCTGCTACCTTTACAATCCAAAAAAAATCATCTTGAGAAAGGATTGGTTATGGAAGTGAACACACGTGGCAATACAAAATCACTGACAAATGTGAACTGCATAAGTAAACAAATGTGGGACATATGCAATGAATTAGAACACAATTTTAATTAGAACACAAAACCTAGAGGTAACAATAGACATATCTGTTTCTGACAATGATATGACAATTAAAGATAAAGAAAATGAACTGAATGTTAGGATGAATATAAACATACCATACTAGTGTACAGAAGGTATGCTAAAGATAAAAATTATAAACCTTTAACATAAACTGGAATAGCATCAAGATGATCCCAAATGTAAAGCAAAAATCAATGAACAAGATCAGGAAAATGTAAAGTTTGAAAAATAAGGCACATAATTGTATATAAAATAATTGTGCACAAAACGGTGATCCAACCTTTTGGCTGCTGAGGGCCGGATGTGCTATTTGAGATACGTCTGCAGGCTGCATAAGCAAAATGTTTGCGTTTCCCTTCCAGAAACATAACATTTAAGGGTTATGGAGGGAGAGTGTGGACCAGATGAAATGGAGGGAAAGTGGGGAGATGATTAAATCGGCCCACGGGCCACTAGTTGGAACACCCTGGATTAGATTAGCACAAACTAATGAATTGCATTAAAGGAGGTCAAGAAAGTAAATCCAAAGGAGCATATAAAGAAATCAGAGAATGTAAATTTAGACCGGATAGCAGAACAACGTATTCACAGATTGGGCTAATCTAATATGCAAGATAATAGAAGTGAAAATATTTGGAATAATCCAAAAATACAATAATTTGTCATAATTGTTGAATGGCTTTTTCTCATCCCAGAGTTCACTTTGTATTTCATGTTCCTGTCCAAACTACAAAAATCTACTTTACTGTAGTTCATACTACAGTATAAGGCAGCTGCCTTATCAATTTAATTAATTTAACCCCTTTTTTTGTAAATTTACCAATCATTTGAGAATAAGACATGCTTATCACCAAGATCAGTAAATTTACTGACGATTAGTTTCATCTCCTAAATTCTGTTTTTTTTAAAAAAAACGCACCTTGCATGTTTACTTTCAGCCTTGAGAATATGTAGTCCCTGGCAATTGAAATGGTATGGAGTAGAGTGCATTTTGGAAAAATTCTCATTCTAGAACGTGACTTTAATTGTATTCAAAAGATGAAAAGCACAAAAATATCAGAATGAAGAGGAATATGTTTCGCAATACATTTCTGCATTTTACCATGAAATTTACTACATACCTCTTTTATTTATTCTGAAAATAATATCACTTATAACTGGAATTATTTTTAGATGCTAGCCTATTGTGAATGAACACTATGGTTTACAATAACTGTATTCAACCTCATATCAACTTAATATAAAATGGACCAAAGGTTATTTATTCAAATGATTTGCCAATATTATTATTCAATGACAGTTGGAGACTCAATCTTGAGAAAAATCCAAAAATGTATTATGAAAATTGGAGCAGGGTAAAATGTTAAAATAATGAAACATTAATGGACGGAAATGAAAAAAAGTTCAATAACTATGTTAAAAAACAATAATTCAACTATAGTGTGGAGCCTTCATTATTAAAAGAACACATTCTAAGAATTATATATCCATGGTTCAAGATTTCACTGAATTTAAATTCTTAAACTGAATTATGGAAACATTTTTTGCTTTATTGCGTATATATTTTTATATAAAATAACTTGTTTAAATACAAGGCTAGTCTCCCTGTTGACAAGAAGGAAACAATATAACATAATTTCAAGTACATACAATGAAAGACTGCCGGAAAACAAAGTATCCATTATTCAATTATATATTTATTTCCAAAAAATATTCAAAACATTATAAAATTCTCAAACATGAAGGTTTTTGCCTGAGATGGAAATTACTGCATAATTGAATAATATAAAAATCTTAAATTAATATTATAATGTAACACTAACATACAAATTTATTTTTTAACAGATAAAATAGTTTTGTTTTTACATATAGGCCTGGGTGATATATTCTGTGGAAAAGCTTTTTCCAATCAATGTCTGAAAGACAAAGTGGACTTATGCAACCTCCCAATTTGAATATTCACATCTACAGCTCTCTCATCCCAATTTATTTTGGCTCTACCCTTCTTCTCCAAATATTTTTCTCTTAAACATCCTAATTTTTCATCCTTAACCCAATTCTGGGTCATTGTTCTATTAAATTTTCTTTGCAAACAGACCATTGCCTGTTTCATGGATTTAACAATATACCGTTAATTGTTTTTTTAAAATCATAATTTTAATCTTCATATCTACTACACAATGGGAAACAATCCACTTTGTAATGTTGCTTGTGGCTTATCAACTTCCTGTCTTATGATCAAAGTTCAAATTAAAATCCTTTAACTCATATTTTCCATGCCTTAGGCTTACGGCATTTTATGCCCTATTTATACGGTAAAAAAATGTGGCATAAAATGAACCATGTATTAGTGAGGGAGCTAAAGCACCATTCTATCATTCTAACCCCCTCTAAAATATCACCAGTAACACCCATGCTTCCTACCAGCACCCAGGTTGCGCATCTGAGTGGTCCCTCTGCTACAGGAGATAAGGTGCCAGCTACCACCGATGGCAGCTCAGAATGCAAGGAGCATCTTGTGACTTCCTTCTCTGAATTGTCAATAACTATCCTATGTAAATGATGCTGCACAGAAAGGTATCCAATTCTGAAATGCTAACACTGGTAGCTGTTTAAGTGTTTACAACAAATAATAATAATAATAATCCTTGCATTTGATATAGGGCTTTTCACATCTTCCAGATGTCTCAAAGTGCTTCACGCAATATACTGTAAAGTGAATTGACTTTATATTTGTGGGCAAAACGCAGCAGCCAATTGCACACAGCAGTGTCCCACAAACAGTTGTGGATTAAAGTGACCAATTTATTATTGTTTTTTTTCTTGAGGAATTATTATCAGGCTTGTGGAGTAAGGAAACTTGCCCAGGGTTACAACATGCTGGGAATTGAACCTAGGTCTCTCACTTGTGAGGCCAGTGCTCTAACCACTGAGCTACAGGGCTCCACATGAATCTTCATCCAATGTTACCGTCATCATGTTGGAGCCCTGTAGCTTAGTGGTTAGAGCACTTACCTCGCAAACGAGAGACCTGGGTTCAATTCCCAGCATGTTGTAACCCTGGGCAAGTTTCCTTACTCCACAAGCCTGATAATAAACCCTCAAAAAAAATAATAATAATCCATAAGACAAATGCTGGACTTGTATGTTTCACTGAAATATCCAGTCATCATGAATTGTAAATTAAGATATCAATTCAATTGGCATTTACTCTTCAAAGCATCATCACATGTTAAACTGCAATTTTGTTTTCCACTTTGCTGCACCCTGCATTTCATATTCCTACTGTGAAAGCAGTTTCTTTCAAATTCCTCAGGGTTGTTTCTTTAACTTGATGACCTGTTTTCATATGAATAATTACCTTTTCTCAATTGTGTATTTTGTCAGAAATATCCAAAGCATGTCTCAGTAGCTGGTATATTCAAAAAGTACCATGCAGTAACTTCATTAGCTACATTTTATACCTTCATAACAGTGTATGAATATGTAGAGAAGCATCTTTAATTTTGTTAGAGAATTTGAATTTCATACATTTATAGGGGATTAATAATATCTACCTGACATTCACAAAATCCAAGAATTGTCTATTAATCCTTAACTTGCTCATAAAGCTTCTATGAAGTTCAAAACAATCTTTTTTTCTACCTGACCTACTTGCTTTACATGGCAAACCACCCAATCTGTTTGGGAATTGAAATAGAAGTTGGACAGTGACACAAAATGTCAGATTGGAATGTATATGCTGGGTAGCTCAAAATTTAAAAGCATGCCATCAACATCTTCAATACAGCTACTGCAAAGTACGCACAATGCAACACACATAAATGGTCCAAAATATGTGTAAACCGGATACAGAATTCTTTTGGATATTGAAACAGACAAATTCGGTGAACAACAACAACAAAATTACATTTGTATGGCGGCTTTCGTGTCAGGAGGATGTCCCAAGGTGCTGAACAAGTACAGAAACCTAGATTTCTAATCAGATAGCTATGATAAATCTGGTCCACATATTTCTGTTTTTAATGCACTTACACTAAATTATTTTATGGAATTAAATTATCTAATCAAAAATGCAGTTCAAAATTAAATAGTGTCCATCATGTACAATATTTTTCCAACCCAAAGTTGAAGTGTTATAGTTTGCTGACTTAAACAATTTTGACTTAGAGAAAAAAAATTTAAATTATGATCTGGGCTGAGGGATATAGTGGAAGCCGGTTAAGCCGGACGCTGGAGGACGGGCATTTTGTCTGACTTAAGAGGTGTCCAAGGTTAGCCAAAATACCACTCCCCCCAGCAGAGCAGCGCCACCGACGCTGTAGAATAATATGTAATAATGTTGTTTCATGAAGCAATGTTAACTAACCAGTTAACATACTCTCACAAAACGAAGCGGCATCTCCACCCTCACATTGGATGGGAAGGGGACCAATTAAGGCGGCGCTGAGGTGATTGACAGCTTGAAGCCGCTTGTGAATAGATAGGTTCCACTCATTCACAAGCTGCTCAGCTGTCAATCAATTGTCATTTCCCTCTCTTGTTCTTCCCCGTTCCTCCGGCCCCTCACTGATTGACAGCCCAACTCCAGCCACTTGTCAATTATTATTTGACTCCACCCATCTACATCCCGGACTTCCTTGTGGTTGAAGGCTCGACACATAGAAGGCCTTAGTGAGTACAGTTTGTCCGGATTAACCAGATTTCCATCTGAATTAACAGGTATATTTACAACAACTAAGAATACAAATGAATCGTGACCGGGCGTTTTCTTCGATTTGCCTGACGTCCGTGGTTAACTGGCGTATGGCAAAAACGTATTCCACTGTATTACGTGTAAAATTAGGTTATGATGAGCATGATTGCTTCTGCTACAATATATAACAGATAAACGTTTTGTTTCATACCCCTGCCAATATTCAATGAAACACAAATTACCTCAGCTATTTTAATAGCTGTCAGCATTCCACTGTTGTGTTTCCAGCTTTGCTTTCGCAGAGCACTCCATGCAGCATACCTCAGCCCCTCTCGATTCTTGTCACCAGTGAGAATCTGACAGACCTTTGCCAGACTGTATGCTGCTCCATAGCAAATAAACCAGCTACTATCATGATCTGTCAGATAAATAATGTAAGAAACACTGTCATAAACCAAGCTGAACATTTTGAATTTGTATTTGTTAGTTTCATAAAGAGACCAGAAAATCAAAAATCGATATAATGATGACTCTCATTTATGCCAGTAATTTATTAACTGGTGGTTTCATAATTGTACTGTAATATTCTCTTATTGAAGACTCTAACCACATTGGATACCTATAGTTGTTTCTGCAACTTGAGGATGGATGGTTTGCAATTAGTATATGTTTTTATCAATGCCTGAAGCTTAATTTAAAAAATGCAGCATATAATTAGGACGAGCAAAAATTAATAATAATACAGATTCTGCAGATCTAAGGGTGAAATTCCACTGGCTATTAGGGTTACAGACTTTGGTCTTGTATACTTGTAATGGAATTTCTATATTGTATACCCTCTGAAATCTGTAATACCACCAAGGAAAATGTTATTCCTGGACTCCTTAGCAACAATCACACAATACATTCCGCTATTAAAATGCAGTCTCGTCACAGAGTTTGCCATATTATAAAATCTCCGGAAATATCTTGAATAATTGCAGGCAGGTTGTGTAACATCAATAGGAATGATATCCGTGTTTCTGCCATAAACTGTAAAGAAAGCTATCAAGCCATCCGAGATATTATCCTACTTGAGGACACTATATAAGTGTAAGTTGTTGTTATTGTATCATATATTAGTAATCATCAAAATGTTACCTCAGTACCATAAAACTTTTTATTATTGGATTTTCACCAACTTCAAGGCATTTTGAAAAGCTTTCCAGAGCATTCCACATCTTTACGACCTCTCTGAAGAGATGTCCCATGTAACGGACACATCTTGTATTTAAATACCTTAATCAAATCACCTTGTGTCCTCCTTTCGTTTTAGGAATACCTGTATAACGTCAGTCAATTTAGCTCTCAGCATAACTAAGCCTCTTCAGCCCAGGTATTAATCTAGTAAACCATACCTGGACACCCTCCAAGATTAATATAATCTTCCTAACATTAAGTGCCCAAACCAGTACTTCAAACGAGATCTGACCAGCACTCTACATTACTGGAGCAGAACCTCCTTACTTATATATTCCAGACCTATTGTACAAAGCCCAGCATCCTATTTGACGTATTTCCTGCTTTCTACACCCAGAAATTAGATCTTATTGATGTCTGGATTTGAGCCCTAATTTCTCTTCCCTTATCTACCACTCCTTGTGCTTGTGTCTTTGTCACCTCTCGGCTGGACTACTCTAACGCCCTCCTCGCCGGTCTCCCATCCACTACCATCCATAAAATCCAAATCATTCAAAACTCTGCCGCCCGCATTCTCACCTGCACGAAACTCCGCTCCCCGATTACCCCAGTCCTTGCCAGACTGCACTGGCTGCCTATCCCAGAGAAGATCGATTTCAAGATCCTCACCCTTGTATTCAAGTCCCTGCACTCCTCTGCACCCCCCCTACCTCTCTGACCTCCTCTCTCCTCAAAACAGTACCGGTTGCCTTCGTTCCTCCGGGTCTGGCCTCCTCCTCATCCCCTGAGTCCTCCGCTCCACCCTTGGCAGCCGTGCCTTCAGCCACTATTTTTTTCGACCGCACCTTTGGTCACCTTCCCCCCCTCCCCCGGCTCGGTTCCAGGATCCGTTACTATAAAGCACTCTGAGACGCCGTCTGGCGTAGAGGGCGCTATATAAATCCAAGTTGTTGTTGTTGTTCCCTATTTAGAATGTATGATTATCCAATGCCTCAATATCCTTTGAAAATAGGAGATACAAAACTGAACACTATTGGATCTAGTATGCAGCAATTTGAAATGCAACTTTTTAATGAGGAAACACACAGGAACTCCACTCCAATGTAATCTTGACTATGTATGCAATCAAGTTCCTACGGGCCTGTGTAACCTTACCTTGTTCCCTTTGTATTTTGTACCGTGCCGTTTTGTAACTGGAGCCATCAAAATGGGAGCAATCAAATGTTGTTCTGGTTACCTTAAGGAATGGAATCCCCATTTATGACTCAGAGTCCCTATTTATGAATCAGAGTCTTGTTTGAAAGCCTTCAGAGTCCCTATTTATGAATCAGAGTCTTGATTGAAAGCCTTGCTCTTCAGACCTCAGTAATCCTAATGTGCTCTTGCCAATGATCTATTTAAGGATGTAATAGCTAATCATGGATTGGCCTATCCTCCACAACTAATTATAGATCCGTGCATTAAAGACGTTGAAGCCCTTGCAGATGATGTTTGCCACGTGGTAATGTGGGATGCTCTTATAGTCACATGAGTATGGTCAATCACCTCTTGTTCTCCATTTATACTGGCTCTCTGATAGAAATGCTGATAGCAATCAATCCATGTCTGCTGGCTTCTTCCAAAAAAAGATTAATCATCAGGCAGCTTTCCTGCAAAATGCTTCTATCAATGGATCTACTGCCTGAAAGCCTCAGCTGCTGCCTGAAATAACCCGGCAGCATAAAAATTCACAGCAATGTGCAATACCATCAACAAGACTGTTATCACTGATGAGCTCATTGCCACATTTCAGGCAATTAAATAACATCTAAGCAGAATGGGTTATAAATGTTACATTAACACAATTCTTCTTTCAAATGCTGATTGACCTTCAGTTGATTTCCAGCTTTTAGTGATATTATTCCAGAGTTTTTGTCTTCGCAGTTTCTTTTTTACTCTCTGGTGGTTCTTGACTTTATATATTTGCTTCCTACAGGTAAACCTGCAATCAACTGTCAACCTGCTGATAAACCTCATCACCCACTGATTCTCCATCATACCACATTTGATTGCTTCCATTTTGATTGCTCCAGTTACAACAAAGCATGGTACAAAATACAAAATTACATTTGTATAGCGCCTTTCACATCGGGAGGACGTCCCAAGGTGCTGTGGTGCACCACAGAACAGTAATGCACTATGTGTGGGAAAACTGTCTGGAAAAATATCAGCCATCTCAATAGGAGCTCTTTCTCTCTAACGCACCACAGATATCCTATCAAAGAGCTAGCAGTTTAAAAGGACCCGAATAAGGCATCTTGGAGGTGCAACAAATTGAAGCTAAGTGCAACACCTGACAATTAATATGGAAATTGCACATTTTATTGCCTTGTGCACCAACATGGATGGGATATTCAAATAAGACTGTTCTTTAAATGGTGTTGAACTTAGTTAGCTGGAAAGACATATGGTCTAATGAATAATGAAATATGAAGCTATCAGAAGATTGTAGGCTTGAGTCCTGTTATGGTCATCTCTCAAGTCAAGAGTTGCCAGGGATATAAGATTAGAGTATCGTCTTCCCCACTTTATCTTATGAGCTGTTTGGATTGCAAACAACTGAGGAAAGATTTCTGCATATTACCTCCACAAGGCACATCATTGATAGAACAAGGACAGAATACATCACATTATAGCTGTAAAACCACAATACAATTTACACAGCACCTTTCATACCAGGAGGACATTCCAAAGTACTTTACACAGCTGACTGGGCACCCAACCTGGAGGGGGTGGGCATTAGGAGGGAGAGCTGAAGAGGGTAGGGGGGAAAAAGATCACTGAAAGCGCAGACAAATTGGCAAGTCTTAATACCTGTTTTAAAGGAGGAGAGTGAGAGGAGTCAGAGGAACTCAGGGACTAATGATAGGCCGGATCTAGTGAGGGAAATGAAGCAAGTCAATGAGCGAACAGAGAGGCTGGGTTGGTTGGGTTTCAGAAGTAGAATGGGACAAGGACATGGAGGGAATTGAATTATGGACAAGAATCCTGTATTTCATCTACTGGGGGGGGGAATGGGGAGCCAGTGAAACTAAGCAAGGATAGAGGTGATAGCTTTACAGAGCATGATGCAGAAGAGGACAAGGGCTACGGAATTATGCATGGTCTGCAGCTTTTGTAAGGAAGAACTGGGAAGTCTGGCAAGTAGGGCATTGGAATAATCAAGCCTGTGTGTGATGAAGGTGTGAAAGAGGATCTCGGAAGCCCGGGGGTAGATGTAATACCCCCGGGGGTAGAACGTGGACAATGTTGAGGAGGTGAAGGAAAGCTGAGCAAATAAGAGATCGATGTAAAGTTTGAAGGACAACTGGGGGTCCATTCAGTAATATGGTTGCTCTCAATAAGGTCTGTCTAGTCCACGACTATGAATTGCCCTGCAGTAAGGTATATACATCTGGTAGTCCAGCCTCAAACAATAAACATGAACCTCATCTGTTCAAGGATAACATAAATCTTCCCTGCCCAAAGGGAAGAAAAGTTATAAAGATGTGAAAAGGTTACAAACCATGGGCTATCTGAAACAGGTTCCCAATGATAGTACTGTAGAAGTAGTAGTAGTTGGAAAATTACTGACATAACAGCTTACATACAATTCCCTGCCAGATATGATGCACACTGAGTGCCATAGCTCAACATCACATATAATTGTTGTGGATAGATCATTTGTGTTTAGATACAAATAATTACATACATAGAATCTATACTAGTCTATGTCGGTGTTTATACTCACGTGAGCTTCCACCCATCCTCGCCTTCTCAGTCTCCCCAATATTCCTATTCCCTTCTAGACTAATATGTCATATATACAAGATTTTTTTAATGTAACTGTACAAGAAACAAAACTATATTTTACTTTTTAAGACTTTCTTCAATGCAGGCAAAGATAATCCTTGTGTGTGCGGTTAGAAATTAAACAATGTGCTACGGCATCCAGATCACATTACGTGACCTTACATTTTCCATGGGTGGTTGCTATTTTATACAGTGATTATAATTTATACTGCTGAAAAATTACCCACCAGAATTTATGGAGTCAGGGGACACAGTATCCTCCCTCTCTTTCTCCTCCGTTGACATGTTACAAACTTGGTTCTTTTTATTGAGAGGCAATCTTTGCTGGCCACAGCATCCTTCAATTTTTAAACCTGCAGAAATAGATGGTGTTGGTTCTTTAAATAAACCTGCTCTTGATCTCATATTTTACTGTAGGTAGTGACAGCAACAACAAGTTTCATATGGTGACAGAGTAATACCACTGCTTTTTTGTACTGTAATTGTTGAAAAGGTCGTAGACCTTAAATATACAACAGATTTTAGAAATACAACAACAAGCTGCATTTATATAGCGTCCTTCATCTCGGGTCACTGAAATACTTCAAATACCATCCCTGGAAACTATATATCTGTTAGCTTGATCTCCACAATTGTAAAAAATATGGAGGCAATCATCAGAAAGCAAGTGAAAGATTATCTATATTTAAAAATAATCTAATAAATAATAGCCAACCTCAAAGGAGTTGACAGCCCAAATCATCTGAGGAAAGCCATATTATGTAGTATATCTAGAGTTCCAAAAGACTATATAAAAATAATCTAATAAACAACAGGGAACATGGGTTCAGAAAGGCTAGGTCTTGTCTAATCAACCTCAAAGACTTATTTGAGGAGTTGATAGTCCAAATTGTCTGATGGAAGCCATATGATGTAGTATATCCAGACTTCCAAAAAGCATTCGACAAAGTACTACATGAAAGTCTCACAAGAGACTTGGTTTGAAGGTTTGGATGAAGAGGGACCCTTCCGGCCATCTGATCTCATGTTTCCTGAACACCCACCCTATCCCCATCATAGAATCAAACTGCTCTTTAAATGAAAGCCTTCACAAACTGTGGTAACTGGTTATCAAGGACAAGTCATGGACCTGAATTAATAATTAGCTGCAGGACAAGAAGCAGAGGATATTTGTTGGGTCCATGGATGGGATGAAACTTGCCAAAGGGAATCTGAAAGAGATCTAAGGATGTTAGTTGACTCGTCGTTCAGTCTATCAAGAGTGAGGCAGCAATAAACAAGGCAAACAGGATGTTGGGTTATATTGCTAAATCATTTGAGTTTAGATTCCCAGACATCATACTCACGCTGGACAGAGCTCTGGTCAGACCATACCTAGAGTACTGAATACAGTTCATAGCAACATAGGGTTGGTCATCAACTACAACAATCCCAGGTCATCAAGGCATTGCAGAAGAGAGCAAGGGTGGGTATCCTGGAGGGATGGGATCAGGTGGGCCAAAGGGCCTTCTCTTCATCCTGTGATGTAGGTATTATTCCATAATTAGGTAAGCAAATTTAGATTAAAATTTCAGTCAATAAACTAGGCAGCAAACATAAACAGGCTCCATTTGGCTCATTTGATCGCACTCCTGCCATAGGGTCAGTAAATTCTGAGTTAAACATCACACCAACTTTTTTTCAAAGTATTCTTCTTCCCACTCACCCAGGGGCTCTCATCCCACCCCCAGCTACAGACAAGACTAAATATAATCATCAATATGTATTTTAACTTTCCCGAGCACTCTTCAAATATACCTTCCATACCCCTAGGATACTGGCCTTCAGCTGTTCCTGTGATTATATGTGTTATAGGGAGAAGATCTGCACATAGCAAAATGGATCATAGTGGCCTGCAAGCTGACTGTTGCTGACTAACCCAGGGCAAACACAGGAAGGGGGCAAGGGCTTCAAATCCTCCCCCATGTCAAAGAAGTCATGCTGGGATGTACACATTTCCTTCCAATAACATGTAAGCAGAGCAGCAGAGGACGTGCAATTCAGAGAATTGCAAAATGGGAGGATTCCTTGCTGCAAGTAAACTAATATATATTCATTGTTATCATGTTCATTTTTATAGCTCGGGGGAATACTTTGAACAGAGGCTTCCTTTAGATTGTCTTGCTCTTTCAACCGTTTTAGATAGAAGTTTATTCCACATACCCACTATTCTGGGGATGGGGCGGGGGGAACATTTGTTCTATCTCATTTTGCTTGAGGCTTATTCATTTTATACTTGAGTTTTCTAGTTCTGAGTACACAGTCCAAGTTAAATAAATTGCTTCCATCTATTCTACTTATTCCTCTCAGCGTGTTGAGAAACAATACTTGCTGACACGAGGGAAATCAGTTCTCTTTGCTAACATTTGTCATTCTAGTTCTTATACACAATGTAAATGGCACTCTGGTACTCACCAGGATCGGGTGCTGTTGATGGACAGTACTCCAAAAGTTCAAGTAATCCTCCTGTATGGAGGAGTTGCTTTGGTCTGTTTGATGGATTTCCCAAACCAATTAGAGCAGACTTTTGTATTTCTGTATTGATGCCATAGAGACAAATATCACCTAGCATACAGCTATAGATATGGCCCAGCTGCCAGGGCCAAACATGTGGATCTTCTCTCTCCACAGAGTCCTGTCATTAAAATACAACTACCAGTTACACATTTATTTCAGATTGTTAACCCTCCAAAGTAATTGTGACAAGAATTTTTAGATGTATGAGATAAGCCTTTATGTGCTTTACAATACAATGTTGGAACAAGGTGGGCTGACTGCAGAAAAAAACTATTTTTTATTTCTGAATTTTGATTAGTTCAGAGCTAAATGGATAGAGTTCATGAGGGAAGCGGAGCTGTGCTGTCAGACCTCCTCTAGATTGTTAATACAGATTTCCAGGCATATTCAACAAATATAAGCTTGGGGCAAATAGGAGCTTTGGGAGGAGCTATGCACCTTCTATTAACAGTTGTGACATGCACACCAAAAACAGTATGGTGAAGTGCAAGTATATGATGACAAAACAGTCATATTTATCAGATGGAACAGAAGTTGTTGTTTTTGTGTCTCGTAATAAATGACTAGTTGAGGCTGAACACCCTCTGACTTCTGGAAAATGGTCTCTCCCACCAGATCTTTTTTTGAAAAATATTTTTGTTTTTTTACTTGTGGGGTATAACACACCTTTCAATTTTAATGTTCTAGTTATAAAATGAGGTCCATCTCAAGTCCTGCCTCTTTTGAACATCATTTGCCTCCCTCCCCCCAACTCTCAGGTGCGAAGCCAGTATTGTCATAGCTCCCACCCCCAACTCAGGTACAAAGTCAGTATTGTTAAGCACCTTGAGCCATCCTCCTGATGTGAAGCACACCAGTACAATTTCTCAACAAGTTTATGTGATTCCAGCAACTACTAAAGTCAAATATATGAAAAGTTTTTTGCAGTTAAATTGCTTTCAGCCTTACTCAGAACTAACATTGTGTGCTTTACAATATAATGTTGGAATAACAGAGGATTATACTGTATCTTGGAGATCTGAATCTAAATCTCAGTCTCATGTTTTGTTTGCATCCAAGCTTCCTATTAACAATCAGAGTGTGGATGCAGGTAGAAATAATGGAAATGAAAGGATAAACGGTTGTATAGGGAGAATATATCAAATGCAAGGATTATTATTGTTATTATTGTTTAATCACCTCCTAGTGGGTTTCAATGTGTTTTGTGCTAATAATACACAATAGGCAAGTAATTCATATGTAATTTATGAGAATCATGTAGAATGGAATTGCACATTTCAAATGGAAGCAAAACATATTGCGGACTGCCCAATGACATAATTATGAATTTTGGAAAAAGGAAAAAAACAGTAGAAAAAACTCCTTCTAATAATTTTCAGCACACTGCTTTGCAGGAATATCTTTACCTCCAATAGGATGGGTGGTTGTATCTCGATCATATTGCTTGCTAGATCTGTTAAAACCTTGAAACAAGCCATGTTCATTTTAGCAGCTTCACTTAGAAGCAGCAAGGCCAGCAAAGAATCAATCCTAAAGATAAGAAAAATGAAATTTCCAAGACATTATTATTTGTCTCTCTATTTCCATTATTTATTTTACATTCTTATACAGTAAACTCCTGATAACTCTTCACTCCAAGGAAAAAGAGGTCAGTGATGAGTTATCCGGAGTGGTGAGTTTAGGTCCTGATGGGCTACAAGAGAGCTCTATGATTGGTGTGGGTGCTCAGCGGAGGTTGGGTGTACATGCTCAGATCCATCATGGAGGCCTCTGGTCTATTGGAGGCTGCGGGATGGGTGGGGGTAAGAGAACTGCAATGCAAGACACCATCTTACAGGATACGTTAACCGATTAATTTCACAATATAAGTACAGTACTCATAAGAATTTCTAGAATACAACCAGTTACAATGTTAAATGGAGTGACAAGTGAAGCGGAGTCCCTTATTAACATCTCAACAACAACAAAATTACATTTGTAAAACGCCTTTCACATCAGTTAGGACGTTTCACATGGGAAGAGGCTGGGTTATTGACAGTGATAATGACAATTTAAGCCAGGGTCAAGTTATCAGGAGTTTCCAGTATTTACATTGTTGTGTTTACATTCCTACAAATTGTGAATATTTTTCTTGCCTTTATTATTAACCTGGTTATTGTTAATAATCAATCTAAGTGCTCTGAGATGCTGCCCTACGTGGAGGGCGCTATATAAGTGCAAGTTGTTGTTGTTATTTGCCTGGAACACCCGATAGAGGAAGGAGGCCGACTAAAGCAACAGAGTGTCAGCTTGACACTTGGAGGTGGATGCCGACCCACCAATGATCTTGGCCAAGTTTGGTGGACATGTTCAGGACTGAGCAGAAACAAACCCCTGAGGGAAGCCTCCAGCCATGTGACAGTTCGTGACCTTAAAGAATACTTCTCCAGGAACTGTCCCATCTAGGTGATGCTATTGGAAGTTGTAGAGTGGGATGGTTTAGAATAGGAGCTACACATCTTCCTTTAATGGTTCAAACATGAGTAAAGTGAAGACTAGGTAAGGGACTGGTATCCCTTTACTGTGATTGCCTCTATATATGGTGTGACATATAGGGTCAGCAATGTAATATTTTTGAAAATATTCAATTATCATGACACCATCATTCATGTAGCTGTGTTTCTGGAGTCAATATTTCAGCTTGTGACTAATATGGCATCTGAATAATTTTTTTGAAAATCTTGTATCGTTCAAAGCTGCAACACACTCAAGAGAGAAAAAAAATGACATTATGGGAACATCATGGAGATAAAAGTGATGTATGGATGAAGCATTAAATACCATCTTCTGAGTAGCCGAGACATATAGCATCAAACCAGTCAATTTTAGGAATTAAGGTAATAATGCAAAAAAAATCCAGCTATAAAAGAAACATCAATCAAACTCTGAGGAAAACATCAATCAAACTCTGAGGGTTATGAAACGGATATGACCCCCCAGCTGTCAAACATGGACTTCATTTGATAAATTAAAATCTGTGAACAGAATATTTTTAAAGTATGGGATAATAATAATCCTTGCATTTGATATAGCACTTTTCACGTCTTCTAGACGTCTCTCAAAGCGCTTCACATAATATAGTGTAAAGTGAATTGACTATATTTGTGGGTGAAACTTGGCAGCCAATTGTGCACAGCAGTGTCCCACAAACAGTTGTGGATTGAAATGACCAATTTTTATTAGTTTTTTTTCTTGAGGGATTATTATCAGTCGTGTGGAGTAAGGAAACTTGCCCAAGGTTTCGCCCTGCTGGGAATCAAACCCAGGTCTCTCAGTTGCGAGGTGAGTGCTCTAACCACTGAGCTACAAGACACTAGGATTCTGTTAAGATGTTCAGGTGAGAAGGGAGTTTTTCTTGGTGTTCCTAGTCAACAATCCAGCAGATAAAATCAGTCATTTACTATCAACACTATCTTGTACAAATTTGCTGTCGCATTCACCTCCAAACAGTTCTACACTCCACTTAGTTCTAAAACTCTGCAAAGGGCTTTGAGTTATTTTGACATGGTAGCAATGCAAGGATTATTATAACTCAAGTTAAAAAAAATGAGCTTCAAGGTAATCGAATCATTGAAAAGCATTTGGTTTGTATTTTCAGCAACTACAGGTACAGCATGAGATTTCCCCTCATTGCAGGTTTCATGGTACACAGAACAGATTTGAAACCATTTCAAATTTCCCTTTCACTTTCCCTATTCTGCTCTTACCTATTCTAACATCTTAATTTTGTCTATTCTAACGGCTTCTCTTCCATCTTTCCAACATTGCTAACTTTTTTTCTATGCCCCAACACAGCCTAAATGCTCGTCGACTCCCCTTTGTCACCTCCAGACTTGATCTCTGCCCCCACACTCTGAAACTGCATCCCACGGTCCCTTCGCCTCGCTTCCTCCCTCACATCCTTCGAGGCCGGTCTCCAGACCCTTCTCTTCGACCGTGTCTTTGGTCTCCCTCCCACCTCTCTGCCTTCCCTCACCCCTACACCACCCCTCCCCCATGCTCGGGCCCTGACATCTGACTGTTCAGCGCTTTGGGACGCCCTCCCGACCCGAAAGGCGCTCTATAAATGTAAATTTGTTGTTGTTCTCCAATGCCCTATTGCCAGATTTCCTAGTTCATCTGATACACCTCGGGAGGAGCTCCCAAAGTGCTTCAGAACATTGACTGTAAATGAATTATTCCAGAACTCCGCAGCCCACATGCTTTCCTGAACCAGGCACAGGATCACCTCAATCCTCACCGGGTTGCACTGGCTTCCTGGAAACAGAGCTCACTTACATTACCAGCTCTTCGATCATTTGGATGTCAAAGTATTAATAAAAACACATTTATTATTATAGTCTTATTTTAATTGTAGGCACCAGGAACAGAAAGGCATGAGTTTTATTTCTACAGGTTTAATGATTCCAGTTGTCACTTTTGAGTAAGCCTTTGGTAATGTTTTTAATGTCTTTCACCAAAATAAATCAGTTAGAAATGAAAAGAAATTTGGCAGCAAATCACTACAACAATATATTTGTGTAAGCTTTAAGTCACTGAAAAAACAAATGGGAAATTACTCCCAATACCTTCAGAATAAATTCTGAAAATGAAGGAGTGTGGAAATCCCAGAAATTTATTTCATACTTTGTATACCCACAGATATTTCCAACACATACCAGAATTGAAGTTTTAAGATGCTTCACAAGTTTTATTGCAAATAAATGATATTGTAGGCGAATACATCAGTCAATTTGCACACAGCAATGTCTTACAAACAGCCATGAAATGAGTGACCAATTTTATTGCGGGATCATCAGCCAGGACAATAGGACAAATTCTCAGTTGCTTCTTTTTTTAACCTTTTAAGATACATTATTGGAAATGGGATAACAGTTTATCTTCTGTTTTTTTTTATCCTGCATATTATTTTGAGTATTCTGCTCAATGCACCCTTTTAATAAGACGTGGTTTTAACAATCAGGTCTCACTTATTATTATAATGTCCATCTGTGCATCTGAAACTGAGCCTAATTGTAGGCTGACAATATTTGTTAAATTTGGACAGATGCTCAATTATCAATACAGTGGAGTCCCATTATAACAATAAGTCAAAGATAATTGTTGACAAGTATAGTGACTACTTTTGTATCCAAACTCAGTTGACTTTTATTCTTTTAATAATATAATAGAATCACTGTGACATCTCAGACTGACTCGCAGTTTGCCTGGTGGGAAGGAAAATTAAGAGGAAAAGTTGGAATTTTTCCGGCTAACTACTTATCTCTTTCCAAATACTGAGTCACTGTTCAAAAGAGAGACGATTATCAGCACCTATTGCAGTTAAGCAAACAGTGCAAATAATGGGTCAAAACTCAAACTACAACACCCAAACAGCTAAAAACAAAATCCATTAAGAATTATGCTGTCACTGTGGTGCTACACCATGCCAAAGTTTCCCTCTCTCTGCCACTTTCTCTATTTCTTTCTTTCTCTCTCTATTGTGGAATCCTGTAGCTCACTGGTTAGAGCACTCTCCTCGCAAGGGAGACCGAGGTTCGAATCCCGGGTGAGGTGAACCTTTAGGCAAATTTCCTTACTCCACACACCTCTGTTTACCCAGCAGCAAGTAGAATCTGGTTGTTAGTTGATTGGTGTTGTTTTTACGGGATAATAATCCCTTCAAAAAAAATGTGTCACTCAATCCACGACTGTTTGTGGGACACTGCTGTGCGCAATTGGCTGCCGCGTTTCGCCCACAAAATATACAGTTAATTAACTTTACAGTATATTCTGTGAAGCGCTTTGAGATGTTTCGGAGACGTGGTAAGGCGCTATATCAAATACAAGGATTATTTTTTTTAACACAGAACAGGCTGGCACAGAATGATCAATTCAGCCAGCTGCTCACATGAGCGGTCAAACCTGCTATCACACCTCACGATAACATTTAAGGGATCTTAAATACTTTCAGATCATTGGGTCATCCCTAACATGACTTCCTGTTTCCTGTCCATGCGCAAAGCTTTCGCCTCACCCTACCTCAGTAACCTCCTCAAACTGTACCGATTTAGCTGCTTGCTTCACTCAATGGGCACTAGTTTGATTCAAGTCCCTGCACTACCATCGTGTTCAGGCTTTCAGCCTATCTGCCCCACTCTCCGGAACTCCATCCCAGAGTCCCTCCAACTCCCTCCCTCCCTCACCTCATGCAAGCTCCGTCTCAAAACCTACCTCTTTGACCATTATTTTGGTCATCTTTCCCCTCCCACACCTCTTGGCTCCCACCCCAAACTCAAGTGCCAAGCCAGGACTGTTAAGTGCCTTGGGACATTCTCTCAAAGTGAAAGGCACTATAGAAATGTCAATTTCTTTTGTATTTTACAGAAGAGATGTTAAAGTGAAATTCTAATTGCCTGCTCAGGTGGATTTCAAAAATTTCATGACACTGTTTGAAAAAGAGTGTCGTAATCCTCCAGATTAATTAGTCATTTGCCTGTTTGTGAGATATTGTTAAATGATAACAACAAGTTGCATTTACATAGCATCCTTCAAGTGGGGTAGTGCCTCAGAGTGCTCGATGATTACTGTTTGGATACAAAAGCAGTCACTACACTTGTCAATCAATATCTTTGTAACAATTGGAGATGTTTTGATACAATTAGAAGCTATAAAATAGAATGCATTTCTATTCTACGAAACACTAACGTTTTATGCGGCTGTTCTTTTTATGGGGTAACAATCAATATTCATACAGGTTGCCTGTCTCCCAGATTATTATTTTATATGTGATCCATCATTTAAATACATACACAACCACTTTTATCAAACTGTTTTTATGCAAAGACCATTTTGTGCGTTAATGAAACATTTAATGTGCTTGATATTGTAGCTGTTTAATATGATTGCTGCTGTGATTGCATTTCTAAATGAATGACACATTCAATTTCCACCTCAAAGTAAAAAAAAGTCAGCAATCATTTACTTTCCTGCACACACTGACTTTGGATAATTAACAGTTTCTTTAAGGATACTTAATTTTAACCAATCTTGGTATATTAGCAATATTTGAATAATTAGGCTGAATTGCTGACCAAGATGCATAATCTTCAAGTAATGGTTTTTGATGAATTTATGAATATAAACAAAACCCAAAGAAAATCATCAGAGAGTTCACAGATTTCCTAGAACAGAATTAATATTCCTAGAAGAGAATTAATATTGTTGAATTACATGGTGCTCCATTAATTCACTGCAGCCACAATAAATACAAATTCAATCTTAATAACAACACTAGTTTAATGATGTATGACTGCATTGTTAGGATAGCAACAAACCACACTACACTTTAACACAAGTTCACTTTGTCATCCTTTTGATTTGAAAGCGTAAGAACAGTGGCTCAACTAAATTTTTGTAATATGAGTTAAAATTATGAAGTGATAATTATCATCTCAATGCTATATGAAGTCGAGCCATAGATATTAAAGACTGCTAATGGTTGTTCCCCTTTCCCCAATATGGTCACAACACAAACAATTTGCATTTATATAGTGCCCTTCATGCAGGTGGCATCTCAGATCTCAAATGTGGCTCAACTGGTTGGTCTTGAAGTTGAGCCACATTTGAGCCTGAAGTTGTCTGCAGTAGTCATTGCATGTTCTGTCTGTGTATCACAGCTCAACTGGCATTTTCTTTTTATTCACTTAAGGTGGTGCTATCTTTGGAATAATTTCTATCATTATAGCACCTGTGCTTAAAACTGATCCAATTCAACAGTAAAGTTCAGTTCTTGGTATCACTGAAAAATATTTAGCATCTATGCATTAATACATTTTTGTACACAGATAAATGCGTTGGGATCACAGTTTTTCAGCAAGGATTCTGCAACCATTTCCTGTAATGATCAAAATTTAAAACATAATTAATATTGATTTTTTAAAAAATATATACACTTAGGTGGATAACGGAGATTCTAGATAACAGTCCCTTTAATCTAAAATATTTTAATGCGCTGCCAATAATCCACACAGCAGTTAAGTCACAGCTGCCTCTTTTCTGGCAAGCCAAAAATGGAATACATGGAAGCAAATATAGGACAGACAATAATTAATAAATATACAAGTCCCATCAGATGTGCATCACAAAATGTTATGCAAACATGGTTTTTCTTTAAAATGCAGATTCTTTCTTGTTTGCCAAATAGAGATAGAATAATTAAAACAATGTCCACCAGCAGATTCACTTTTCTTTCTCAATGCATCATACCAAATTGGTTTATTTTTATTGTTATAACTTGGAAGCAAAAGCAAAGCTTCAAAGCTAGCTCAGCATTGAATAAAATTAGAGATGAATCGTACCAATTTGCCTCACACAGTTGGTCCCTGAGGAGGAGGAGATGTTGTAGAACATTATCCAACTGCCGGATGTTATGCTGCACACAAAACCAAATCAGAAGGCAATCACAAAGGACCGGATTAATCCCAGACTCTTTCTGCTGAAACTCGTTGACTCGATCTGTGTTGAACTGCATATAGGACAAGAAATTAAAGTCTGAAAACCTATATCATTGCTGAGTTACCAAACAAATCAGAAAAATAAATACTGTCCTTATGGTAAAATATTCAATATTAAACACTGATGTTTGCTCTTTATGTACTTTAAGCAATTTAGGATCAACGAGTGATAAACGACAACGTTTTAATTTAACAAGTCTTTGATAATAGAAAAAGGTAAAGAAATTGTATTTTTACAAAGCAAAAATAAACAGTTAATGGTTAATTGGACTTCTAAATAGCTTTGGAGAAAATACCAACCATCACTTGAAAGGAGGTCTCACTACAAAAATCTTTCGTAAGATCTGGGAGGAGTGACTCCCTCTGAGTTGACTATTTACAAGCAGGTTTGACCAGTAGGTTAATGAGGGCAGCAGGGGATGGACCACTTTAGTTACGGATTGATCACAAAGTATCACATTTGACTAACTCCACCCAGCTAACTTGCTTTCACTGTTAGATGTGATAACATTCTGCACATTTCATCAAAATATTTTGATGCTCTGAGATTTTGGCAAATTTCCAGTGTCCTGCCATTTCAAAAGTGTAGTGGGCATCTTGTGGCTTCTGTGATTATTGATGCAGTTGAAATTCCAATGGCAAATGATCTGAAATGTTGGTGTGGTGACCCTGTGGAAGAATCCTGCTTAATCACACAAGATTGTAAGTGAGATTCGGGTGAAGACCCTGTAGCCCATTTCACCTCATCCTTCCAGAATACCTACTCTATTGTCTCCCATCAACCACAACAACAAGAAATTACATTTATAAAGTGCTTTTCTTGTCGGGATAATATCCCAAATCTGTTTTTCAAATGAGTCCAATGTCCTGGACTTAACCACAAGTTCTGATAACCTGTTCCAGTTGTTAAATATCATCTAGTTTTTCCCACAAATACACAGTCAATTCACTTTACAGTATATTCTGTGAAGCGCTTTGAGACGTCTAGAAGACGTGAAAAGCACCTCATCAAATACAAGGATTATTATTAAAGAAATACTTTTCGTGTTGATCCTGAAATTTCACTTTGCACTCCTAAACCTGTTGTCCTTTTATTCTGTAGTCTCAGTGCATCTGAAAGAATTGTTCTGGGTTTACTTTCTCAAGGTGATTTGTCTCCAAATCTAGGAAGGGGATTATTGCCAAAGAAAGCAAATTAAAGGTACAGACATCCCACATAAATCGGAAAATGACTGGTCAGAAAACAAAAGTTGCAAACATGATTTTGAAATGACAATGTGGACACACTGATGCAGATTCTGAGAAATTCTGATTCCAGTGTCATTTAAATAGCACATTTAAATATGGCATAATTTACGTTATTATATTTTATGTTCCATTACTTATCGTTAGTAGTAAATTAATAATTGTAAAGGCAGAAAATCAGACTCATTGGTTGGGCAAAAGCAGTGTAATTACTCAGCAACTGTCCGAATAATTTTAACAAGCACTAACAAATTGATCCTGCTGGTTAAGATTGCAGACTTTTCCAAAATGTTCTTTAGGTTCTGCTTCACATGCCTTAAATGTTTTTTATACAACGGAAAAGTATTACCAGGGAAGATTGGTGCAGTGATAGCATTCAGCATGGATACTCCAGAGGATTATATTTTTGCTGGTGATTAATGTTTCATTCAGCAAAATGTGCTGCAGCTAGCAAAATATGACACTGATCTGTTCGCAAAAGTCAAAGTAATAAGGAGTGTGGCTGTCACAGAAGAGCAATCTTACTGTTTGACAGACAGAAGCAGGACAAGCAAATTGTTAAATTGCTTTCTGATGATGAAGAGATTGCATTGTGGCCTTGGTCCACAACTACACTGATGCTATCTCTAACAGGACATTTTGAAGGCCATTAATGGTAAGTGTTCGATGAATATTCCTGCAACAATTCCCATTCCAGAACATTGGATCTTTCTCCACATCTTTACTGTCCTCTCTCTCTTTCCTTCACAGCCACCAAAAGAAATAAGCCTTTAAGTCCAACAAGAGTGATCATCTTTTCAAACTTGATGTTTTGCTTGAGTTGTAAGATTTTCAACTACTCCAAATTTCCCCCACAATTTGTAAAATAAAGGAGGCTTAAGAGGACAAGCCTTTCTAGCCTATGCTGCCCTGCCTGCTACTCTGTGCTTCTGGAAAGCCCAATCTGTATCATGTTTACAAATTATTTCCGGATCTCCGAAATCCAACTTATAAATGAACATAAAATACATCGAATTCAAGAAAAGGCAATTCAGAGATAAAATGGTCCATCCAAACCTTTCTTGTGATCTCGTGTAATTGGAATAGCAAATGTAACCTTTTTTTAAAAAAATATGTATTTTTACTCTGCTAGGCCTAGACTACTATGCCAACTCTCTGCTCGCCAAACTTCCCAACTCTTCCCTCCACAAGTCCAGAACATCCAGAAATCTGTTGCTCATGACCTCTCTCAGACTAAGCTCCGTGAGCCAATTACCCCCCATCTTTGTCTGGCTCCCCATCCCCCAGAGGACTGAGTATAAGAGCCTCATCCTCACTTTTAAATGCTCTCCCCAGTAGCCACTCCCAATCTCTGGAACCCCATCCCAGATCTTCCTCTTTCACCACGCCTTCTGTCATCTTTCTCCCACCCTTTCAAAATCCATCCCCCAACTCAGGTGCAAACACTCTACTGTTCAGTGCCTTGGGACATCCCCTTGATGTGAATGAGTCCCAAATGGCACAATATGTTGTACCTGTACATTTGCTGATGTTTCTCTCAGGTATTGTATCCCTGATTATTACCATAGTTAACACAAATTACTGAGTATAAGAAGCTTTCCAGTAGATCAGTTTGGGGTTGGAGTTGAATAGCTAGTGGAAAAGATGGACTTGTTGGTGATTTTTGTTATAAGCTTTTTTTAAAATCTATGTAAAAGAAAAAGTAGTACATTTTGTTGCAGGAATTCTTAGGGCAACAAAATAAAGTCAACTGCCAATAGATATCTGCCAATAGAAATGCAAATAGATAAGAAATGCAAATAGATATCTTACTCCACACACCTCTGTTTACCTATAAGTAAATAAGATCCCGGTTGTTAGTCAATTGGTGGATCACTTTTCCGGGGTTAATAATCCATTCAAAATTTAACAAATTATAATAATAATTTGATCACTCAATGGAAGACTGTTTGTGGGACACTCTGCGCAATTGGCTGCCACATTTCGCCCACAAAATACACAGTCAATTCACTTCACAGTATATTCTGTGAAGCGTTTTGAGACGTCTCAAAGACGTAATAAGGGGCTATATCAAATTCAAGGATTATTATTATTATTATCTCATTTGTAGGTTGTGCTAACCGTGCATAATTTGGTTTGCACCAGGTTGACAACAACAACTTGCATTTATATAGCGCCCTTTACATGAGATTGCATCCTGGAGTGCTTGACAGAGGTGGATGTCCACAACATCCATCAAAAGGTTTCTCCTCTAGCTCGTCTTGTGCAGCGTTCCTCTGAGCTCTGTCCTTGGTCCCCTCCTCTTCAATATCTATATGCTCCCTCTTGGTGACATCATCCGCAGACATGGGATCAACTTCCACATGTATGCGGATGACAGCCAACTCTGTCTCTCTGCCTCCACCCTTGACTCCAGGACCACTGCAGTCCTGACAGAATGTCTGTCAGACATCAAGTCCTGGATTAGAACTAATTTTCTTCAGTTGAATGTCAACAAGACCGAGGCTCCCCTGACTGGCTTCCATCAGCGCCTCCACAACTCAGGCGCTGACAGTTAAAAGCCTCATAAAAGATGGAAATAGAAAAATAACATAGCTCTGAACCCCACCAGTTAATGAGGAACAACTAAGTATTTTGGAGTCCTGTAGCTCAGTGGTTAGAGCACTCGCCTTGCAAGCGAGTCACCTGGGTTCAATTCCGGCAGGTCGAAACCTTGGGCAAGTTTCCTTACTCCAACGTGCCTAATAATAGTAATAATCTCTCCAAAACAAAACAACAATAAATTGGTCATTTTCAGTCCATTACTGTTTGTGGGACACTGCTGTGCGCAATTGGCTGCCACGTTTCGCCCACAAATATACAGTCGATTCACTTCACAGCATATTCTTTGAGACATCTAGAAGACGTGAAAAGCCCAATATCAAATGCAAGGATTATTATTATGACCCGCTCTGCCTTCCCCCATCTCCACAACATTGCCCGGCTCCGTCATTGTCTCACAGCGCAGCGCAGGCCGCCAAAACCCTCATACACGCACACTTTCATTACATCCAGGCTTGACTATGCAAACTCCTTGCTTGTTGGTCTCCCCAACTCCTCCCTCCATAGGCTACAGCTCATCCAGAACTCCGCAGCCCATGTCCTCTCCCGCACCAGGCTCCGTGACCCTATCACCTCGATCTTCGCCCGACTCCACTGGCTTCCCATCACACAGAGGATACAATTCAAGATCCTAGTCCTCATCTTCAAATCCCTCCAAGGTCTTGCTACCCCCTACCTCTGTGACCTCCTAAACCCCCTACCATCCTGCTCACTCCCTCCGCTCAGCGGGCCCTGGCCTGCTTTACGTCCCGTCTCGCTCGCCCCACTATTGGCGGGCGGACCTTCTACCACTCTGCCCCCACCCTCTGGAACTCCAATCCACAGTCCCTCTGCCTCGCCCCCCCATCCCTTGCTTCCTTCAAGACCCATCTCAAGACCCTTCTCTTTGACCGTGCTTTCAATCTCCCTGCTTCTCCCTCTGCCCTCCCCAATCCCCAATCCCGACCCCTAGCTCGGTTCCGAAAAGTAATCATTGTCTGTCCAACCCCTTGGGACTCCTCCCAACGTGAAAGGCGCTACACAAATGTAATTTTGTTTTTGTTGTTGTGGAGTCTGACCCTGAGATAAGTGTTAGAATAACATAATGTAACTGGCAGTGGGTGGGTAGGTATACTGTTGAGTTGAATTTCGGAAGATTTCTACTCGCATTGCTTAATTAAGGAAGCTGGATATCTGTGGCACTATCGCAGGAGACCCACACTCCAAAAATAGATTGGTTTGGACAGGTTATTCCAACTAGTCGGCGTCATGGGACTTTGCTTTTATAGGTCTGTTTACAGATTTTATCAGACAACTTTTTTCAAACCTTGCTTTCGTTTTAACATTTCTGAGTCTTGGGATTACAGCAGTTGAAAAGTAATCATGGTCTTAAAATTCCGAATCCCTACCATTCCATGTAGCTTTCTATCCAATTCTTCATCACTGTCATCAGATGACTCTGATTCAGTTGGTTTTGAAAAGCTGCAGATTACTTCCCCTATTCTAATGATGAACTGAACAGTGAGCAGAACATTTGGATAAGGCTGGTAGGAGGTTTCACATTCTGGCAGATCTAAAAATATAACAGTCATATTAGAAGTTGTGCATTTTATTAACAAGAAACCAAAAATTAAGATAGTTCCAGTGAAATTTTTTTTGGTCAGTCAGGAGTCATTCGACACATGCAAAAAACCATCAGCAAGCTTAAGAGTATCCAAACCAGACAGAGTTCCACATATATATGTCATCGACACATAAAATGTTCCCTTTATCCAAAATGGAATGGGCACCATCTTAGTGGAGTGACGAACCCTGATTATTTAATCCCAATGAGTATTTGGCTTAAGTTGGTGAAAGCTAAGCCTTAGGGATACTAATGGAGGCCAGTCAGCTAAAACCACATAGCTGTGATTGAGAGCGCTGTCTGACAAGTTTCCTGCTGCTTGTCCAGCTTGGATCACCCTATCTGTCAGGGTTTTACCATGAAGTTAAAACTTAACCGAATGGGAAGAATCCCCCCTCCAGGTCTGCCCCACCAGGTCCTGCCAGTGAGGCAGGCTAGCTAGTCTGCCATCAGCAATACTTTGGAATACTGCATCAGAAACCAGACTGCCGAGACTGCCAAAGAGAGTCAACTAGATTCTGACATTCTGTTGCGAAGAACATCACTTTGGAGCCAGCTCAGCCCCAAACAGACCCCACTTACCTGCACCCCCCCACCACCAGGAGAATAGTAAGGAGATTTGTATAATCAGCAATGGATTTTTAAGTGTATAAAGCATTGCACATTATACCAGCTTGACCTATTATACAATCTTGATAATGTAAGCTCTGAGAGAACCTGTCACTGACAAAGGTTACTTCAAATGTAATGATGCTGAGTTGGTGTCACCTTGATTGGGTCTATCAGGAGATTGATCTTAAGATAGCTTTCTGGAGGGCACTCAAAATTACTGTACTAGAAATTCTACTGATCGAAAACTAAAAAGATTACTGTTATAGCAGATTTTTACCAAAAACATCAGTGACATAGAAATACAAATTTGTTGACATTTGGAGCATTTTAAATCTAAAATATGGAAGGTTACACAGATTTTGTTAAAATTTTAAGTCTAAAAATCTCAATTTCCTATTTGTTCTTTCTTAAGGTGCTGTAAGGTATTGAGTGATAACAAAGACAATTAACTGTTTTTAAAAGTGGAGTCCTGTAGCTCAGTGGTTGAGCACTCGCTTTGCAAGCTAGAGACCTGAGTTCAATTCCAGGCAGAGGGCGAAACCTTGGGCAAGTTTCCTTACTCCACACAGAGCCTAATAATAATCCCTCCAAAACCAAAAACAATAATAAAATTGGTCATTTTCAATCCATGACTGTTTGTGGGACATTGCTGTGCGCAATTAGCTGCCGCGTTCGCCCACAAATATACAGTCAATTCACTTTACAGTGTGTTCTGTGAAGCGCTTTGGGACGTCCTCCTGACGTGAAAAGCGCTATGTCAAATGCAAGGATTATTATTATTATTATTATTATAAAATATCAATTGCAAGATAAGTAAGAATATATTTCCACTCCCTCCCTGCTAATCAAGACTACAACTGCAGCATCAAGGCAGCACCATGCTTTTTGTCACACCAAATTTTAAAGAGAAGGAATTAATTGACAATAACAAAACAACTTGACGACGCAATCATGAACATGTTCATTTAAAGTGTTATCGAGGTCGTACAAAAGTTGGTCGATCAACAACAACATCTTGGATTTATATAGCGCCCTCCACGCTGGACAGCGTCTCAGAGTGCTTCACAGTAACGGATCCCGGGACTGAGCCAGGGGGAGGGGAGCAATGTGACCAAAGGCGCGGTCGAAAAGAAAGTTCTTCAGCAGAGACCTAAAAATAGGAAGAGAGGGGGCGAGGCGAAGGGAGTGAGGAAGGGAGTTCCAGAGCCTCGGGGCATAGTGGCTGAAGGCATGGCCGCTGAGGGTGGAGCGGAGGACTCAGGGGACAAGGAGGAGGCCAGACCCGGAGGAACGAAGGCAACGGGCACTGTTTTGTGGAGAGAAGAGGTCAGAGAGGTAGGGGGGTGCAGAGGAGTGGAGGGATTTGAAGACAAGGGTGAGGATCTTGAAGTCAATCCACTCTGGGACAGGCAGCCAGTGCAGTCTAGTAAGGACTGGGGTGATCGGGGAGCGGAGTTTGGTGCGGGTGAGAATGCGGGCGGCAGAGTTTTGAATAATCTGGATTTTATGGTTGGTAGTGGAGGGGAGGCCGGCAAGGAGGGCATTTGAATAGTCCAGCTGAGAGGTGACAAAGGCATGGACCAGGGTTTCAGCGGCTTTCGGAGAGAGGTATTGGCGGAGACAGGCGATACGTCGGAGGTGGAAGAAAGTGGTGCTGGTGAGGGACTGCATGTGGGGGAGGAAGGATAATTGGGGGTCGAACCTGATGCCTCGGAGAGTCTTAGGGGGAGGTCGGGTAGGTGGAGGAGGTGAGAACTGTGAGATTTTAGACGTTGACGAGAGCCAAAGAGTATGGCTTCCGTCTTGTCAACGTTCAGCTGAAGGAAATTTGCGCTCATCCAGCTCCTGAGGTCTGACAGGCAGGCTGACAGAACATCAGAGGACTGGGGGTCGCAAAGAGAGGTGAAAAAATAGAGTTGGGTGTCGTCCGCATACGTGTGGAAGTGTACCCCATGTCTGCGGATGACATCCCCAAGCGGAATCATGTAGATCAGAAAGAGGAGAGGGCCAAGGATGGATCCTTGGAGTACCCCACAGGTAACCAGGTGAGAGCGGGAGGAGAAGCCGTTTGTGCAGATGTTTGTGAGGTAGGACTCGAACCAGGGTTTCTTGGAGGTGATGGTGGGTGAGCGAGAGGAGGGAGAGATGGGGAGGAAGGATGTAGAATGGGGGTCGTGGTAGGAGCAGGTGATGGGGAGGGTGAAGGGGACAGAAAGGTTGTGGTGTGGGTGACAAGAGGCAGGTGGATGATGTTGCCTGGCGGATGTTGTGTATTTTAGATGAAAAGAAGTCCATCCTCACACTTGGCATTGGATGTGAAGATTGAGGAGGCCTGAGGGGGGGCACGGAGGAGGTAGTGGGTGGTGGAAAAAAGGATTTTGGGATTGTTTTTGGCCTCCAAGATGATGTTGGAGTTGAAGACCGTTTTTGCGCATATCAAGGAATGGCGGTAGCTGTGGAGATGCTCGAGCGACAGTTGGCGGTGAACTGTCAGGCCAGTTTTCCGCCATCTGCACTCGAGCAGTCAGATTTGGGTTTTTAGGCAGCGGAGATGGTTGTTGTACCGGGGGATCGGGTGGGTTTGGAGATGGTCCTGGATTTCAGGAGGACGAGGGAGTTGAAGTGGAGGAGAGGCGATCATGGAGCAGCTGGACGGCTGCTTCAGGATCTCTGTGGGTGGAAGGCCAGAGGGATAGGATGTTTGATGATGCGAGGGCCTTTGTGAGGGTCTCAGGGGGTAGCCTTTTCCAAGGGCGATAGAGAATGGTTGAGGGCTTGGTGGAGGAGAGAGATGTGAGAGAAGGAGATGAGGAAGTGGTCCGAAATGGCCTTGTCCACTGTGCTGAGGTCGGAAATGTCAAGTGTCAAATGTCAAATATCTCTCTACAGAGCAATTACTTCCCAAATATGTTTTTTTAACATTTAAATAAAACAAAACAATTCTTCATGAAGAACCAATATATCTGTTAACTCCAGGCATCAGGTCAGATTCCTGCACATCATTTCAAGAGTCCCCATTGTGTCTAAATGCTATGATCAGCAGGGACTGGAGTTATAACATTTCATACTGACACAATATCGCCATGGATGCAATCTTGTTATGCCACTGATTTATAAAGAAAATGACGTGTCATGGTCATGTTGTTTTATTATGATTCCAAGGCTTTTTAAATTGTGTACAATTTAGTCTTCCTTCATTTAGAGTGCTCTGACTCACCTTTCAGCTTCAACATTTGTCCACAACACACCTGACAGCTCTTGTTATGCTACCAACTCACCTATCGCTACTCTGACTCACCCTATCAGCTCTGACTGTACTCCCCGATTGAACTGTCAGTTCTCATTACATATGAAAATGATCTTAAAATAACTTCTTTCCACTTCGGTCAGGTTTTTACTATGTTCATTCTCCCACTGATTGAATAAATGGAAAGTGCAGCAGGAGCTAGAATCGAATCAGAGCAGGAGATTGCTAGTGAGTCATGGAGAAGAGTGGGAGGTGCCTGGGCTCTACAATTTTGGGGGGGTTCAAAATCAGTAATGGGATATGTGACCCCCTCCGCCCCAAACCACGGTACAGCCTTATATTTCACCAAATACCAGTCCTAAAAGACAGTGGGGAAATTTAGCAGAATCATGAATTCAAAGGTGCTTGGAAAGTGAATTACATTGTTCCCAGGGGGTTAACAAAATAGGGTCAAAATTCCAGTGAATTAGCCCGAAAAGAACTTAAAGGGTTTTGAAGTTAGAATCTGATCAATTCTGGCATATGAATGATAGACACTAGAACGGTTATAATTGAACATCAAAGAGCAGCCAAACAAATTAAGCTCCAGAACCTCCCACAACAGACCTCAATGGCCACAACAAGGTCATTTTTGGCCTCAGGAAAATGTCTGGAGTATATTAACTCCAATTTGCAATGGAGAAACGTGATGCAAACATAAAATTACAATGAAGAGAAAGGATGCAGCAGTACTAGCAGAAAAGATGCCAGTAACAGGAAAGAGCCATTTATTACAAAGAATGAAAGAAATTTACAGCACAGAAGAAAGCCATTCAAGCAAATCTGCACAAGCTCGCAGAGCAAGATGTTCATTCAACCCCACTGGCCTGCTTTCCCCATACCCCTTCAAGTCTCTTACCTTCATATACTCATCCACTCCCTCTGGAAACCTACAATGGATTCTGTCTCTGCTCCCTTACTTGCAGGGCATTCCACAACAAATCCAACAACTCTTTTGGTGTAAAACAATTTTGCCTAAGCTCACTTTTGCTCTTCTTGTGACTATCTTTTGGACTATTGCCTACAAAATACACACAGTCACACCCTTTACTGTAAATCATGTGAAGCTATTTGAGATGTCTCAACTATGTGACAAGGCTCTATATTAAACGCAAGGATTATTATCGTCATAACTATAGCCCCTAGTCACTGACTCCACTGCTTCAACTTGCATTTGTATAGCACCCTTCATTTGGGGAAGCATCTCAGAATGCTTCGCCCTGCTAGTGAAAATAGCTTCTCCCTATTCTGGATGAGGAAGTTTCAAATGCATCTTTTTGGTACATCAGGACACATTGATAAAATAGATGAGGGATACATTGGTAAAATGTGAGGAGGGGGACTTGGAAGGAAATAATTAGCTTCTTTTTAAATGGCACAAATTCCTTTTGTTGGGGAATAGTCAGGCCAGGAAGGGATAAAGATCTTGCCTCAAGAATCTTTATATGGACTCATTGACTACAGGGAGATAAAGACAGGAAGCAGAAGGATGACTGGTGATGGAGTGGAAGTTCAGTTTGACTGAGTAAATACTTCCTTCCCTCAGTGATGACGAGGTAACCATGGTCTCATAGAGGAAGATGTGGGCACAATACACCTGTTCCTACCAGCTATATGTTACTAGATTTTGAGGGAAATGGATGCAAAATGAACAGAAATTAGCATGCATTCTGACACTCCACCTATTGCAGATGGAAACCAAGGGGTTGGACCTGGTGTCATTTCTGGTAACGTTCTAGGCTTTTACACCAAAGTAAACTATGGCACTTAGTATATATTTTAGCAAAATACATCTTACATTTTTCCTCCAAATTCCGTTGACTTTCAAATTTGTTTTCTTACAAAATACAGTCACTACACTTTACAGTAAAATCCAGTGAAGTGCTTTGAGATGTCATCCTGATATGAAAGCGCTATCCCAAAGCAGGAAAAGCAAGAATTAATTATTTTGTTGACAGCGAGGTACACAACTTTCTAGCAAACCATTTGCAAATATCAGTACAATTACAAAATTAACCATTTTTAAGACACAAAACAGATCATCAATGTAACAATGGTCAATTTGATCAGTGTATGTTCCAAAAACATTTATTTTATCAGAGAAAGTCTGAAAATCTGACACCCATATTCTTTGGATCAGTTCATGAACGTGCCCATAAATGCTCTGAATCATGCTCTTCAGATAATCTGCCAGAAAGCATGCTTGAGCAGAACAGGACAAAACCTTCCCCATTCCCAGTTCTTCTTCCAGACAGTTTTCTCTTCTCAATCAATGAACTAGCTGAGACAAACAGGACTTTGAACATTCAGGGAGAAAGCCATAGTGTAATAACCAGAGTTCTACCTCAGATCCACTAGCCAATAAATCAAAATTCTAGTAACATAATTACTCAGCCAACCCTTGGCCCCTGGCGATTTTGACATTTATTTTTAACAGTATTTAAAGATATAAAATGCATTAAAACGTTTATTTTAAAAGGTTAGCTTTCAAAATATTCCAGGCCAACATAGTCCCAGACTCCCATCTTTTGAAGAACTGAGTTCTTTTGTCAGTAGGGACAGCACTTCAACCATGCATTGATTACTTGAAAAATACTAGAAACAGTGAATGCATTATTACCAATAACTCTAAAAGTTTTTGTGCTTGCATTATAAATGGTCCCTGAATTACATAATCTAATTGGCAAACAACTGAATATCTGAAAAAGAAAAATATCAAATTTGACTCTTAGACTTTTCATATGTTTCATGCAAGTACAGTTAATAGTGCAACTCCAATGATCCAAAACAGTGAGCAACACACACACATTCAATTTAAGTGAGCCTTTCAATGAAACAATGCATTAAACTGAAACTTTCAAAATGGGGCATGTAACAAGGCTGGTTTTAAAAAAAACATTGCATCAACACATCATAAAAATTATTGGGACATTTAGGCAAGTTGTGTTTGAAGCATCTGTAAAATCATATCGGGAGTATTTTCAACTTGTAATTTGTTTTCACTGAAGTGTTTTTACAATCCACACGAGGCTTAGATGCATTAGGTTTATCATAGTCCTACCTTTTAAATAGACACAAAGATAAGCTTTATGATCCTTAAAATCTTCCAAGAGTCCAACCTTGTGAAAGATGAACAATCTTAGAAATACCAAAAATCCAAGCTATGGAAAGAAGGAAACAAATACAAACTTTTATAGAGGCTTATCATGACATTATAGTATACCTTTTTTAAAAAAAAACAGTTTATTTTCCATCTTACAAATATGACTTTAAAAAAATCAAGAACAACTCTGTTTCATTTCTGAAACGAGAGTCTTATACAGTTAGTAGCTAATAGCCAGTAATTGTTGTGGATACAATATATACATGTAAATAGATGGCACCCAAATCACAGGATCACAAGGTTGGTTTGGATAAAGCAGGCCCTTTGGCCCGTTTGATCTTATCCTTCATGAATACCCACCCTACCGTCTTTCTACTTTCAACTTTTACTCTTGATTCGCTTCCCTGTTAGACATCAAGGCCTGGATGAGATTAAATTTTTTGCAGGTTCGTATGGACCAGATGGAGGCCATCCTCCTCAGCTTGTGCCAATACCTCACTTCTTTCTCTGGCCAGCTCAACCTCAATAGAGGCTCTCTCAAATTCACCTCACAATTTGAAATGGGACTGGAAAAGTAAACGCAGAACAATACTTTAGGATGCACAAAGACAGTAGAACAAGAGACAAAGGTTTAGAATTGTGGAGGACAATATCAGGACAAATACCAGGCATTTTTATTTTCTCAATGGTACATAATGACTGGAACAGGTTTCCAAAAAATGTGGTAAGTCCAGGACACTGAACTCATTTAAAAATCAGCTTGACGCTCTGATAGGAGGACAGTAGGGTGCCATTCGGGGGGATGATATCAAAGGGGTGAAGAAAGGCCTTATTCAGCCAGGGCAATTTTGTGATCTTGTGAAGGGGGCTAAGTGTTATTGTTGAATGTGCAAAATATGAGTAAATCAATATGGCAAAAGCCACCTATGTTGGAATTTCTAACAATCACAATATAATTTAAAATAGAATAGTAAATGACTCCCTTGAAAGCCTTTTCTAAAATTTAAGTTAATCAGTTATTATTTGTACAGATTTTCACAAGCAGCTCCACTGAGTTACATCAAACCATTTCCATTTGTCAGAAAACACTCACTCAGATCACATATCTGATCATTTCTGGTTTGCTGCCATTCAGGTAAGCAAGGAACCTGTATCCTTTATAATTTTGGATTTTGATCCAAGCACTCAAACTCAAATCATAGACTCACTATCAGCTGGGGCACGAGTATGATGATTATCTTTGCTGATGTTTTGTAGGGATTATCTAACATCTAAAAAAATATCAGGAAAATTGACAATAAATTAGTTGATTATCATAGACTTCCTGTACATTAGCAATATATAGAAATAATATTAATATATTAATAATAATCCTTAGACTGGGAAAAGAGCCTTTCACACCGGCAGGACATGTCAAAGCGCATCAAAAATATACTGTAAAGTGTAGTGACTGTGTGTTTTGTAAGTGAAGGCAGCATCCAAATTGTTGCATAACTCAGCTGGATATCCATCTACATTGAGAAATTGGGGATTAAGAGGACTTTTGGAAGTTGTTCTAGTTGTTCTAAGAAATGACTTTTTTTTTAAGATCTCAATATCCCTCCTCCTACACCCCACCCACCACATACTTGGCTCCATTTGTAATCCCCTTTAACCTTATTTTACATTGAAGTTACTTCACTAGCATCATGTCCCAGAATAACATGCCGCTTCAAATTGCCTAATCAAATATGTCCCAAAGTGGTCCACAAGCATTGGAACTTGCTAAACCTGCATATAATACAGTGCAGCCCTCTTACAACATGCTTTACTACAGTGCAAATTCGCTTATAAATATAGTTGCACTGTGGACCCTATCCACTCACTTCCATATGCTGGTAGTCATTTAGCACTAAAATGGCTGGCTTCTGTGTTATTAAGTTACCTCCAACATTATTTCCTGCTTTGCTATGCATACACAAAACAGGAAGTGACATTGAAGGGACACTGTGGTGCGCAATTGGTCTCCCCGTTTCCCCCACAAAATATACTGTCAATTCACTTTACAGTAAAATCTGTGAAGTGCTTTGAGACGTCTTGAAAGACAAATGCAAGGATTATTATTATTGTTGTGGAGTCCTGTAGCTCAGTGGTTAGAGCGCTCGCCTCACAAGCAAGAGACCTGCGTTCGATTCCTGCCAGGGTAAAATATTGGGCAAGTTTCCTTATTCCACACGTCTCTGTTTACCTAACAGTAAGTAGGAACCCGATTGTTAGTCGATTGGCGGATTGCTTTTCCATGGGTAATAATTCCTTCAACAAAAAAAAATTGGTTACTTCAATCCATGACTGTGTGTGGGACACTGCTGTGTGCAATTGGCTGCTGTGTTTCACCCACAAAAAAAGATATACAGTCAAATCACTTTGCAGTATATTCTGTGAAGTGCTTTGAGATGTCTTGAAGACATGATAAGACGCTATATGAAATGCAAGGATTATTATTATTTCTTTCAACATATTGCACACTTTTCACTCCTTTTAATTTTTTTAAATGCTAATTAGGTGTGAGCATTCAGATATAGTATACAGATTTTCAGTGTGAAAGCTTTGAAACAAGACGTTATTGACATTATAATTCATGAATTACTATAGATTTCCTGTAGATTGAAACCTATCCCCAGACTCTTTGAGAAATTTGTGCATTGGATGACTTTTCTTGTTCAAGAGGGTCTAAATACAAGGAAATTGAATTATTTTCATCTGAATTTTCCTGCTCCTTTCCCCATACTTAGCTCCCATTTTTCCCTTTTAACTATTGTTAAAGTTCCCATACCACGATTTAAAAAGAGAAAGGAGTTCCTTCTTATGTCCTTGCTAACAATGCTCAAATAAAATGTGTCACTCTGTGATGACTGCTTATGAGATATTGTGTGTGCAAATTGGCTGCCATGTTTGCCTACAAATACACAGTCGCTTGACTTTACAGTATTGTACACCTACAAATCAAAGATTGTAATAAGCATGAAAAATTCAACAACTCCAAAGACTGGAAACCCAATTCTTATAGTGTCAGGAGCTACAGAAAATCTTTGTAGTGTTTGACGTAACAGTGTATATAATAGGCCCATTAGAACATCGATGTCAGCCTGTTTAAAGTCTGCTTTAATGGACTGGAAAATTGGGAATCTACGAAGTATTTTCTGACTCGCAGGAGGTGCTGGCAAGCTCCACTCAAGGAAAGAGAAACTGAAAATGAACAAGATAACAAGAGAGCAGAAACAATTTAAATCAAAAGAGACAGATCTGAAAGAAAAACTGAAGAGCCTTTTTTTTAACAGTTTTTAAAATAGAGAACTCTTAAGATAAAAATGTCAATTCAAAAACGTTCCAGAACAATTTGTAGCTAATCTGTAAAATAATTGACTCCATCCTTCCCATTTTAACCAAAGATGAATTCCTGTGAAACACATCTTAATTGCCTGATCAAAAGGGAAGGGCGATAATCTGTTTCTGCCTTTAACTAGTTTATTGAAAGGTACTCAGAATTATTTTCTAATTCCCACTCCCCGGTTTGAAAATAGTGTTTAACCTTCGATCAGCAACTATCCATAACAATCTAACTGAGATCAGGTAATTACTGTGAGAAATCGCAATGTCCATCCTATTAATAAATGAAAGTAAATTCAAACTGAAATGTTTTTCTTATAGTATGTATTGTAAATAGATACACACCGAGAAATAGATACTTCAGACCTAAATATTGATCAAGGTGCATAACATAGGCTTTGTTCTGTCCATTGCATTGTATATTACACTTCTCATAAAGCCCCATTTGAAACCACCTCTAACATCACTGCAACACAAGTGTCTACTGGACAGTCCAAGAACTTTCCGGGGACTGCTTCTTAATGCCATTAATAATATGACCGCATGACTAGTTTGTTAATAATACAAAAACTGACACCTAATTTGAAAGTTCTTAGTTGCACATATGTAGAACTCCAAAATTAGGTATTCTTTTTTAACAGTGTGCAGCTAATTCACTTTTCTACTGTGAAAATGATATTGCTTCCAGTTATAAAACAGGGCATGAAATACTGCAATATAATATGGTACAAATATAGTGCCAGGATCTGACAGCTTGCTGAGGACCTCTAGTAGCTGAAACATGGTAGTGCAGAAGTACAGATCTAGACAAACCTCAAAGAAACAAAACTCTACCCAGTGTGGGAATGTAAAAGGACTAAAACACGTAAAGTACAGAGTGTCTCGATTAGATATGATGAGATTAGAGATGTTTTTGAGCAACAGCTGTAGATAATCAGAGCAGAACCTGTGTCCTTGTACTGTCTGTGAATGTATACTCAAGCTTGTGATGATTGAATGCTTGTCCATCAACAGCAAGAATTGTTTGAGACACGAGTTAAGCATGAGGTGATTGCAAATAATCATGTATATAAACTAATGGGACTGCCCCATTGTTAGAAGGAGAGTACCGACTCTTCTGAGAGACGTGCTATTGTATTGCCTCTCGCTTTCCCTCTCCTTGCTGCAAGTATTTGAATAAACTATACTTCTGAGCTAACTCTGTTTGTGAGTGTTCGTTTAAACCTAGCTATAGCGACTACATCCTGGGTTCTACACCAGACGTAGCCTGGAACATGATTTCATCTTAAAATTCAGATTGAATAGAATTGTGAGAATTCTTAAATTAATTTGGAAACGGGGTTCTTTTAAAAACAGCAGAAAAACAGCTTTCAAATTAAGACTGAATTTAGGAATTTTTCACAACCTTTTCAATCTTCACTTCAAGACAAAATGACATTTCAGACGAAGACTGAAATTTCAAACCTGAATATCTTTAAATGATAAAAAAAAATCAAGTCTAAGAGAATCTGTGATTTTCACTCCCAATGAAGACTGTCTCATGTTTCTAACTTCAATCCCACATCAATCATTAACCACTTGAAAACATGGGTAAATACTATTGGAAAAGTTAGCCTTGGTACCAATGATTGCATCTCACAAAATTAGTTGTAATAATATTATCATTACAGTATAACCACAATATTGTTTTACAAGAATCCAGCATTTGAAATAGCTTATCATTATGATTATTCAGTTATGCAAATCAAAGCTGTCTGGGTTATTTTAATTCAACCTTGTATGTACCTTTATGATCTTGATTTCGCTGGAATAAAGATAGGGCTGTTGTATGGCATCAGCAAAAATCCAGTACAAAACTGTCTCCGCAAGAAAGAACAAACAAGAAATCTGGTCTGGATCGAATGGGGCGTGGTCCAAGGAAGTCAAGAGAATGTCCAAAGCCCCTAGAGAATTTTTTTAGAGATCAATTAGTTTCTCACAATCAGTGAATCAAACAAGCTAATTAAGGCTGGCAATTATTCTTTTTCAACTTCATTAGCTATTGGCACTATTCAAAAAGAAAAGGTTGTTTCTCTCGATGCCATGGCTAACAATCCCCAGATAAAATTGTTCATGACTGTGAAACCTGCTGTGCGTAGATTTGCTACCAGATTCGCCCTCAAAATACAGTCACAACACTTACCTGTCTCCACCCTCGACTCCAGAACCACTGCTGTGCTGACAGAATGTCTGTCAGACATCAAGTTCTGGATGAGAACAACTTTCTACAGTTGAACGTCAACAAAACCGAGGTCCTCCTGACTGGCTCACCCCCACACCTCAGGCGCTGACAGCATCACCATCCATGGATGCACACTCCATCTCACTGAGCCAGTCCAGAACCTTGGCATCTTGTTTGACCCTCAACTATCCTTTCTACCCCACATCTGTGCCATGACCCGCTCTGCCTTCCCTCACCTCCGCGAAGTTGCCCGGCTCCACCACTGCCTCATCGTCCAGATGATAGAGTTCAAAATCTTCATTCTCGCCTACAAAGCCCTCCATGACCTTGCTCCTCCCTACCTCTGCGACCTGCTAACCCCATATCAAACTGTCTGTTCCCCCACTCAGCAGGCTCTGGCCTGCTTCACGTCGCCGCCCGGCCCACCCCACCATCGGCGGTCAGGCCTTTAGCCTTTCTGCCCCCATCCTATGGAACTTCATCCCACATTCCCTTTATCTCGCTCCCTACCTTGCCTCCTTCAAGGCGCTTCTAGAAACCCTCTTTTCGACTGAGCCTTCGACCACCTCTTCCCTCCCCAATCCCAGCTCAGGTCCAAAAAGTCCAAATCCCTGACTGTCCAGCGCCTGGGTTACATCCTCCCAATGTGAAAGGCGCTATACAAATGTAATTTTGTAATGTATTATATAATTCTATGAAGTTCTTTGAGATGTCCTCCTGAAAGGCATTATACTAAATACAAGGATTATTTTAGAATACTTTTCAGAGGGAAGGGAGAATGTAATATGTGATATAACTAGTGATGCATTACTATCTGCCACAGAAATGTAAACTTTCATGTTACTTCACCGCATAAAGTGGTGAAGAAAATTACATTTAAATTATAAATCAATTCTGTGGAATAGAAAGAGCAAACCATTCTTCAGCGATCAGTGGGGTGAGGGGTGGATGCCATTGAGAGAAGGCCAAAAGGATAATTTTTCTCTCCATCTGATAATTTTAGCTGGTGGCAATTATTACAATTCCCCCCCTCCTCTCCATAATCATCTTGAGAGGATGGGTTATTGTTTCTTTTATTTAAATCATTTGTAAAATATGTACAATAACCAGTTTTTAGGTTCAGTTTCAAGATCCTCATCCTCGCATACAAATCCGTTTATAATAATAATAATAATAATCCTTGCATTTGGTATAGCGCTTTTCACGTCGGGAGGACGTCCCAAAGCGCTTCACAGAACACACTGTAAAGTGAATTGACTGTATATTCGTGGGCGAACGCGACAGCCAATTGCGAACAGCAATGTCCCACAAACAGTCGTAGATTGAAAATGACCAATTTATTATTGTTTTGTTTTGGAGGATTATTATTAGGCTCTGTGTGGAGTAAGGAAACTTGCCCAAGGTTTCGCCCTGCCTGGAATTGAACTCAGGACTCTCACTTGTAAAGTGAATGCTCTAACCACTGAGCTAGCACCTCCCTATCTCTCGTAGCTGCTTGTACCCCACTCTTCTGCCCCCACCCCCTTTACTCAGCTGACATAGGACTACTGTACATACCTAGACCATTGGTGGCCGTGCCTTCAGTGACCTACACCCCTAACTCTGGAACTTCCTGTCTCAATCCCTTCGACTTGCCCCTCTATCTATCTTTAAAAGCAACCTGAAGACTTTCCTCTTACCTCTTCAACTGTCCCTATGGTCACCTCCTCCTCCCCCCTTCTACCTAGCTCGGCATCCAAACCTGCACTATACGGCGCTCCAAGACACGATGGGAGCTAATTGTTTTTGCCATTTTTATCAAATGGTATCAGATGGAGAAGGCATGCTTTTATCTCTTATCTAAATTTTAATTAGATCCCATGTCGATATGATTTTCATTATAGCTTTTAAATTTAAAAGCACCATAGCACTCACGCCCCCTCATGGTAACCAATTAGTCATTGCCAATAACAGATTTATTTTTAATCTTCATTGCAAGTTTCAGAATTTTCACTTTTGGTTCACTTGCAGCCCTTTGACCAAAATATTCTTCCAAATCAAAACAATTTTCCAGAAACAAATGGTTTGCATTTCCCTGTAATTTCCTGAGAAATTGGGCTGCAATCTTATCAGGAGCTTCATCCTACCTGCTTTGTGGCATTGCAATTTATTTGTAAAGTAAAAATGCTTTAGGAAATAGCAATTCAAAACTCACCGTCTTGTATTATCCCTTTACATTGAGCCAGCAAAACTAGATCTGTCCAACCTGCTGATAGATTCACATTGGATCCTGAACCCATTGTATTAAAACCAACTTTGCGCTGTGGGAAAATAAAAATCCTTCTTATTTACCTGCAACAACATTCGCAAGACTACAATAGCTGCATTGGTCTAAATGACACATCAACTTAAGATTGTGAGCCAAACAAAGCCATTCCTTTCTATTATGATACTACCTCGCAGAATATTTATTTGTACATTCAGATGAAGTAATGTCAGCAGCACTTTCTGTTCGTAAAGTGCACAGGGAGGGAGAACTTAGAAGACGATGTTGGCAGCACTCCCTGCCCATCACGTCTGAACTCCTCCCACTCTGGCCTACCCCACCCCTTCCCTGGATCCAAGCCTTTCCTTGGACCCATTCCTGCTCCCTAACTACTACCCCATCTCCAGCCTCCCTTTCCTTTCCAAGTTCCTTGAAAGAGTTGTTGCTTCCCAGCTTCACTCCTTCCACTCCCTTTACGAACCCTCCAATTGAGTTTCATTGCTGCCCATCTGTGACCAGGGGTCCCTCTGTCTCCTCATCCTCCTCCACCTCTCTGCTGCCTTTGACACTGTGGACCACTCTATCCTCCTCTGCCGCCTCTCCTCTCACCTTAAACTTTTAAGTTTCTGTCCTTGAATAGTTCAGATCTTATCTCACACAATCTCCACTTCATCTCCACAAATGGCTTCTCCTCCAGGCTCTCCTGATTGGCTCGCGCCAGTGCCTCTGCACCTCAGGCACTGACAGCATCAGCATCCTTGGATGCACACTCCACCTCACCAAGCCAGTCAGAAACCTAGATGTCTTGTTCAATCCTCAACTGTCCTTTCTCCCCCACATCCATGCCATGACCCGTTCTGCTTTCCTCCACCTCCGCAACATCGCCCGACTCCGCCATTGCCTCACCCCTCAGGCCACCGGAATCTTCAAACATGCCTTCATTACAACAAGGCTTGAATATGCCAACACCCTACTTGTCGGCCTTCCCAACTCTTCCCTCCACAAGCTGCAGATCATCCAGAACTCTGCAACTCATGTCCTCTCCCTCACCAGGCTCCATGACCGCATCATACCTACTCTCATTGGCTCCACTGGCTTCCCATTCCTCAAGAGGATCGAATTCAAAATTCTCATCCTCATCTTCAAGGCCCTGCACGGCCTTGCCTCCTCCTACCTACCATCGGTGGTCGGGCCTTCAGGCTCTTGGCCCCCACCCTCTGGAACTCCATCTCACATTCCCTTTGCCTTGCTCCCTCCCTTGCCCCCTGACAAGGCATGCCTCAAGACCCTCCTCTTCGACCGTGCCTTCGCCCACCCTCCTACCCCCACCTTCCCTGCCCTCCACCTTCCCTGATCCCAACATCACCCACCCCAGCTGGGGTGCTAATTCCTGACTGTTCAGGACCTTGGGATGTCCACCTGACGTGAAAGGCACTTTACAAATATAATTTTGTATTGTATTTGTATAACATGAATGCACACGTGAAGTGACATCAGTGGCAATCTGATCACCTAGACATTGGCTATGTTTTATGGAAGAAAGTCAGCTCGTCAGCATTGATAGTTAGGTGTACAGTTCCAGTTATCCAAAGGCAACTCAGCACTGTATAGCAGGCGGGTACAATGAGGTTTCCGTGTACATTATAATGTATAATAATGAATTTCGGATGATATTCTCTGAGCTGTTCCTATCATTTACCACAGGTGAGCTTTTGGTTTGTGTACCAGACAGCATTTCTGACTATGTGCTTCAATTCAAGACATTGCAATGCAATGTAGTTGGTACTGGGATAACTGTATTGTTGTCTGATATCAGGGTCTAAATTTAAATAATTAGTAACAGGATTGTTCAGCAACAGTTTTGATTTGCAAATGGGAACTGCTTTCGGTAATCATTTGTATTTAAAAAATCAAAAAGCCGTGTCTATTAAACAGCTTAAAAAAATTGGGAAATAAGGATCCAAAAGATAAAATATAACCTAGCTTTTAAGTATCACTGCAACTTAAAAGATTTAAAGGATTAAAAACATGTTTGATGGTTGGCTACAAAATGTCTGTAGCTGTTCAAATATATTGTGTATCTGGTTTGTCTGAAAAACATTGTTTATTTAAAGAAACATTTAAAGGTTGCAATTTCAAGCTCCATTTCAGGACTTGAGCTCCTAGTCAGGTCACCTACTCTTCCCCCCAAAACACACACATAGTAACTGAGATAGACCATTTGCTATAGAAAAATACAGAAGTGACTTTGTTCCGCCCTGTCTCCTAAGATGCCATTAATATATTTATTGCCAAACAGCTAAATAATTTCTTTCACATATTTAAGAAGAATACCTTATTCCAGCTCAGCATTTGTTGAGCGATGGTTATCAACCGTCCCTTTTCCTTTAGCTCTTGTGTGCAGTTAAATTTCTTGACAAATTCTTCAGTGATATGAACTGGGTTTCTGGAATAAATAGCAAGCAGAATCAATCTTAAAAATTACTTAAGTCTGAGATTTTTGATCTGTAAGTTAGTTATTTGATGAACGAATGGCATGGCTACAAATATTATTTTGAGCCTTTTACTCCCAAACCATTTTGGAGCCCAAAAACAACCCAAAGGCACTATCCTCCACCATCCATCACATCCTCTGCTCACACCACCGCCAGCTGCCTCCATTCTCACTTCAAACACCTTTACCCTGTTTACTTCCTCTCTCAACCATCATCTCCCAGATGAAGCCCACCACCTCCTGCCTCGAGCCACTCCCCACCCAGCTGCTGGTCCACCAACTCCCCCTCCTCTCCCCCCTGCTGGCCACCACAGTCAACCAGTCGCTCTTTTCAGGTTCTGTTCCTCTCCGCCTTAAAACCGCTAGCAGCACTCCCCTCCTCAGAAAATCCACCCTTGACCCCTCCAATCTCACAAACCACTGTCTCATTTCCAACCTGGCCTTCCTTGCCAAAGCTCTGGAACACGTTGTTGCTAACCAGCTTTGCTCTCTCCTCTCCCTCCACTCCCTGCTCAAGCCCCTCCAGTCGGACTTCCACCCCTGCCCACAGCACAGAGACGGCACTTGACAAGGTCACAAACGGCATCCTTTCTCTCTCTCTGACCAGGGCTTCTCTGCCTCTTCGTCCTCCTGGACCTCTGCACTGCGTTCGACACAGTCGACCACCCTATCCTCATCCACCACCTCTCCTTCCTCAATAATAATAATATAATAATAATAATCCTTGCATTTGATATAGCGCTTTTCACGTCAGGAGGACGTCCCAAAGCGCTTCACAGAACACACTGTAAAGTGAATTGACTGTATATTTGTGGGCGAACGCGGCAGCCAATTGCGCACAGCAATGTCCCACAAACAGTCGTAGATTGAAAATGACCAATTTATTATTGTTTTTGTGGAGGGATTATTATTAGGAGTGTGGAGTAAGGAAACTTGCCCAAGGTTTCGCCCTGACCTGCCTGGAATTGAACTCAGATCTCTCACTTGCAAAGCGAGTGCTCTAACCACTGAGCTACAGGACTCAACCATCCTAGTGGGACCAAACTAGCCTGGTTCGAGTCCTACCTCACAAATCGCCTTCACTTTGTCTCTTCAAATGCTTTCTTCTCACCTGTGGCGTACCCCAGGGCTCCATCTTTGGCCTCCTCCTCTTCCTCATCTATATGCTCCCTCTTGGCAATGTCATCCGCAGACAGGGGGTACATTTCCACATGGATGCGGATGACACACAAATCTACTTCTCCTCCTGCAGCTAAGACTCCAAGTCCGCCATGTTCTCTCAGCTTGTCTGGCGGACAGTAGGGCTTGGATGAGCAAAGACTTCTTACAACTAAATGTTGACAAGATGGAAGCCATATTCATTGGCTCACGTTAATGTCTTCTGCCCTGCAGCTCTGACCTCCCTGGCCTATCCATTGGATTTACCGAACCAGTCTGCCGCCCAGCTGTTAGGTTCGACCCACAGCTGTCCTTCCTTTCCCACATCCGATCTCTGACCAGAACGTCTTCCTCCACATCCACCACATTGCCCACCTCTGACCAGAACGTCTTCCTCCACATCCACCACATTGCCCACCTCTGACCGTACCTCACCCAAGATGCAGCCAAAACACTCGTCCATGCGTTGGTCCCTCCCAACTTTTCAAATGCCCTCTTCGCCGGTCTCCCCAGCTCTACCATACACAAGATCCAGCTGATCCAAAACTCCGCCGCCCACATACTCACATGCACTAAATTCCATACCCCCATCACATCAGTTCTAGCCAAGCTCCACTGGCTCCCCATCGCCAAACAGATCGATTTCAAGATCCTCACATTCGTTTTCAAATCCCTTCATGCTCTGGTACCTTCCTATCTCTCCAAACTGCTTACCCCCAAACCACTACCCGCTGCCTCCTCTCGACTAGCTCCAGCCTTCTGCATGCTCCTCATGCCCTCCGTTTCACCATCGGTGGACGCGCTTTCAGCCACTATGCCCCGAAACTCTGGAACACTCTTCCTCTGTCCCTCTGCCTTGCCCCTTCCTTCCCCATATTCAGGACGCGTCCGAAGATCTTCCTATTCAACCATGCATACGGTCATTTCCCCTTCCCCCCGGCTCAGTGTCATGCTCCGCCACTGTCAAGCGCTCTGGCAGCTATATAAATGCAAGTTTTGGTATTTTTAATACTAAACACAAATCGCGTTTTCCATAAAGGTAACATCAATTACTTATGGTGGTTTGATGAAATAGAAAACAAATGCAAGCTAACACACCATCAGAATATTGATTCAAAACAGGTTTCAAAAACGTTCTAATCCATAAAAGAAGCCATACTTTGCATTTTCCATTTTGCCTTATGATCCTGATGCAAAAGTAGATAACTTTGATTGATTGTTTGATTGATTGATTGATTGATTCCAATACTGATGTGAGATGAGCCTTTTATGCTGTGTTTAGCTTGTAGACTATTGAGAACTGGTTGAAATAGAACTGATTCTCAACGGACCTGAAGCTGCTGTGCCTGGAATCAGCCCAATTTTCTCTGAAGGGTTATTGGCTGCAAATTTGAAGCTACAGCTCATACATGAACATGCCGTTTGTAGCTATTTCTCAGACACACCTTCTTTTTCTGAGCCACACTTGTTCCCAATCTCCAGACAAGGTTGAGAAAGGTCAGCAATGCTAAAACCACACTGCTAATAGCTCAGCCTTAATGGCCAACAAGTAAAACACTGTTGTCAATGCACTTGGGGAAGCTGTTTGTTTTGCTATTTCAGTTGCTGCAGCCTCTCGATACAACGTGAAGAACTACCTCAGGAGGTTTTATTTATACTGCAGCTCTGCAACTAAAGGCAAGGTTACTGTTGGTGGTAGTGCTGTAGGTTAAAGTAGCCATTAAAAAAAGTAATTAGACGAATCCACCACTACACAGAGAATGGCACTTTTGTTGTTAAAACTGACATTGGAGATATATTGCACATTATCTTATAAAATAAGTAGCTCAGTTTTTCTTGTGTGAGTGTACAATATTTTCAGTACAACTAGGGAAGCAATTTCCTTCAATTACCTTTTACGTAAACGGATATCCTCACTTATATCCAAATTTAAATTTACTGTGAATGAACGGATTTCAGAATGTTAAGGTTTTTAAGTACTTTCAAAAAAAAAAGTGGTGATTACACGTAAACTATTTTTTCTGACTAATACAGCAGACTATCGCGTAATTATGCTGTTTGCATATCAACTGCCTTTTTGGTTATAAAACTGCCCGTTGAGTTTTTCCGTTGGTTACAGAGAACAAATCAGGATTAAAGCTGTCTCTGAAGTAACATTGCAAGTAATATTTAAATGTCAGTCTGCTGTTATACACTGCAAAGATGGTTGTGCCAAACAACTGTGGATTTTGGCTGATTCTGAAGTATTACTGAAAAAACATTCAGATGACAATTAAAAACAGAGTGCTAGATTGTGTTCCAGATCCCTCGCCTCAATTTGGCCAAGTTGGCCAGATCTGAACTGCAACCTCTCCCCCAATACATCGATCTTAGCTCTGCCCGTCATTTCTAGTTTTCATTCTTTTGTTCTTTCTTTTTAGCTCATCCCCTTTAAAAGAGAGTTGAATGTAGATTTAAAGAGGAAAAATATAAAAGGGTAACAGGGATTAGAGTGAACCAGCACCAGCTGGCCTCAATAGATTGAATGGCCTCCTCCTCCTCCTATACTCTTAATTTCTATGCTGATACTTTGAATTGTTACCTTGTAAACATAGACTAAAAGCAATTTAAAAAAAAACTGTCTTGCAGTTTGCACCTTAAAATAAAATATCCGTAAATTATATTTCAAACTGAGCAGTATGAAATGTAATCAAAATGATAGAATACGTTAAATTAACCATTTATGCAATAATTAACTATTAGACAATAACACACTTTCTAACCTTCGCATTTCCTTTTTGCGGCTGCGTTTCAGGGCTTCGCTGGCTTCTTTTGCAAGCTTTTCTTGGAGCTGCAGTTGGTACGTGTGAGAAATTATTCCAAACTTTTTCACTATGGGGATCTTGATAATTGGCATCTTTGCAGGCTGTAGACTGTATGTCCCTCTTAGCAAACTATACCTACAATCACAATCAATAAAAGGCAAAGACATAGTAAACAGATTAATAAATAGGAGAGATCAGAGATTAGAGGCCACATCAAACAAAAATCCAGAGTATCAGAAAGCTGGAAATCTAAGGTGGGTCAACTTCTGGTGTGTTAGGTGAGCCGGGGGGTTAGGAGAGGGCTTCTGCCTCCATCATACCTGGGTACCAGTCAATATGTCACATGGCATATTGTACTAGAAGTGGAAGTCCACTCTGAAATGCTACATAGAATAAATCTAGACCCAGGTGGAATTTCTCCCTCTCCATCTAGTTTGATCTATTGATCTCTCTACCCCTCCACCCTCCAGGCCCATTGAACAAGTCAGTAACTCTGTGCAGACTGGAAGGTCCTTACTGTGTCCTGTCCTTGCTGTTCAAGGCACAGGTGCACATCCTGAATACCACTCATACTCGCCGGTTTACTGTAAGGATTTCTGCTCTCCAGACTGAGTTTATTTTTTTTACACACACATCGAGCTATTTTCCCAAAAAATTGCACGCCTCCGCCACTGCCTCTCACCACAGACCGCCGAGACCCTTAGCCACACTTTCATCACCTGTGAGATTGTGTGAGAGTGTGAGAGTATGTGTGTGAGAGTGTGAGAATGTGTGAGTGTGTGAGTGAGAGTGAGGGAAAGTATGTGTGAAAGTGTGTGTGAGGGTGAGAGAGTGTGAGGGTGAGAGAGTGTGTGTGTGTGTGATTGTGTGTGAGTGTATGTGAGTGTGTGAGTGTGTGCTTGAGAGTGAGATTGTGTGTGTGTGTGTAAGTGAGAGTGGTGTAAGTGAGAGTGTGTGACTGAGTGTGACTGAATGTGTGTGTGTGTGAGAGTATGTGTGAGTGTGTGACTGTGAGTGTGTGTGAGTGAGTGTGTGACTGTGTGTGAGTATGTGTCAGTGTGTGAGACTGTGAGTGTGACTGAGTGTGTGACTGTGACTGAGTGTGTGACTGTGACTGAGTGTGTGACTGAGTGTGTGTGACTGACTGAGTGTGTGACTGAGTGTGTGTGTGTGTGACTGAGTGTGTGTGACTGTGACTGAGTGTGTGACTGAGTGTGAGTGAGTGTGTGACTGTGAGTGAGTGTGTGACTGTGACTGAGTGTGTGACTGTGACTGAGTGTGTGACTGAGTGTGTGTGACTGACTGAGTGTGTGACTGAGTGTGTGTGTGACTGAGTGTGAGTGTGTGTGTGACTGAGTGTGTGTGACTGTGATTGAGTGTGTGACTGAGTGTGAGTGAGTGTGTGACTGTGACTGAGTGTGTGACTGTGACTGAGTGTGTGACTGTGACTGAGTGTGTGACTGAGTGTGTGTGACTGACTGAGTGTGTGACTGAGTGTGTGTGACTGACTGAGTGTGAGTGTGTGTGACTGACTGAGTGTGAGTGTGTGTGTGACTGAGTGTGTGACTGAGTGTGTGACTGAGTGTGAGTGAGTGTGTGACTGTGACTGCGTGTGTGACTGTGACTGAGTGTGTGACTGAGTGTGTGACTGACTGAGTGTGTGACTGAGTGTGTGTGACTGACTGAGTGTGAGTGTGTGTGACTGACTGAGTGTGTGTGACTGTGACTGAGTGTGTGACTGAGTGTGAGTGAGTGTGTGACTGCGTGTGTGACTGTGACTGAGTGTGTGACTGAGTGTGTGACTGACTGAGTGTGTGACTGAGTGTGTGTGACTGACTGAGTGTGAGTGTGTGTGTGACTGAGTGTGTGACTGAGTGTGAGTGTGTGTGTGACTGAGTGACTGTGACTGAGTGTGTGACTGAGTGTGAGTGAGAGTATGTGTGTGAGAGTGTGTGACTGTGAGTGTGTGAGAGAGAGAGAGTGTTTGTGTCCCTCTTACCTGCTCCCAACCTCAGGTCTGCACCACCGCCGCTGTTGTGTTGGCGACGGTTGCTATGGACACGCAGCACGAGAACTGCCTGAGCTCTCACCTCCATCACTAACTCATCACCATCACTAACTCCTCCCCATCACCATCACCAACTCCTCCCCATCACCATCACTAACTCCTCCCCATCACCATCACCAACTCCTCCCCATCACCATCACTAACTCCTCCCCATCACCATCACTAACTCCTCCCCATCACCATCACTAACTCCTCCCCATCACTATCACTAACTCCTCCCCATCACCATCACTAACTCCTCCCCATCACCATCACCAACTCCTCCCCATCACCATCACTAACTCATCACCATCACCAACTCCTCCCCATCACCATCACTAACTCCTCCCCATCACCATCACTAACTCCTCCCCATCACCATCACCAACTCCTCCCCATCACCATCACCAACTCCTCCCCATCACCATCACTAACTCCTCCCCATCACCATCACCAACTCCTCCCCATCACCATCACCAACTCCTCCCCATCACCATCACTAACTCCTCCCATCACCATCACTAACTCCTCCCCATCACCATCACTAACTCCTCCCCATCACCATCACTAACTCCTCCCCATCACCATCACCAACTCCTCCCATCACCATCACCAACTCCTCCCCATCACCATCACTAACTCCTCCCCATCACCATCACCAACTCCTCCCCATCACCATCACCAACTCCTCCCCATCACCATCACCAACTCCTCCCCATCACCATCACCAACTCCTCCCCATCACCATCACCAACTCCTCCCCATCACCATCACTAACTCCTCCCCATCACCATCACTAACTCCTCCCCATCACCATCACTAACTCCTCCCCATCACCATCACTAACTCCTCCCCATCACCATCACTAACTCATCACCATCACCATCACCAACTCCTCCCCATCACCATCACTAACTCCTCCCCATCACCATCACTAACTCATCACCATCACCATCACTAACTCCTCCCCATCACTAAACTCCTCCCCATCACTAAACTCCTCCCCATCACTAAACTCCTCCCATCACTAAACTCCTCCCCATCACTAAACTCCTCCCCATCACTAAACTCCTCCCCATCACTAAACTCCTCCCCATCACTAAACTCCTCCCCATCACTAAACTCCTCCCCGTCACTAAACTCCTCCCCATCACTAAACGCCTCCCATCACCATCACTAAACGCCTCCCCATCAGTAAACTCCTCCCATCACCATCACTGACCTCCCCCTCCCCTTCCCCCCATTTTAACATCATGCAAATTGGCATTTTTTTTAAAAGGTGGAAATTAGTTACTGCAATGAAGCCATAGTTTAGAAATGAGAACATTTTCTTCCATTCAGGCTGGGGACAGGCTACGCGTCAGTGCCTTGACTTGGTGCTTCTGAAATATTACTGATTCTGATTTAAATGTGTTTCCAACATCTGTTCTGGGTTAATATATTATATTCTATCTATTGGCATGCTGGAACATGAACAAATGAATTACAAAGATGCCCCTTTCTTCCCTGTGAAAAGTGCCATTAAAGCCAAGGGATAAATCTGACAAGAGTTCAGGCAATTTTACACAACTCCCAGGTGGCACTATGGACATTATTGCACATTATTGCTGCCCCAATTCCTACATAGCACTCCACTGCAAACGTGTTCACCAGCAGGGGATTGTAGATTACAAAATGATACTTTATTATATTTTATTTTATCTACACCATGGGCCATTCCGTAAATGCAGTTCAACATCAGTGTTAAAACAATAAAATCTAACATATTACCTTTTATATTCAGAACACAAAATAGTATATTCCCTAAAAGCAAATAAGATACAATCAATCACACATGAACAATTAATAGTATGCAATTCTAGGATTCTCCAAGGATATCTTGTTCAATGCCCACACAATCTACATTAATGATTTGGACTCGGGAATCAGCAGTACAATTTCAAAATCTGCAGACAATACCAAATTGGGGGGTGTAGTTTGTTGCAGTCCTGCAACAAATTACACCAAGACATTAATAAGGGGAGGACTGCAACAAATTACAGCAGGACATTAATAAACTTGCTGAGTGGACATTTAAATGGCTGATGCATTTCAATGTGGAAAAGTGTGAGGTGGTACATTTTGGTAGAAGGAATAAGGAAGTCACATATATCCTGGAAAATGAAAACCTAAATGAGGTAGAGGAGCAAAGAGATCTAAGGGTACACACACACAATTAGTGAAAGTAGCACTAAAGTTGCAACGCAGGTTAATAAAGCCATAGAAAAAGCAAACCAGGCATTGGGGTTCATTTCTAGAGGGAAAGAAATGAAAAGCAGGGAAGTTATGGTAAACTTCTAGAGAACCTTGGTTAGACCACATGGAGAATACTGTGTGCAGTTCTGGTCCCCACATTATAGAAGGGATGTAGAGACACTGGAGGGGGTGTAAAGGAGATTCACAAGGATGATCCCAGAACTGAGAGGTTATACCTATCAGGAAAGGCTGAACATACTTGGACTCTTTTCTCTTGAAAAGAAGAGGATAAGGGGTGACCTGATAGAGGTCTTTAAAATGATGAAAGGTTTTGATAAGGTAGACATAGGGAAGGTGTTTCCACTTGTGGGGAGAACAAAACCAGGGGCTATCAATGTACAATTGTCACAAATAAATCAAATAGGGAAGTTAGAAGAAATTGCTTCACACAGAGAGTAGTGGGAATGTGGAACATGCGACCACAAAGAGTTGTTGAGGCAAATAGCATAGATGTAGTTAAGGGAAAGCTAAATAGGTACATGAGGGAGAAAGGAATAGAAGGTTATGCTTGAAGGCTTAGTTGAGGAAGGGCAGGAGGAGGCTCATGTGGAGCATGAACACCGGCATAGACCAGTTGGGCCGAATGGCCTGTTTCTGTGCTGTATATTCTAATGTATTTGAATGTATTCTCTAAGATTCATTTTTTTCTTTGACTTTGAATTTACATAGTCTAGGCCAGTGATGGTCAAACTACGGCCTGCGGGATGATTCCAGCCCATGGGGCCATCAATAAGTGGACCTCCAACATTCAGTAGAAGAGGCTTTGAAATGACAGGCGAGGACTGACATTTGTGTCTTTTATGGCCCTGGAGATTCCTATGCTCTCGTATTACTTCCTATCCAAATTTATATCTTTTGGAGCAGTACAGGAAGAAATAAATGATATTTCCATTTTTTTGCATGCCGAAGGGAGAAAATGACATTGTATCAGCAAAATTCATGGCAGGGAATGAGATGAAAGTACATTATTAAGGAAGAAAGTGCAGAAAGAAGGGGAAAAGAAAGAGAAGAAGACACCAATGATGTTCGGGCTGACTGTAAAAGATAATTATTTGGGACTATGCATTTTTCCGGAATCTTTGTCTGAATGGTTATGGGGAAAATTACACAATAAACTGAATCATTGATATACCTAGTATTCAATTAACTGATCTTTAAAATGGTTTGGGATTTCTAATTTCTATTCAATAAACCAAACTATTCAATTATCCGATATCCAATTAACTATATTTTACTGTATATTTTACCTCTTTCTAGATGTATTTAAAAAAAACTGTAGACATATGGATTAAATAAATGCATCAACAAATTTAAATTAGTATTCTATTTCAACACAAGAACTATAACGTTCAAAATCTTAAATTTATTGTGCATCTTTTGAAGCAGTGGGGGCTCTGAAATGGCATCTTACATTTTGAACTTCACCACATAATTGTAATGTTCTTAATTATAAATTGATGCTTTCTCAAAAGAGTGTATTTATATGAGAAAAAAAACACTGGTTACAATTGCTCCGAGAGGCAAACAGGTCTCAAGAATATCTTTCTGTCCACCTTATTAAAGGTTTTATTTTTTCTTGCAATTTCATTTAGTTCTAAATCAAGAAGGAAGATCGAATTCCCTTTACAGGTGCTCTCTACACATTGCTTGTACAGGGAATCAATACATCTTCTGTGCTCTGGTCTTTGAAGCTGGTATTTAAGGAAATTGTTTAAACAGCATTACTGATATCTTCCACTTGCAGTTGCAAATAACGTAATATTTGGTTAATTTACAATATGGTCCAGTTATTTATTTATTTATTTAATTTGCATTATTTAATCCATATGTCTACAGTTTTTTTTAAATACATCTAGAAAAAGGTAAAATATACAGTAAAATATAGTTTCCCATCATTACTCACAAAAATATTTCTTATTGATCTCATATGCTAAGATGGTATAGATGTAAGTAAGTTATTTAACTTAGATTGTTAGCACAAAAGTAGAAAATATAAGTTGAAAATTAACAAGCCTCAAGTGAGGTGTAAGGTTAGAAAGATTTGGTAAACAGATGTATTGAGGGCATGAGAGGTGGAGTGATTTAGAATTTTTTGTCTACTTTGGGACCTGTCCAATGGATGTAAATGTCTTTTGCAGTCTCGTGTATTCCTCTGTTATTGCTACGTTCATTTATACCTTCAAAAATTAACTGCAAAATGTCTGTTTGGGAATAGTATTGCAGGCTATCGATATAGGTTCAAATGGAAATGAACAAATACTTCCTTGCAATCCCTTCTCTGATGGCACTGATGCACAGAGGAATATGTTTGGTATTCTGTGAATATTCAGTGTTTTTTGTTTTAATAAGAAATAACTCTATTTGGAAGTTAACCCTAAATCAACCAATTTGTGTCTCTTTGTACAATAGTCACCTGCAGAATAGAGTCACCGTACATTACAGTAGATCCTGTGAAGCACTTTAAGATATCCTCCCAATGTGAATGATTATTCTACTCTACTTTGATTTGCATCATTCTCGTGTTACTGATCCAATTCAAATCCAATCCAAATTACTTATTAATCAGGATAGACACTGGACATTATCAGTTTACAAATGTGCAGTTTCTTTAAGAATGATAAACCTCATTAGGGAGGTCTGATTCAAATTCACTCGACAAAGGAACTAGTTTGGCAAAAATAGTAGCAGTGCTTTATTAATGTTTGTGATTTTGGTAGCATTCATTCTCACAACTGAAATGTAAACCAGTCTAGTCTATTTATAGTAAATAATAATAATCCTTGCATTTCATGTAGCACCTTTCACATTGGGAGGATGTATCAAAGTGCTCCTGAGGATTTACTGTAGAGTGCAATCATTGTGTATACTGTAAGTGATTGTGGCAGACAATTTGCACACCGCAATGAAACTCACTTCCCTTTTCAAATAATGCCTGATATTCACCTGAACAGGTAGACGGGGACTCAGTTTAAAGTCTCATCCGAAGAATGGGGCCTCCGACAACACAGCACACTCCGGCACTGCTTTGGAATAACAGCTGAAACTATATGAGTTCAAACGTCAAAAAAAATTAGAAAAACTGATGCGACAGAATATTGCTAACTAACAAGAATAATATTACCCAATGAGGACTGACTCAGCTATTTGGGATTGAGCTGAGGGACTATTATACCTATACATTTGCATTGGGTTTCTTCGAAGCTACACCATTTTTTCAATTTTTTTTTATCAGAACCAGTTCAGCCACCAAGAACCCTCCCCCCAACATACACACACATACATTATACCAATTCAAATTTTAAGTAATATTCTTTGTGATACATTCACCTGCTTTCTGTATATGTGAATGGCTTATTCTTTTTAAAAAATAACTCAGATGGTGAAATGTATATCTGCTGACACCTCGTGGACACTTTAGAAGGTGCACAAACAGAAATCTCCACCATTCTCTGTGGCTCAGTAGGGTATCGATTTCCATTAAATTAATTCTCTGTAAAGGTAATAATTTGAAATAAATAAAATTGGAGGGAAAATTTAAGACAGATTTTCTAAAAAAATCATACCAAATTCCGAAGGATTTTGTGTAAACTTTTCCATGGTATTGAAGTAAAATAATAATAATCCTTGCATTTGATATATAGCACTTTTCACGTCTTCTCGACGTCTCAAAGCGCTTCACAGAATAGACTCTAAAGTGAATTGACCGTATATTTGTGGGCGAAACGTAGCAGCCAATTGCGCACAGCAGTGTCCCACAAACAGTCATGGACTGAAAATGACCAATTTATTGTTGTTTTGTTTTGGAGAGATTACTATTATTAGGCACGTTGGAGTAAGGAAACTTGCCCAAGGTTTCGACCTGCCTGGAATTGAACCCAGGTGACTCGCTTGCAAGGCAAGTGCTCTAACCACTGAGCTACAGGACTCCAAAAAGTTGTTCCTCATTAACTGGTGGGGTTCAGAGCTATGTTATTTTTCTATTTCCATCTTTTATGAGGCTTTTAACACCAATTTTAATACTGTATATGTCAAGCTGTGCTTGGGGTTCACAAGCTACATGCTGCTTTGGGATGTCCTCCCGACGTGAAAAGCGCTATATCAAAAAATGCAAGGATTACTGTCCAAGGTCCCATCACGGCAAATTATGCAGCAGGTAGAATTGGGAACTTTTTGCTTCAAGAAAACATTCTTTAATGTCAACTAATGCTGCTTTCAGCCATAAATATCTGTTTCTAATAGTGTCTGTATAGCTAGAAGCAGCGATTCTTATTGGAGTGTTCTCTCAACTTAGCACTTGAAATAGATAAAATTGACACGCTCTGAATCCAGCGTGCTGCTGAAGAAGTCTATAGGGGATCAATAATAATAATCTTTGCATTTGATATAGCACCGAATCACATCTTCGAGACGTTTCAAAGTGCTTCACGGACTACTCTGTAAAGTGTATTTTGTGGTTATGAATGGATAAATGTCTCCAACTCAGCATGGAGGCAACTATGGTAAACATTGCTGGGAATTGGCAGAGGTCCACAGAAACATCTCTTCTCAACCTAGTGCTGCAGGCTGCAAGCTAAAGTTGATCAAGAGAATTAACTCACTCAACTGTTCATGATTACTGCCTCAACTTGATTTTACAAGCTCCTTCCCAGTTCACAGACTTCACACTTCAGAGACACTTGAACATACCTTTTTGACTAATTTGGAAAGATAGTGTCCAAAAGATTATCCCTCAGTTGTTCTAGATGAAGATGGCAACAAAAATCTTCCAGGAATTGATGTCTGTTGACATGTATATTATGTGTAAATGTTGGTGAGAGTGTTGTTGTAAGGCTACAATTACTTCCATTCTTCAAATGTTTGTGGAAAATTTTTAGAGCCAATTTAAGTTTTAAATTTTCATATCTCTGTTTATCTGTTAAAGTTATTATGTTCACACTTGTTTTTGCTTGTAACTGACATAAATGTGGAGAGGTACAACAACAACAATTTGCATTTGTATAGCAACCTTCATGCAGGGTAGAGTCTCGGGGCCTGACACAGAGCTGGGGGGAGGTGACCCTAAGCATGGTCATAGAAGGTCTTCAGACATGATCTGAAAATGGGGAAGGAGGAGGCAAGGTAGAGGGATTGAGCTAGAGTTCCAAAATTTCAGGGCATAGTAAAACCACGGCCGACGATGGTGGAGCGTTGGGCGTGAGGGACAACAAGAGGCTGGATCCAACTAAGTGGAGGTGGTAGGTTATGGAGTGGGGAGTAAGCAGGTTAGAGACATAGGGAGGTACCAGGAAATGAAGGGACTGGTAGACGAATGTGAGAAATCTTGAAGTCGATCCGTTTTGTATTAGAGAGTCAGTGGAGCCTGGCAAGGACGGTTGTGATGGGGATACGCTTGAGTAAACGGGTGGTGGAGTTTTTAATTAGTTGGGATATATGGATAGTGCAGCTGGGGAGACTGGTGAGGAGGACATAATAATAATAATCAAGATGGGAAATGACAAAAGTGTGGATGAGGGTTTCGGCTGCGTTGGGTGCGGTGGGATAGACGTGGAGGAAAACAGGCCTGATTAGGGATTGGATATGTGGTGGAAAGGACAGCTGAGGATCAAATCTGACACCTAGGTTACACACACATTTGGTAAGTCTTATGGATAGGCTGGGAAGGTTAAGGAGGTCAGAGCCGCAGGAGAGAAGACGATGACGAGAGTCTTGTCGACATTTAACTGCAAGAAGTTTGCGCTTGAAGCTCTCAAACTAATGCTCCAACTCCAAGCTCCAAGCAAGTTGACAGAACATCAGCAGACCTGGAGGAAGAGAAGTAGATTTGGGTGTCATCAAGCTTCCCCAGAGTTAAGCACTCCAAGATGCCACCCCATATGAAAGGCACAGTATAAATGCAAGTTGTTGTTGTATGTTTAAAAAATGATACTTCAAAGTAGGTCTTCAGTACTTGAAAGATAAATGCAATATTTTCTTTTGAAAAGAGAACCTTTTTTTAGCTATTTACTGTTCCATTTAGTGTATAAAATGCAGGACAGTTGCAATAAAAATAAATTAAACATTTCTGGAGGTTTTAACAACAACAACAACAACAACAAGATTCCATTTATAAAGCGCCTTTCACGTCAGGAGGACTTCCCAAGGCGCTGCACAGTTGGGTCATGACCCGAGCAGGGGGAAATGGTCAGGGTGAGGGGAGGGAAGGGAGGGGGCGAGGAGGGGGGAAATGGTCAGGGTGAGGGGAGGGAAGGGAGGGAGCGAGGAGGGGGTAGAGAGTCGAGAGGGGAGCTGAAGGCATGGCAACTCAGTTGGAATGCACAGCATGTTCATAATTAGACAAATTTATCTTTGGAAAATCCAAAATTATTCATGCTGCTTTGAGACCATGAAGCAAAACCAAACCCATTAAGGTGGAAGCCCATTTGTCAGGGAATTGCAAGGACCACAGTAGGCAGGGCTTCAATTAAATTAATTGAAATGCAGCACACCAACTAGTACATTTGTCCAATCTACTGGCACATGTTAACATCGCCAGCAGTTGGGGGTACATTCTCTATCTCTGGGACTGCCTCGGGGAGATGCTTCCCCTTTACTATCTTAGTTCCTCAAAACAAAATTGTTTTTTCTCTCACTTCCGTCTTCTAGGTGTTCAAAGTGTGAACTGTGAATTGAACAGGAATAGCAGAATGGTACTTTTTGTTAACTTTCTGGTATGCGTAAAACAGATATACTCGCTGCATTAAATCAGACACCATAGATTTCCCCTCCCCCCGACAACAGCAACTTGCATTTATATAGCGCCCTTTACATCAGATGGCGTCTGGGAGCGCTTAATAGTGCTGAGCTAGGGGGAGGGGGAAGGTGACCATACGCACAATTGAAGAGGAATGTCTTCAAGTGCAACCTAAAAATGGGAGAGAGTGGACAAGGCAAAGGGATTGAGGGAGAGAGTTCCACACTTTTGGGGTATAGTGGGGTGTAGCACAACCGCCAATGGTGGGGCAGAGGGTCCAGGGGATAAGGAGGAGACCGGAGCCAATCAAGCGGAGGCAGCGGGCAGTAGTGTAGGGAGAGAGCAGGTTGGAGAGATGGGAGGAGGTGCCAGAGTGTGCGCAAAGGGATTTAAATATAAGAGTAAGGATCTTGAAATCGATCCGCTCGGTGACAGGGAGCTAATGGAGTTTGACAAGGACTGAGATAATGGAGGCACGGAGTTTAGTGATGGTGAGAATGCGGGTGGCAGAGTTTTGACTGTGTAGCAATACAGTGATGCTGAGTTCAGGTTATTCAATATAGAGTAGGATTCAAACTTGCAATATGTGATCTATATGGTTTGTGCTTCTTATTTATTAGGTAGCTCTCAAACTACTGCCCCATCTCCAAGCTCCCTTTCCTTTCCAAGTTCCTGGAACAAGTCGTTGCTTCCCATCTTCACTCCTTCCTCTTCCACCACTCACTTCACGATCCCCTCTAATCGGGTTTCCGTGCCTCCCACAGCACAGAAACAGCCTTGTTCAAAGTGACAAATGACATTCTGTCCATCTGCAACCAGGGCTTCCTCTGCCTCCTCGTCCTCCTTACCTTTCTGCTGTCTTCGACACTGTCAACCACTATCCTCCTCTACTGCCTCTACTCTCACCTCAACCTTCATGGTTCTGTCCTTGAATGGTTCAGATCCTACCTTTCACAGCGCCTCCACTTCATCTCCACAACCGTCTTCTGCTCTAGCCCCCGCACCGTCTTGTGTGGCATTACTCAGGGCTCTGTCCTTGGTCCCCTCCTCTTCAATATCTATATGCTCCCTCTTGGTGACATCATCCGTAGACACGGGGTCAATTTCCACATGTATGGGGATGACACCCAACTCAATCTCTCTGCCTCCAGTCTCGACTCCAGGACCACTGCTGTCCTGACAGAATGTCTGTCAGACATCAAGTCCTGGATGAGAGCTAACTTTCTACAGTTGTACTTCAACAACCGAGGCTCTCCTGATTGGTTCCCATCACCACCTCCACACCTCAGGCGCTGACAGTATCACCATCCATGGTGCACACTCCACCTTACTCCATCTTATTTGACCCGCAACTATCCTTTCTACCCTACATCCGTGCCATGATCTGCTCTGCCCTCCCCCACCTCCGCAACATCGCCCGGCTCCGCCACTGTTTCACACCGCAGTCCACTGAGACCCTCGTACAAGCATTCATTACATCCAGGCTTCACTATGCAAACTCCCTGCTTGTTGGCCTCCCCAACTCTTCCCTCCATAGGCTGCAGATCATCCAGAACTCTGCATCCTGTGTCATCTCCCGCACCATGCTCTGTGACCCTATCACCCCCATCCTTGCCCAACTCCACCGGCTTCCCATCACACAGAGGATACAGTTCAAGACCCTGGTCCTCACCTTTAAAGCCCTCCATGGTCTTGCTCCCCACTACTTCTGCGACCTTCTAACCCCCTAACAACCTACCCACTCCCTCCACTCAACGGGCTCTGCCTGCTTCATGTCCCCTGCCTCGCCCACCCCACTCTGCCTCTGGAACTCCATCCCGCCATCCCTTCACCTCACCCCCCTCCCTTGCCTCCTCCAATATCCGTCTCAAGACCCTCCTCTTTGACTGTGCCTTCAGTCATCCTCCTTTCCCCGTCCTCCACCCTCCCCAATCCCAACCCCCAGCTCAGGCCTGAAACACTGACTGTCCAGCGCCTTGTGACTAGGGACTCCAGGATGGAGTTCCAGAAAATGGGGGCAACTAGGCTGAAAACCAAACTGCTAATGTTGGGGCAGGCAGGGAAGGGAATATGAAGCAGGTTGTTAAGGTTTAAGAAGGCCGCAGAGATAGAGTGGGGCAAGACTGCGGAGGGCTTTAAAAATGTGTAGGAAGATCTTGAACTCAACCTCTGGGGGATGGGGAACAGTTAGGCCAAAGAGGATGGGAGTGATAGGCTGACGGAGGGTAATGCAGGAGAGGACATGAACTGCAGAGTTCTGGACGGTCTGCAGGTGGTGAAGGGAAGAGAGGGAAGTCCCATGAGCAGAGAGTTGGAGTAGTTTAGTCTGGACGTGATGATTTATACAGGAAATATACAGGACAATGCCCAAAGCCAAACCGGAACATTTACCCGTTCAGTTGGACATTAAAGATCCCATGACTCTATTTGAAAAGAGAAGGGAGTTTCTCCTGGTGTCCTGACCAACAATCCCCCATATAAACACTGCTGTGCTCAAATTGGCTGCAGATTTTCCTCCAAAAATACAGTCACTCCACTTCACAGTGAATCTTGTGAAAAGCTTTGAGACATCATCCTGACAAGGAAGGCCCTACATCAAACGCAAAGATTATTATTATTACAACAAAAATTCTTTTATAGAGAGCCTTTCACGTCGGGAGAACGTCCCAAGGCACTGGACTGTCAGGAGTCAGGATTTGAGCATGGGGGAGGAGTGGGGTAGGGGTGAGGGAAGGCAGAGAGGTGGGAGGGTGACTGAAGGCATGATAGAAGAGGAGAGGCTTGAGACCGGCCTTGAAAGAGGCAAGGGAGGAAGCGAGGCAAAGGGACTGTGGGATGGAGTTCCAGAGTCTGGGGGCAGAGAGGCTGAAAGCCCGGCCACCAATGGTAGAGCGGGTCGGGCGGGAGACATAATAATAATAATAATCCTTGCATTTGATATAGCGCTTTTCACATCGGGAGGACGTCCCAAAGCTCTTCACAGAACACACTGTAAAGTGAATTGACTGTATATTTGTGGGCGAACGCGGCAGCCAATTGCGCACAGCAATGTCCCACAAACAGTGGTAGATTGAAAATGATCAATTTATTATTGTTTTGGGTTTTGGAGCGATTATTATTAGGCTCTGTGTGGAGTAAGGAAACTTGCCCAAGGTTTCGCTCTCTGCCTGGAATTGAACTCAGGTCTCTCGCTTGCAAAGCGAGTGCTCTAACCACTGAGCTACAGGACTCCACATGGAGCAGGCCAGAGCCCGATGAACGGAGGGAGCAGGCAGGTTGGTAGGGAGTCAGCAGATCAGAGAGGTAGGAGGGGGCAAGGCCATGGATGGCCTTGAAAATGAGGATGAGAATCTTGAATTCAATCCTCTGAGGGATGAGGAGCCAGTGGAGTCGGGCGAGGGTGGAAGTGATGGGGTCACGGAGCCAAACAACATTAACTGGAAAACAGAATGAATAGATAAGCACTTGGAATGAAATAACACAACACATAATGCCAATGTGGTACCCTCAGAATAAATTAACTTTGTCTAGGAGCATATTTTCCAGTATTTATCATTTTAATACTTTATCAGACCTTTCAGTGCAGTATACTTCTAATGTTTTTCCATGTGTAATTTGGTAACTAGTCAGTGAAGATTATATGATGCTGATTGCTAAAAACAGCAATCATTTCATTATACATTTATAATGGAATTGGAAATCTTATTATAACGACACAACAAAAAGATCTCTACAGGTACTTTTCACGATCAGCATAAATAGACACCAATGTCATTTTTGCAGCTTCTATCCCTTGTTTGCAGAAGTTCAAATGCAGAGTTGACCATTGCTTGTTGGATTATATAGGTACCAATGGAAATTGTGGTTTGATTACTGACCCTCTCAATCCAATTGATCTCCAAACCAGGAGGGTCAAACTTGTGTATTCTCAGTTATCTTTAAATTTAGGCTGCCGTTATCCAACTGAGTTAAAAAGACAGCTTACTTTTGGAAAGGTTTTGATAACTTTTTTCTATTGTCTACAAATACATGATGGAACGCTGCAACGTAACATATCATCGTATTACTTTTCAGTGATGTTACGATGATAAAATAACATTTCTCCCCTAAAAAAATTAAAAGTTTTCAAAACACTTTTTCGAGCTGTTTTAAAAAAGTACATGGTAAACAGCTTATGATGGGCCAAATGGTATTCTCCTTTACTGCAAATTTCTATGTTTCTAGCCCAACCCTCAAATTTTGTACACTGGTAAAGCAACCTGAGAAATACAGGGCAATCCTGTTATATGTTTTGGATCAAAAATATTAAGCACCGCAAAATACCACATTACATTGGGTCCATAAAGAAAATGGCTTCTGCACCATCAGGTTGACCCTGATATTACTTCCTGTGACCTGTGCAGGTACACTATGTGCAAGGCGCAGGAAATGACATTAGCTGCAACTTGATCAGTTGTATATGTCAGCCTGGCTCAGTTGGTAGCATTCTTGCCTTTGAGATTGTGAGTTCAAACCCCACTTCAGCATTTTAAATCACAGTCTAAAGTCCAATAAAGTGCTGGGAGATGTTGTCCTTCGGATGAGACATTAAACTGAGGTCCCTTCTGCCTGTTCATGCGGACACTAAAGAAAATCCCATGGCGCTATTCAAAAAGTATCTCCTGGTATCCTGGCCCAAAAAGATCCCTAGGATAAAATTGGTCATTTACTTCATGGCTGTTTGTGGGACACTGACAAATCCGTGTTTGCCTACGAAATAAAGGCACACTTTACAGTAAATCCTGTGAAGTGCTCAGAGATGTCCTCCCAGTGTGAAAGCCCTAGATCAAATTCAAGAACTTTTAACTCAACAGTGTCAAAGACGATCATTTTCAGGGTGAACTTTCGCTCAACTGGGTGCAAACAAGTCTACTGGAGGTCCCCCTGTGCATCAAATTATCATCCCCAAAGTCTACAAATCCATTTGAAGGTCAGCTACTACATTTTCAGAGTGCCCTCAATTTTAAAAGGAAAACTTCTCAAAGGGTATTTTGAGAAACCAAACCAAGCTGAGAATTCATGCATCCCTGCTACTCATGGAAAACCCAGAGATAGGTTACTGGAAAGGAATGCGCACTCTCTCCCTGGAGGGACGCATCCTGCTTACCTAATTCCACAAAGTATTACGCGCCAGTTGGCAAGTCTAACTAAACCCGCATAGCTTGCCATTGATATTGCTGTCTGACAAACTTTCCCGTTACTTGTCCGGCTGGGACCACCCAACCCGTGAGGGCTTCGGCTTGCAGGGTTAACGGGAGCTGAGTGGATGACTCTCTGCCCCCAGTGACTGGTCTGTCAGAGGAGCCCGGCTGGAGTAGTAGCCTGGAATACTGCGGACCCGCTTGGCTCAGGAACCAGACTAGAGACGGTCACGGAGGGCTGTCTCAAGCCCTACACTCATTGCCAGGCATGTCACCTTGGTGCCAGGTCATCTCCAAACAGCCCCTGAGTGCTGCTCCACCAGCACCGCCCCCACTGGCCCACAGGGGCTTTGCGCGGTGGAGCGCGGCTTCTGGTAGTGACGACACAGAGAGGCAACTGTTGCGTCAGCTGCGTCGCAGAAAGGAGGGGTCCGCGCTCGGAAGCGCTGACGTCAGGTGCGCTCACGCGGTGTCGGTTGATGACCGTTGGTGGCGCTCGCGCGGTGTCGGTTGGTGACGTTTGCCTTTGGACGGACTCGTTTGTCGGATGCATTCGCGGCGCCCGCACGCCTTCGCCGGCGGCCTGAGCTCCCGGGACTACGGGGATGCATCGTCGGACGGCTATCAGCGCCAGGCCCCCGCGCCGCCGTCCGCAAGGTCATCGGACTACTGCACGGACGACTGGATAACCGAGGGCCGGTTCCGGGGACAGGCGGCTGGGCCCTGGGGGGAGAGACCGCCCTACAGTGCAGGGGCGGCGGCGACAGATACTGCGGCGGAAGGGGCGGCGGGCGCTGCCCTTCCCGAGAAGGCGACAGGATCTACCGGCGAGTATTTGGGGGGGGGAAGCACGAGGGGTTCGTCAGCCCGGCCTTTCGGTTGTGAGTCGATAAAGCGGCTGGAGGGCCTTGATCAGGCCCTGACCCTGAAATGGGGAGGAGTCCGCCCACACAAATCCCCGGGGCTCGCGTTTGACTTTTGCAGTGGCTGCGCGCAGCTGTTTTTTTTTAAAACTATGCAGTACAGGAATAATAATAATAATAATAATAATGCAAGGATTATTATTATTATTACGGGCATGTGTCCGCCTGGCTTGGCTGGGAGGGCTCTTGCCTCTTGAGCCGGAGGGCAGTGGGATCCGGCTCCCACGTCTGGATGTGTCGGCGAGACTGACGCGCCAGTGCAGTGCAGTGCAGTGCTGAGGGAGGGCTGCGATGTCGGCGATGCCGTCCTGTGGATGAGATGTTAAACTGAGGAAACAAAACCACAGCAGTCGCCGGGAGCGCTCAGCAGGTCAGGCAGGCGGTCATCTGTTGGAGAAGCGAAAGTGTGAGTCAACGTTTCGGGTCCACGGTCCTTCCCTCAGAACTGGGCCATGTTGGGAGGGAGAGGCTCACGGAGGGGGGGGGGGGGGAGGAGGCGGGGCAGGGGAGACACAGGAGAAAATGGGGTAGAGGACAGGGAATGATGGGTTAAATGGGTGTTAGTGATGCAAAACAAAGTTGGGGGGGGATTGCAACAAAACAGGGAGACCAGACTGCCTGCCCCACTCTCTGTTAAAACCCTCTCCCTCCCAACGTGCCCCAGTGCTGACGAAGGGTCGTGGACCTGAAACGGTGACTCAATTTCCCTACTCCATAGATGCTGCCTGACTTGCTGAGTGTTTCCAACTACTTATGTTTTTGTATCAGGTTTCCAGCATCTGTAGTATTTTGCATTTTGTTAAACTGAGCACTCCAGGTCTGGCACTCCAGGTCTGGTAGATAAAATTATTATTCACTTCCTGGTTGTTTTGTGGGGAAATTACTGTCTGCAAAATACATGGTTACTTCACTTTACAGTGAAATGCTTAGACATGTTTTGATGACATGATAAGCTACTATATGAAACTAATGAGACCTTCTGTTTCTTCCTCTCCCCCACTTATTTCTGTGGAATAAAAGTTTTAATTAGCAACAAACATCAAATCTTGAACCCCAAACATCAATCCTGCCCCTGCTTTGTTTTGACAAAACATAATATAATAATCCTTGCATCAAATGCAAGGATTATTATATTATTATTATTAGAGAAGGGTGGAAGTCAAGGGGGGGTGGAGAGTAAACAGTGGAAAGGCATTCAAAGATTTGCCTATTCATTTTAATTTCTAATCACTCCTGCTGTTGTAATCAATTATATTTTGTAAATTGCTTTGAGACATACATAGAAAGTGAAAGTTTCGATGTAAATGAAAGATTTTATACAGGGTAACTCCACCCCTTTATAATGTGATGTTTTATGTGCATTAAAATAAAGTATAATTGGTCCATGAAAAAAATTGTTCCCCAGTTTCAGTTGCAGGTCATTGGACTGCAGGTTTGGCTTCCTGCATGGCAGATCATGGCAGCTTTCACATTGAACCTCTCAGAGCACTTCACAGTGATGATGCCAGTTGCTGAGAAGAGAGGAGGGTAAAAGGGGAGGTGACCATCAATTTAGTCGGACGTAGATTTTTAGGCAGGATTTAAGGACTAGTGGTGAATATTCGTGGCGAAGGAGATGTATATGATCTGGAGGTTGGGTGGGTAGTTTCTAAAGTTGCTGGCTACTGATGGCGAGGTGGTGGATATGCAGTGGGCCTCAGCTTAGCAAGCAGAGGGGCCAAGTAGAAGAGTGAGGTAGGAGATCACTGATATAGGGAGGTGGTCAGGCATAGAGAAAGTTTATATGTGACCTGCATTGAAGTAATTGAAAAGCGGTCAAATGTAATATTTGTTCTTCAAAGTAAAAATATTTAAAAGCAGAAGATCATTTGAGGTGAGGTCTGTTATATATTTTAAACATGCAGATACTTGAGGTTAAGTGTGGTTAATCTGTTTGCTAACATTTGATCCTAACTTCATTGTAGACTCAGTTGATGGCAAACTTATTTTAGTATTTCTTCAGAATGTCATTCATATCATGTCATTCCCCAGGTGTCTGGGGAAGACGGGTTTGGAGGGTTATGGGGAGAAAGCTGGTGATTGGGGTTAGTGAAAGTGACTTGCTCTGTCAAAGAGCCGGCACAGACTCGATGGGCCGAACGGCCTCCTTCTGTGCCGTAACATTCTATGAATCTATATAGATGAGATTATTGCTGGCAAGTATCTTGATTACAGATCAAAGGCTAATTACAGTGGTTTTCTTTTTGTAACAATAATCCTTGCATTTGATATAGCACTTTTCATGTCTTCTTGTCATCTCAAGCACTTCACTGAATGTACTGTAAAGTGAATTGACTGTATATTTGTGGGTGAAACGCAGCAGCAGTGTCCCACAAACAATCGTGGATTGAAGTGACCAATTTTATTACTTTTTTTGGGAAGGACTCACTTAAAAATAGCAGACACATACAACAATAGCATGGCCCTGATTCAGCTTTTAATGTCTTACCTTTAGTTCTTCCTAAATGGTCCTTCTACTTCAAGATAATCTTGGAAGTAAAGGACAACCCCAGGTTCCTATTCTCCACCTCCAACCGGCTCCTCTATCCACCCTCCCACACCTCGCCCATTCCATTCTCTTCTCAAGCTCTGACTGAGGAGACACTGGATTTTCTTGAGTCCAAAATCGAGGGGATCCGTTCAGCTGCCTCCGCTCTCCCAACCGATACACCCTCCTCATCTCCCCCCTCTCACTCTGACCACGACCCATCCCTCCCTCCACATTTTCAAATCTGTCTCCCCCTCCTCTCTCAACACCACCATATCCAGCATGAAATACAACACCCGCTCCCTCGACTCCATCCCCACCTCTCTCCTTACCTCCCAGCTCCAGCTCCTTGTCCATCTACTCTCCGACACCATCAATCTCTCCCTATCATCTGGCACTGTTCCGACCTCACTAAAAACAGCTATAATCACCCCCATTCTGAAAAATTCTTCCCTGGACCCATCCCTGCTTTCCAACTACCGGCCCATCTCCAACCTCCTTTTTCTTTCCAAGGTCCTTGAAAGAGTTGTTGCTTCCCAACTTCATTCCTTCCTCTCCTACCGCTCCCTTTATGAGCCCCTGCAATCAGATTTCTGTGCTGCCTACAGCACGGAAACTGCTCTGGTCAAGGTCACAAATGACATTCTCTCCATCTGTGACCGGGGCTCCCTCGTCCTCCTCGACCTCTCTGCTGCCTTTGATACCGTGGACCACTCCATCCTCCTCCACCGCCTCTCCTCTCGCCTCAACCTTCAAGGATTTGTTCTTGAATGGTTCAGGTCTTACCTCTTACACTGTCTCCAATTTGTCTCTGTCAACGGTTTCTCCTCCAGCCCCCACACAGTATTGTGCAGTGTTCCTCAGGATTCTGTCCTCGGTCCCCTCCTCTTCAACCTCTACATGCTTCTCCTTGGTGAAGTCATCCGCAGACATGGGGGCAACTTCCAAATGTACGGGGAGGATACCCAACTCTTATCTCTCTGCCTCCACCCTCGATTCCTGGACAGCTGATGTCCTGACAGACTGTCTATCAGACGTCAAGTCCTGGATGAGAGATAACTTTCTACAGCTGAGTGTCAGCAAGACACTCCTGATTGGCTCACGCCAGGGCCTGCATCCACGGATGCACACTCCACCACACCACACCAAGCTAGTTAGGAACCTGAGCATCTTGTTCGACCCTCAACTGTCCTTCCTCCCCCATATCAGTACCATAACCCCACCTTCTCCCGCCTTCCCCCATCTCCGCAACATTACCTGACTCCGCCACTGCCTCACCCCTCAGGCCGCCAAAACCGTCATACACATGCATTCGTCACCTCAAGGCTCGACTCCAGAAACTCCCTTCTTGTCTCCCCAGTTCTTCCCTCCACAAGCTGCAGATAATAATAATAATAATCCTTGCATTTGATATAGCGCTTTTCAGGAAACTTGCCCAAGGTTTCGCCCTGCCTGGAATTGAAGCCAGGTGTCTCACTTGCAAAGCAAGTGCTCTAACCACTGAGCTACAGGACTCCATCATCCAGAACTCTGCAGCTCGTATCCTCTTCCGCACTAGGCTCCGTGACGCAATCATCTCTACCCGCACCCGGCTCCACTGGCTTCCCATTACACCAAGGATACAATTCAAAATCCTTGTCCTCACTTTCAAGCCCTCTTTGGCTTTCCCCCTCCTACCTCTCTGACCTGCTGAGCCCCTGTCCGCTCCCTCCGTTCAGCAGGTTCCGGCCTGCTTCACGACTCCCACCCTGCCATTGGCGGCTGGGCTTTCAGCATTTCTGCTCTCACCCTTTGAAACTCCATCCCTCAATTCCTTTGCCTTGCTCCCTCCCTTGCATCTTTGAAGGCATGACTCAATACCCTCCTTTTCGACCAGGCCTTCAGTCTATCTGCCCTCCCTCATCCCAACTCTGTCACCCCACGTTTGGGTCCTGATCCCCGACTGTTCAGCGACTTGGGATGTCCTCCCGACGTGAAAGGCACTTTATAAATGTAATTTTGTTGATGTTGTTGTGACTGTTCACAATCTTATTTTTATGAAAGATTATTACTAATCCATGTGAAAGCCTCAATTGCGAATAATTACAACCTTAAAAAATGTGTTTCTTGATTCCTTGGAAAGTTAAAAAATACTATCATTGTGTGAGATGGGATAAAGGAGAGAAAGGGACAGGATTGTCAGGGACAGAGAAGAATTCTGGAGTGAGGTGAACATTGGCAATGGGGGTTGGAATAGAAGCAAGAATGAATTTGCATTTTTATAGCACTGTTAACAACTTGGAATTGTACAGCCTCTTCATGTGGGATAGTGTCTCGGGAGTGCTCAACAGTGGTGGACCTTGATGCCAAACAAGAGAGAGGAATATGACCATAGGCATCATTGAAGAGGAAGATCTTTAGGTGATCTGATTATGGACAAGGAGGGGGCAAGCAGAGGGTTTGAGGCAGACAATTTCAGAGTCTCAGGGTGTAAGTGGCTGAAGGCATAGTTGCTGATGATGGAGGGGTGAGGGACATGCAGGAGTCTGGACTCAGGTTAGCGAAGGGGGTTGGTAGAGGAGTGGGGTGTGAAGTTGGAAAGTAGGGAGATGCCAGTGCACCAAGTGTGAGTTTCTTGAAATTGATCTGTCAACTGTAATGACACTTTTTAATCAAGTGCTGAAGTTGTTTATACCAGCAAGTTTCACAAACAGCCATGAAGTGAATGACCAATTAATCCGGAGGATTATTGTTCACTTTATTGATAAAAATTGAACATGAAGAAATACAACCTATTAGATTGTTGCAAAAACAAATTATTAATGCGCAGGTCCAAAGCATCGAATGGTCCGTTTCCACCCTGCACTACATTTGAAGGCCTGGATATCCACCAGACACCAGCATTACTCGCCAAGCTACCGGTGTCCTGACTGCGGGGCTCCAGGAGGTCACTGCCTCCTGCCTCTCGGGGCTGCCACTGCATACAGGCACAGAGACCCAAAGAGAGAGACACACTCACAGACACTGAGCGAGGCACACACAAACAAACACACATACAAACAGGAGGAAGACACACTCACAGAGACTGACAACACAGACACCCCACATACAGGAGAGAGAGAGACGCACAGAGAGTCTCAACAGTGGGGTCTCAGGGTGAGCGAAGCCCATCTCCCGCACGAGCCTCATCGTGCATATGTGTCTAGAGCCACTCGCCTCGCTTCCTCCCTTGCCTCCTTCAAGGCCGGTCTCGGCCTAGGGCCAAGCACACTGTACTTACTGGCGTCCTGACCAAGTGCCTGTCCGACAGCAAGTCCTGGACGAGGGCCAACTTTCTCCAAGTCAACATCAGCAAGATCGAGGCCCTCCTGATTGGCTCGCGCCAGTGCCTCTGTACCCCAGGTGCTGGCAGCATCAGCCTCCACGGCTGCACACTCAACCTCACTAAGCCAGTCAGGAACCTGGGTATCTTGTTTGACCCTGATCTGTCCTTTCTCCCCCATATCCGCGCCAAAACTGGCACTGCCTACCACCACCTCCGCAAAATTGCCAGACTCTCACACACCAGGCTCCGTGACCCCATCACTCCCACCCTCGCCCGACTGCACTGGCTCCCCATCCCCCCGAGGATCGAGTTCAAGATCCTCGTCCTCACCTTTAAGGCCATCCATGGCCTTGCCCCCTCCTACCTCTCTGACCTGCTGACCCCCTACCAACCTGTCCTCTCCCTCCGTTCATCGGGCTCCAGCCTGCTCCATGTCTCCCGCCCGACCCGCCCTACCATCGGTGGCCGGGCTTTCAGCCTCTCTGCCCCCACACTCTGGAACTCGTCCCACGGTCCCTTCTCCTCGCTTCCTCCCTTGACTCCTTCAAGGCCGGTCTCAAGACCCTTCTCGTTGACTGTGCCCTTGGTTTCCCTCCCACCTCTCTGCCTTCCCTCGCCCCTACACCGCCCCTACCCCATGCTCGGGCCCCGACACCTGACTGTTCAGCGCCTTGGGACGTCCTCCCGACGTGAAAGGCGCTCTATAAATGTAATGTTGTAGCGGAGGGGATTTGTAGCGGAGGGAGTGGAGTGGGTGTTTGTAGCGGATTCTGCAGAAAAGTTGCACACACACTTTTGTATTGGCCCAGGTTATGTGTAGCTGAAGCCGGAGACTCTTTGAGCATTGCAAGGGGCTCCCTTGTGGGTCAGACAGCAATAAAATAAACATATATACTTTGCTTTTTCATTTACGAAAAGTCTAAGTAAAATAACTTTTTGTTGTTTACTTCAAAAACATGCAACTGCATGTTCACAATAAACTGTTACATGTACACTGCACTGTATAATATGAATGCACGAGAGGAAAAACTGCCAGGTTTGTTCTGGAAGAGAAGTGTTTACATCTGCTTTCTTCGCATGTTAGCTATTTTTAGCCTGCTTTTGCAGAATACAGCTGTTACAGTATTCTTTGTTTTATTACTGTTAACTACAGTAACTGCCTGCATTAATCAGATCACATGCATAGAACTATGAAATGTGTGTAGTCATCGTGACTCAAATTTATGGGAAACCATTCATTAAGTAAAGCTCCACCTCCTAGCTCCAACTCCTTGCCCCTTTACTCACAGACATCATAAGCCTGTCCACTGGTACTGCTCCGACCCCACTAAAAACTGCCGTTATCGCTCCTATCCTTAAAAAAACCCTCCCTGGACCCATCTCTACTCCCAAACTACTGCCACATCTCCAACCTCCCTTTCCTCTCCAAGGCCCTGGAACATGTTGTTGCTTCCCAGCTTTGTTCCTTCCTCTCCCGCCACTCCCTTCACAAACCCCTCCAATTGGGTTTCCGTGCCACTAACAGCACAGAAACAGCCCTGGTCAAAGTGACAAATGACATTCTGTCCATCTGCGACCAGGGCGTCCTCTGCCTCCTTGTCCTCCTTACCTTTTTGCTGTCTTCGACACCGTCGACCACTCTATCCTCATCCACCGCCTCTCCTCTTATCTCAACCTTCCCGGCTCTGTCCTTGACTGGTTCAGATCATACCTGTCACACCGCCTCCACTTCATCTCCACAAACGGTTTCTCCTCTAGTCCCCACATCCTCTCGTGCGGTGTTCCTCAGGGCTCTGTCCGTGGTCCCCTCCTCTTTAATATCTATATGCTCCCTCGTGGTGACATCATCCGCAGACATGGGATCAACTTCCATGTGTATGCGGATGACACCCAACTGTACCTCTCTGCCTCCAGCCTGGACTCCAGGACCACTGCTGTCCTGACAGAATGTCTGTCAGACATCAAGTCCTGAATGAGAGTTAACTTTCTTCAGTTGATGTCAACAAGATCGAGGCTCTCCTGATTGGCTCCACACCTCAGGCACTGACAGCATCACCATCCATTTGCTGCACACTCTACTTTATTAAGCCAGTCCGGAAACCTGGCTCTTCTTTGACTCTCAGCTATTCTTTCTTTCCCACATTTGCGCCATGACCCGCTCTGCCTTCCTCCATCTCCGCAAAATCGCCCGGCTCCACCACTGTCTCACACCGCAGGCCACCGAAAACCTCATACATGCTTTCATTACATCGAGGCTTGACTATGCAAACTCTCTGCTTGTTGGCCTCTCCAACTCCTGCCTCCATAGGCTTCAGATCATCCAGAACTCTGCAGCTCGTGTCCTCTCCCGTGAGCCTATCAGCCCCATCCTCGCCCGACTCCACTGGTTTCCCATCACACAGAGGATACAGTTCAAGATCCTGGTCCTCACTTTCAAAGCTCTCCATGGCCTTGCTCCCCCAACCTCTGTGACCTCCTGAACCCCCTACCATCCTGCTCATTCCCTCCGCTCAGCGGGCTCCGGCCTGCTTCACGTCCCCTGCCTCGCTCACCCCACCATTGGGTGCAGGTCTTCTGCCGTTCTACTCCCACCCTCTGGAACTCCATCCCACAGTCCCTCCGGCTCACCCCATTCCTTTCCTCCTTTAAGACCCTTCTCTTTGACCGTGCTTTCGATCACCCTGCTTCCCCCCCACTCCACCCTCCCTGATCCTAACCCCAGCTCAGAAACCCTGCTTGTCCAGCGCCTTGGGATGTCCTCCCGACGTGAAAGGCGCTATACAAATGTAATTTTGTTGTTGTTATTGTAAAACATTATGTTGACAGTATGAGTGTCTAACTAGTAACATTTGACTTTTTTCTGAAAATGGCACATTCAGCAGAGCATGAAGTTAATTATAAATTAACTTCATACCATTGTCATTGGCTGGGTCAATAGAAAAGTGTGGCAATATTTGCCAACAATTTGTGGGTAATTGCTGTGAAATTTGACATTTTGTGGAAATTTGCAGGGAGTTTATTGAGGTACATTTTACTGCCAACCTACATTTTTTCACTTTATTGATTAAAAACTAAACAGGACACATATAACAAATATTAGACTGTTGCAATTTTAAAAATGAATTTCTTTAACAAAAAGTGGGTGGCCTGTTTGCGGCCGGGAGAACACCAACTCAGTCCCAAAGGGCCTGGAGATCTGCCACAATACAGATACTCAGGACCAGTCGGTCTACAGGAGCTCACCATCTCCTGCCTCTCAGGGCCCTGCAGCGCACACAGAGACAGAGACCCAGAGAGAGAAACTCCACTCACAGACACAGAGACACATGTTCTCAGAGAGAGAGAGAAAAAGACACACGCTCTCATACACAAAGAAACACACCCAGACAGGGGAAAGACACAAAGACGCACTCACATAGAGACACTCACAAACGCATACAGGGGAGAGAGCCGCACGCAGAAACAACAACAACTTGTATTTATATAGTGCCATCCACGCCGGGTGGCGTCCCAGAGCACTAATCAGTGATGGAGCCCAATGCCGAGGCTGGGTGGGGGGAAGGTGACCATAGGCAAGCTCTTCAGGCGCAACCTGTAAATGGGGAAAAAGGGGGCAACGCAAAGGGATTGAGGGAGGAAGTTCCATAGGTTTGGGGTGCAGTAGCTGAAGGCATGGCCGCCGATGGTGGAGTGGAGGATATTCGAGAGACGAGGAGGCCGCGGGTAGTGCTATGAGGAGAGAGGAGGTTGGAGAGATAGAGGGGTGCCAAGGCGTGGAGGGATTTAAAACTTGAGTAAGGATGCTGAAGTTGATCCACTCTGTGATATGGTGGCAGTGGAGTTTGGCAAGGACTGGGGTAATTGGGGTGCAGAGTTTAGCGCAAGTGAGAATGTGGGCGGCGGAGTATTGGATGAGTTGAATTTTGTGAGTAGTGGAGGAGGGGAGACAGGCGAGGAGGGCGTGAGAGTAGTTCAGCCGAGAGTTGAAGAAGGCATGGACAAGCGTTTCGGCAGCTTGTGGAGTGACGTATTGTCGGAGATGGGCAATGTGGCAGAGGTGGAGGAAAGCTGTACTGGTCAGAGCATAACATGTACGAGCAGGGGTAGGCCATTCGGCCCTTCGAGCCTGCCCCGCCATTCAATCATGGCTGATCTTCTAATCTAACTCCAGCTAATAACCTGACCCTGCCTTATCCCCATATCCCTTAATCCCTTTTGCAATAAGAAATATATCTATCTCAGTCTTGACAGTCAGGGACCGGATGTGTGAGAGGAAGGATAACTGGGGATCGAACCTTACACCTAATTTGCACACGTGTTCAGAGTTTTAAGGACAGATAGGGTAGGTTGAGGAGATCGGAATCGTAGGGCAAAATATGTTGACGGGAGCCAAAGAGTATGGCTTTTAACTGCAGAAATTTGCGCTCATCCAGGCCTTGATGTCTGTCAGACAAGCTGACAGAACATCAGGGGACTGAGGGTCTCAGCTGGAGGAGGAGGAGCAGTAGAATGTTATCTGCATACATGTGGAAGTTAACCCCGTGTCTGCGGTTGACATCACTGAGAGGGAGCATATAGCTGAGGAAGAGAAGGGAGGGGGCCAAGGACGGAGCCTTGGGGTACCCTGCAGGTGACCGGGCGGGGCGGTAAGAGAAACCATTTGCGTGAATGTAGAGCTGGCAGTTTGTAAGGTAGGAATCGAATCAAGCGAGTGTAGTACAACTGAGGTGGATGATGGAGGAGAGGCAGTGGAGGAGGATGATGTGATCAACTGTCGAACGTGGTGGAGAGGTCCAGGAGGACGAGGAGGCACAGGGAGCCCTGGTCACAGATAGAGAAGACATTGTGACTTTCACGAACGTTGACTACTGGGGCAGAGCAGAAACTGGACTGGAGGGGTTTGAATAGAATGTGGAGGAAGAGGTGTGCGCAAATTTGGTTGGCAACAACTCATTGCAAAGCTTTGGCCAGGAAGGACAGGTTTGAGATAGGGCAGTAGTGCCCAAGGTTGAAGAGGTTGAGGGTAGGTTTTTNAAGGAGGGGAGTGATGATGGAGATTTTGAGGGGGAATGGGACTGATCCTGAGGAGAGGGACTGATTAAAGATGTGGGCAGAGGAAGGGGAGCTGGGTGATCAGCAGCTGGGTGGGGAGGGGTTCGAGGCAGCAGATGGTGGGTTTCATCAGGGTAATGGAGGATGAGAGGGAGGAAGGAGAGCTGGGGGCAAAGGAATGTAGGTTGGGGGCCGTAGTAGGAACTGGGGTTGGGGGTTTGGTGGGTGAAGGAGATGGAATGGGGGGAGTGATATGAGGACATGGGGCAGGAGGATGAGGCTACCAGTTGGATGTTTTCTACATGATCTCTTCATGCTTGGTGTTTGGTGTAATGATTGAGGGGTCGGGACGCACGGAGGAGATGGTGGAGAATAGGATTTTGAGTTAATTTTGGCCTCCAGAATGATCTGAGTAGTATAGCTTACGTAGTTTTTGCTTGCGAGAGAGAGCGGTGGTAGATGTGAAGGTGCTTGAGCCACAGCTGGTGGTGAACTGTGAGGCTGGTTTTCTGCTGGCTGCGCTCGAGTGGGTGGAAGGCCAGAGGGAGAGGAGGTCTGAGGATGCAAGAGCATTTGTGAGGGTCTTGGGCTGGGTGGGGGAGCCTTTTCATGGGTGGAAAAAGATGGTGGAGGTCTTGATGGAGGGAAGAGAGATGTGAGAGGAGAGGGAGACGAGGAAGTGGTCTAGGGGTGGCCTTCTCTGATATCTAAGCCATGGATGATAATGAGATCTAGGGGATGGTCACGGTTGTGGGACGGGGAGTTTATATGGAGGGTGAGATTTAGGGTGGAGAGGAGTGCAGTGAAATCAGAGGAAGTGGGGCAGGAGGAGTTGAAATGAAGGTTGAAAATCGCCCATAATGAGCAGAGACACACACTAACAAACACATAGAGAGAGAGACACAGACAATTTCAGTAGTGAATGTAGTGAAGCCCATTTACCTCTTATGCCGCACTGCACACGCGGATCCGTAGCCACTCTGCCCACAGTAACGCCAGGTAAATAGCTGGCAGCAATATGGAGAGGCCTGGGCGCCAGAAATTTTTCGTGGTTTTTGTAGTGGAGGGCACTGGTTGTAGCGGATTCTGCAGAAAAATTGCAGCTGCACTTTTATATTGGCCCAGATCACTGGGTGGGTTTTCATCTTATCTTCCTTTACCTTTATGCTTGAATAAAGTTGCCATTTTAACTTCAAAAAAGTTGCTCCTCCTTGCCCCCAATAAAGGTTACTGTTATGAGTTGAGCACTACCAAAATTGTTAAAATATGCACTTAGCTAAAGAAATTTAAGTGTAGTTGAGGCAAATAGCATAGATGCAGTTAAGGGGAAGATAGAGAAGTACATGAGGGAGAAAGGAATACAAAAATACAAAATTACATTTGTAAATTGCCTTTCACGTCGGGAGGACCTCCCAAGGAGCTGAATAGTCAGGAATTAGGACTCGAGCGGGGATGGGAGCTGGGATCAGGGATGGTGGAGGGCAAGAAGGGTGGAGGGTAGAGAGGGTAGGAGGGTAGCTAAAGGCACAGTCGAAGAGGAGGGTCTTGAAGTGTGTCTTGAAGGAGGCAAGGGAGGAAGCGAGGTGAAGGGAATGTGGGATGAAGATCCAGAGGGTTGGGCAGCGAGGCTGAAGGCCTGACCACCAATGGTGGGGCGGGCTAAATGGGGGACACGGATCAGGCTGGAGCCTGCTGAGCAGAGGGAGCGGACACGTTGATAAGGGATTAGCATGTCGGAGAGGTGGGGGGGCAAAGCCATGGAGGGCTTGAAGGTGAGGACGAGAATTTTGAACTCGATCCTCTGAAGGATGTGGAGGTAGGGGAACCAGTGAACCCGGGCAGTGGTGGGTGTGATGGGGTCATGGAGCCTGGTGCGGGAGAGGGCACAAACTACAGAGTTCTGGATGATCTGCAGCTTATAGAGGAAAGAGTTGGGAAGGCCTACAAGTAGGGCGTTGGCATAGTCGAGCTTGGTTGTGATTAAGGCATGTATGAGGGTTTCGGCAGCCTGAGGGATGAGGCAGTGGCGGAGTCAGGCAATGTTGTGGAGTTGGGGGAAGGCAGAGTGGGTCATGGCAAAAATGTGGGAGAGAAAGGACAGTTGAGGGCGAACAAGACGCCTAGATCCCTGAATGGCTTGGTGAGGTGGAGTGTGCATCCACACTAGTGTGAATAGAAGGTTATGCTGATAGGCTTAGTTGAGGAAGGGCAGGAGGAGGCTCATGTGGAGCATAAACGCTGGCATAGACCAGTTGGCCCAAATGGCCTGTTTCTTTGCAGTATATTCTATGTAATTCGATGTAAATTGTAGTATGTTAATATTTTCTCTTGTTTTTTGTTTCTTTGCAGATCAAATAAATAGGTTTGCTGGTTTTGGTATTGGTCTTGCAAGGTACAGTGCCTCTTATGTTTTTAAAGGTTTATACTCACATAATCTAAAGCTTGTTTTGAAGAATCATAATCTTAAAAGTAGTGTGTGATTTCAAATGAATAGATGACTAAATCCAAGGATTATTTTACTAAAGAGTTACTGTTCATCACTTGATCGACATGGCAAATGACCAGTCTTTTGTGCAAAAAAGTAGAAGTACAGTAAACTCCTGATGTATCGGCACTTCAAAGGAAAAGAGTTCAGTGACTATTCAGAGTGACTATGAAGGCATGAGTCCTGCGGATCCACTATGGGTTCTCTGTCCAGGAGAACCTGCACCAATAAACACTGCGCTTGTGTAGAGTGATTAGTTGTCAGTGTGACAGAGCAGCCTTGTCCCCCACAGCTATCAATTTATTTATTAAAACTAATTTAAGTTAATTACAGAATATGTTTGGCAACCTGTGGTCTGCGGGCTGGAGGGACCCAAGGCGCCATCAAAACGTCCGCCTGAACATTTGCACGAGTTTAGATAAACTTGTGTTTGATCGGTGGTGTGTTTTCAGTTTTTTCTTGATTGAATATTTCTTGATTCATGCCATCAATCAAGAAATATTCAATCAAGGAAATTTATTTTGTTGACCAAACCTAAAGATTGGCTACCACTGGTATAGGCATATAACAAAATGACTATAACAAAAACTTATTGTTCATTTTGCTCATTTTAACAACCTGAATCACTCAAGACTTTAACAATCAAGCAGAACCTCACAAAAGGCAAGGCTACAACAGTTAAAAGAACCACGATGTGGCTGGCTGAGGGCAAAGGTAACCAGGCTGGTTATCTTATTCAATTATTCAAATCGTGCTTCTAGGTCCAATGACTGATGTTGTTTCCCTTGGTCTCTTCCAAGGGCGTTTCTTCCTGCCACTCACAGTAATTTGCAGTTGTTCTCAGGGCTCTATCTTTGTTCTTTTCCTTTTCACCATCTATATGCTCTCGCTTGGTGATGTAATTCGCAGGGATGGAGTCCATTAACACATATACTAGGATGACATCCTACTCTATCTCTCTGCCTCTTCCCTTAGTTCTAGGACCAGTGTTGTTTTGACCAGTTGTCATTAAGACCTGAATGAGCTCGATTAAGTTTTTTCAGTTCAATATCAACAAGATCTTCTCCACAGCTCCCATCAGTGCCTTCTCACCGCTTTTGAGATATCCTCCTGATGTGAAAGGCGTTATATAAATGTAAGTTGTTGATGTTGACATTCTACACTACTTTATTTTAAATGTAATTTTCCTTTTTTAAGTATTTTCACAGAGAACGTACTGGCTCATCCCTGTATTGTTTTCCGTCGGCAATGCCAGGTAAGTGTGTATGTGTGCGTGGGGGTGGAGAGAAGACACAACTTTTATACATAGAATCACTGTTATGTTGTGAGGAGATCGAGAAGAACAGTGTTAATGCTGTATATTATTGGATACACTGACATATGCAGTAAAGGATAATCTGTAAACCAGAATATGTAAACCCATATTTAGAACATTGTATGCAGTTTTGCCAGCCTAAACATATTGAAAGAATTCAGAAAAAGCTTGCAAATATGTCCTTAAGAGATAAATGATTTGTTTGGAATATTAAAGTAAGCATGATTAATAGTCTTACAAGGATGTAGAGGCACTGGAAAAGGTGCAAAGGAGAATTACAAGGATGATCCCGGAACTGTGAGGTTATACCTATCATGAAAGGCTGAACATGCTTGGACTCTTGAAAAAAGAAGGGTAAAGGGTGTCCTTATAGAGGTCTTTAAAATGATGAAAGGTTTTGATAGGGTAGACATAGAGAAGATGTTTCCACTTGTGGGGGAGACCAAAACCAGGGGCCATAAATAATAATATAATAATAATAATCTTTGCATTTGATATAGCGCTTTTCACGTCGGGAGGACGTCCCAAAGCGCTTCACAGAACACACTGTAAAGTGAATTGACTGTATATTTGTGGGCGAACGCGGCAGCCAATTGCACACAGCAATGTCCCACAAACAGTCGTAGATTGAAAATGACCAATTTATTATTGTTTTGGTTTTGGAGGGATTATTATTAGGTGTGTGGAGTAAGGAAATTTGCCCAAGGTTTCGCCCTGCCTGGAATTGAACTCAGGTCTCCCGCTTGCAAAGCGAGTGCTCTAACCACTGAGCTACAGGACTCCGATAGGGTCCGATTTTAAATATAAAATAGATCAAATAGGGAAGTCAGAAGAATTGTCTTTACACAGAGAGTGGTGAGAATATGGAATTTGCTACTATAGGGATTATTTGAGGTGAATAGCATAGATGTATTTAAGGGAAAGCTAGATAGGCACATGAGGGAGAAAGGAATAGAAGGTTATGCTGGGAGGCTTAGTTGAGGCTCATGTGGAGCACAGACCAATTGGACCGAATGGTCTGCCTCTGCTGTATATTCTAATGTATTCTAAGTAGGAAATATTCAGCAATAACTTTTTTTAAAAAAGCTTAAAATATATTTACCAGAAGTAAATGTTGTAAGAGAGTTGACGGTAATCTTGTAAAAAAAGTTATAAAATGATTCATGTTGCATGGACATTGGATGAATGAGTCACCTTTGGATTCCACTGGTCAAACATGAAAAATTTAATTTAGATTGTAGATTTATTTTTTAAAGGTTACCCTGTGATTAATGCAGTGTTTTATTTCCCACAAGGGATTTGGTCAGAAACCATGAGAATAAATGTTGTACATGTTCAGTGCAGGAAATTGGCTTACTGATTCAAATGGATCATGAATTCGCCTCCAACATCTCTTTGAATAGCTATTCACAGCTAGCTATTGAATAGCTAGCTTCGCGACCACATCACTCCCACCCTCGCTCGCCTCCACTGGCTTCCCATCCCCCAGAGGATCGAATTCAAGATCCTCATCCTCACCTACAAGGCCATTCACGGCCTTGCTCCCTCCTACCTCTCCGACCTACTATCCCCCTACCTACCTGCCCGTACCCTCCGTTCCTCTGGTTCCGGTCTGCTCCACATCCCCCGCCCCAACCGCCCTACCATCGGTGGCCGGGACTTCAGCCTCTCAGCCCCCAGGCTCTGGAACTCCATCCCCCAGTGCCTTCGCCGCCTCCTCCCTTTCCTCCTTCAAGGCCGGTCTCAAGACCTTTCTCTTTGACCGTGCCTTCAGCTCCTCTCTCAACTCTCTACCCACTCCTCGCTCCCTCCCTTCCCTCCCCTCACCCTGACCATTTCCCCTCTGCTCGGGTCCCGACCCAATTGTCCAGCGCCTTGGGATGCCCTCCCGACATGAAAGGCGTTCTATAAGTGGAATCTTGTTGTTGTTGTATCCACTTGAAATTATTTGTTTTAAAATTTGATTTATTGTGTTGGCACTATTTTACGTTTGAAATCCTTTTTGGTCCTTTTCCTCTAGATTCTAGGTCTGAAAAGAATTGGCAAAACATAGGAAAAAAATTAGAATCAGTCCATGGTGACATCTTCTAGCACTCAGCTAATAAACTAACATTGGCAGAGGTTTGGGAATATGGCGTTTCCCAGACCTGGAGATGTTGGTGGTGATCTCATAACCCGGATATTGACTTTTTTACCCCAAGATGTTAAAATGGCTGATTTAGGCTATATGATCCAGTGAGAGGACTAATTTTGTATGCTTCATCAAGGAGTCAGAAAATATAAAGAACCATTCCCATAATCTGAGTCAGGTTAGGAGTTTGAGAAGTGTGCACATGTTGAAGACTGACTTCCCCACTTTGATCTTTTTGTTACATCGCGAGCCACCTTTATTTTCCTTTTCGTCCAAACCTGCTACATTATTGTGAGTTGGACAGGCATAAAAGACACTAGCTACTAACATTCTTTTATTTTTCTGTTTTCAGGTCAATTTTCATGCAAAGAATTATCATCTTACTCCTTTCACTGTTGTTAACATTATGTATCACTTCAGCAAAACACAGGTAGGGTCTTTAAAGTTGTCATATGTTAGTTGAAAATGTTGGTGTAAGTTGATTTAATTATCTTTACATCCCTCTTTTCCGCCCCAAAACATTGAGATATGCAGTATGTTCTGCTGTTTGTTGGTGAATGTATGCTGACTTAACGTTAAGTGCTGACAAAGGAGATGTCTGGCATTGCCAGAGATGTCTGGCATCAGACACATTGTTTCAGAAATGTTTGGCTTTGAATATATTTTGTCAAAATATCCACATATGTGTGTGTCTTATACTGGCTAGAAGAAAATTCCACAGTTCTGGTGGTTAAACAAACTTGTGCAATGAATAACTGAACTTCAAAGGTTTGTTGAACATTCTGAGTTTCGTTGTTCTGTACTGAGTTATCTGATCTCATCCAGGGCATCAATAGAAAATTTGCTTCAGGACCCTAGAGAGGAAGTGAAATTCAGTTAGGCTTTTCAGTGCTGATCTGTTGAGCAACTCTCCTTGTGAGGCACACTGTCTTGCTTCTCTACAGATACAAAACTTTTTGTTGAACAAGGACTTTAGAGAGGCAAGAAGAATAGCTGATGAAGTTTCATTCCACAACACTGATATTTATACCTTGAGAGTCTTGATATAACCAGAAAATTGCCAGCGATTAACTGTAAAGTGGAATATGGTCCACAACTTACATGGGATGAAATGGCACAGAAACAGGCTATTGCCCCTCTCCTATTCCTTTCTATTTTCTCCTTCATGTATGCAGAAAACTGCTGTAGTCCGTACCATATCCACATGCTACCATTTAGAGCTATTTCTTTCAATGTGTGACCAGGAGTATTATCCTTGTCAGTTTTTTAATCAACATGAAAGGCACCTTACAAATGTAATGTAGTTATTGTTGTTAATCTGATCCTACCAACCCCACAATTTGAACTCTGTTCCTTTTCCTTTTCCATTGCCAGAATTTCTTTTATTAATTGGCAAGAAAAACGGCCTCATTTCAAATATTTCTGAAATTCTGCCTCATTTAATACACTGCGCTATAATTTGAGTATTGCTTTACCCTGTCGGTTCTGACCGTGCTGTTTTCAGAAGCTTTGAGGGAGTCAGTCATATGATGCCTGCCTTTTTAAAGCAATAAATTGTCACAGTCCTAGCTTAAACGATTCAATTGAAGAAAATTAAAAGAAAAAAAATTATTTTAGTAACTAAATTGACAGCAAAGACCAAAACTTTGTTTTTAAGAAGATTATTGGTGTGTTAAAGATAATCAAAAATTGTAAGAAATGTTGGAATTTTTAAATTTATAATATTTGCATGAACTCCAGCAATATCACCTGAGGCTGGTATTCTTTCCAATCAGCTTCAGATAACTCTGCATGCCAAAGCCCTAATGCATAGGATGGCCCTACCTGGACATACCTGAGAAAGATTAGAATAGAAGCTGTGCAGTTTTAGCTGGCTAAATTTCAGCAGAACCCGAATATACACTCAGGGGACTACAACCCTGGGTTCTTGCCAAACTGCGCCTAAAGTCTCCACGATTAGCTAAGCAGGGTGGGTTCCTTTGCGGGGACAGTGCCACAGATAAACAAAAAACAGAACTCTCAGTAATTTAGTTTGGCGATTCTTTAGCATGCTGTTGGGTTTTAGTACTTCTCAGATACCAAACTGACTGGAAAAACTATCCATTTACTCTCACCCCCTGGCCTTTTCCCCTATACTGTTTTGTATTTTTAGATGTGTCAAATATTTCTTTGATTTTGTTCCTCGTCTCGCACCTTACCCCCCACCAGCAGAGGTCGTGCTTTCAGTCACTCCGACCTGAAACTCTGGAACACTCTCTCTCAATCCCTCCGCCTTGCTCCCTCTCCCCTTTTTCAAGTCCCGCCTGAAAACCTTCCTCTTCGTTCCTGTATATGGTCATCTCCCCCTGGCTTGGAGTCAGGCTCCGCCACTGTTAAGCGCTCTGAGACCCTACCCTATATGCAGGGTGCTATATAAGTGCAATTTATTGTTGTTAATTCACTTTTAAAACTGTTAGAAACTGTGCTTCATTCTGGAGGACATCCAAGTCCTGATAACCCACTATCTAGGAAACAAAGCTCTTTTAACTCCCATTGTTTTGATAAGGAGAGCCTCTCATCCCTTTTATAATCCTTGTGCATATCCTCAATACTCTCTCCATGGTTTTGACATTCTTCCCAGAGTGGGACACTAAGAACCGGGCACAATACTCAAACTGTGGCCTATACATTGATTCTTACAGGTTTAGCAACACTTGTTTGCTGTTGTATTTTATACCACTATTTATAAAATCTAAGGTTCCATTAGCTTATTTGTTACACAGCTTTGTCAACTTGCCCTCCCACTTTTAAAGCTTTGTGTATGTTAATTCTTCAGTGTCACTGTTCTTCCAGTCCTTTTCAAAGTTTAACGTTTCTTCTCGAATTCAAGATCCTCATCCTCACCTACAAGGCCATTCACGGCCTTGCTCCCTCCTACCTCTCCAACCTACTATCCCCCTACCTACCTGCCTGTACCCTCCGTTCCTCTGGCTCTGGTCTGCTCCACATCCCCCGCCCCAACCGCCCTACCATCGGTGGCCGGGCCTTCAGCCTCTCAGCCCCCAGGCTCTGGAACTCTATCCCCCAGTGCCTTCGCCGCCTCCTCCCTTTCCTCCTTCAAGGCCGGTCTCAAGACCTTTCTCTTTGACCGAGCCTTCAGCTCCCCTCTCAACTCTACCCCCCCCCCTCCCTTCCCTCCCCTCACCCTGACCATTTCCCCCCTCCTCGCCCCCTCCCTTCCCTCCCCTGACCATTTCCCCCCTCCTCGCTCCCTCCCTTCCCTCACCCTGACCATTTCCCCCCTTGCTCGGATCCTGACCCGCCTTGGGACGTCCTCCCGACGTGAAAGGCGCTCTATAAATGGAATCTTGGTGTTGTTGTTCTCCTTATTCTCTTTCCCAAAATACATCACCGCACACTTGTACCTGCATTAATTTTGCATGCCATCTATCTGCCCAATATTTCAGCCTTCCTAAAGTCTTCACAGTTAACCCTTCTTCCCATTGTGTGTCATCTGCAAATTTTGATACTGTGGGCCATAAATGAACAACTTTGTATCCATGCTGCCAACATTCCCTTTAATACCATCCTGCATTTTTTTCAGCCATGTTAAGAAAATCCATATAAATAGCATTTACCGCTTTATCAATATATTTTTNCCATAATTTATTAAATTAACCAAACTTAATTTGCTTTTACAAATCTACGCTGGCTTTTAAGAAACCCATGCCTCTAAATAATAATAATCCTTGCATTTGATATAGCGCTTTTCACGTCGGGAGGACGACCCAAAGCGCTTCACAGAACACACTGTAAACTGAATTGACTGTGTATTTGTGGGCGAATGCGGCAGCCAATTGCACACAGCAATGTCCCACAAACAGTCGTAGATTGAAAATGACCAATTTATTATTGTTTTGGCTTTTGGAGGGATTATTATTAGGCTCTGTGTGGAGTAAGGAAACTTGCCCAAGGTTTTGCCCTCTGCCTGGAATTGAACTCAGGTCTCTCGCTTGCAAAGTAAGTGCTCTAACCACTGAGCTACAGGACTCCACAAAATCATAATTTTGTCTCGTATTATAACAACAAAAAGCTTAGCCCTACAGATGTTGAGCTAACTGGCCTATAATTGTAGTTTCCCTAATCTTTAAATGATTTGTACCATTCATCAGCTTGTATTTTGGGAGACTTTAAATGCTTGTTCCTTGCTTATTATTTAAATTCCTCCATGGCATTGCTCACCCTACCTCTGAGACCTTTTGCAACCTTACCAACACAGCTACATCCTCTGCTCAGTGAACTCAACCGTTCTACCATGTCTGGAACAGCATCACCCAACAGCATTTCCTCAGCTACCCCCCACCCCAGGTCATACTCCCAGTGAGGTCCGAAATGCTTTGAGACGTAATCCCAATGTGAAATACACTATATAAATGTAAAATTCTTGTTGTTTCCAGTTGTGTATATAGTAAAATTCACAAGTCATATCAGTCGGGACCATAACATTGAATCCGAAGTCCAAATTGCAGGCAAATTGTATAAAATTAGATTTAATCAATAATCTGCACTGTGCATGTGTAATTCAATGCAGCCGGCTAAGTAGTGTACGTAGCAGTCTGTCACTGCTTTTTCCGCGATTCAATACAGACATTCGCATGCATACGTCAACGGGTCAAGAAATTAATTTATTGCGATTCAAAGCAGCCGGTAAGAGTGACTAATGTAGGGGATCTGTATTACGAGTTGCGCGATGATTAATACAACTAGTGCAAAGAAATCTATGTCGTTTTGATAGGTAACTGAACGGAACTCAGGTGCGTGTATGACAGGGTGATTATACGATTTAGAAAAAAGAACTTATGCAAGTTTTACTGTATTTTAACAATAGGATCAATGCTTTCCTATTTTATGTTCATTAGGGTCCTAAAGGCCTTTGGAAAGGAATGGGAAGCACATTTATTGTGCAAGGAATAGCCCTGGGTACCGAAGGCATTATCAGCGAATTCACACCACTTCCCAGGTAGATCACATTTTTACATATTTCCATTTTTCTAGACACTATTGTTTTTTAAATAATATTCAAGATTTATACTGGTCCATAAAATTACATTGCATAAATGTTAGCAACAAAAAATCATAACAAAAATATATTTAATAAATGATAAATAGACCTCCATATTAGCAGTAAATGCTGTAAGAGTCCATACATTGCATAGTATGTTTTGAATAACGCTTCACATTCGTTACTAATTGATTAGTATTAAAGCAGTGTGTATATTAATGCAAAATATTGAAATTATGATTTCAATCAATGTTTGACCAAGAAATTATATTGCTTTCTGGCACAGAGAATCTACTTGGGTTTCAATATGTTACCAGCTTAGTTTTGATTTGCATAATTGAATTCATATTGTTTTCATATTATGTACTTTGCTTAAGTCAGAGAATTTTGCAACATTGCAGGCTGTCCAATACTTATATTAGCGTCAGTGTTTGCTCCTCCAGCAAAACCATTTATGTACCTTAATCCCAATTTTCTGCTCCTTCCCTTGCCTTCTAATAACCCTTTTCCACACGTGCCTATCTAATTCCCTTTTAAATGCCTCTTGTCTTAATTCCATTTTAAGTCCTCTATTAGTCAACCCAGACAATTTATTTCATATATAGGATTTAGCTTTTAGAATTCAGAACAAAAAGTATAAAATGATAAAATGTATATTATATATCTATTTCTGTCTCTGTGTATGTGTGTGTATACATTTATAATATATACTGGAACAAGAGTTTGGTTTGATTTGATCTTTTGTAGGAGTGCCTAGGACTTGTGCAATGTGCTACTTAATACTATCTACATGACAGGCTACTTCTGCATATTGTTCATCTTAAATTTTGATATAATTTATGCATAATTTTCTGAGGAAACTGAAATTTTGTTTTCGTTTATAGGGAGGTTTCCCACAAATGGAGTCCAAAGCAGATCCTTGGACATGTTGTACTAAAAGGGTAAGGTATCTTGAATAGGTTATGTTTCCTTGTCAAGTTCCTGACAATCGGTCACTATTCTCAAATTCTCAGCGAATTCCTTTTGCTGACTGTTGGCGAGCTTAGCATTTGTCCATTGTACAGCTGTTTGTAGACTGTTTATGCATATAGTTACTGAAAGTATCAAACATCCAACTTTGGTGTTTTTAAAAATCCACTCTCGGTACATTGCTTTGAGGAAACTGTTTTCTGTTGGAATAGTTGTGTTTATCAGTTACATTGTTAAAACCATTCTTAAAGCATCTAAATAGTGAATTAGCATTTATAATGTTATATAAATATGTATGATTTGTTGTTCATTGTGCCCATTAATCTTGCTAATTTTGAACAAACTCTATTTCTTCCTTTAATCAAACTTGTACCATGTTATTTAAAAATAGTTGATTAAGACTGTCAGTTACAGAGGTTAAGGGAAACTAAAATTAAAAGCTTCGACTGGTTGCAGTGCATAAGTAAAATGACCTGTTGTATCCCTTTTTCTTGATATATTCATTAATTAAAGATTAGCTCATCTCACCACTGATTTGGCTGCATTAATATTGTAAGAAAATATGTATTTTTTAAAAAGGTTCTCATTGTTTTCTTCAGATTGACCTGCGCTGTGGCAATGCCCTTTTACTCGGCTAGCTTAATCGAGACTGTGCAGGTAAGATTTTACATATCTGCCGAATTTACTACCTATTTCTAATGGATCATATGAAGTAGGAATAATTGCTGCATTACATACTGAGTAAATTTTCCAGCGGTCAGCTTCTGATTTGCAAAATAACACTTCAATGATTATGATGCCCACACTCTTAAATCCTTTGCTACAAAAACTGCATATGAACGTTTAAAAGCTATTGCTACAAGAACTGAATAAAAAATACAATGGAATTAGTTTATATTATCAAATGTTTGCCTGGCTCAGCAGAAGTTACATATACATGAGCAATATATTGAGCAAAATTGTATTTTAACAATATTGTACAATCTTCTGCAGTGAGCAACAAAGATATCTGTTGAAATGCAGATAACATGGTAGAGTGTGTTATTGATTATTTCTTCTACTTAGTTCTGTATAAATGTTTTGCCAAACAAGACACTGAGAAAATCACAAAATGTTTTAATCACCTTTTAGTTCATTTTCTGATTATTGTAGAAGTGCTTTTTAAACTTCAAACAGCTGTGCTAAAGTGTAATTCAATTGCAGTAGATTGTGATTCCTTATGTACTAATAGTAATAAATCACTGACTTAATTATTGTTTCTATTTTCAGAGTGAAATCATAAGAGATAATCCAGGGATACTAGATTGTGTAAAGGAAGGTATTTGCAAAGTTTTGGGAATGGGTGTGCCTCACAGCAAACGTCTGCTTCCTCTTGGAGTCTTGGTCTTTCCTACTGTCTTACACGGAATACTTCATTATGTCATCAGTGCTGTCATCCAGAAGATTGTTTTGTTTATTCTACGGAGAAAATCGCCACTTCATGACCCCGCTGAGGGTTCTAGTTCTGTGCAAACTGTGCTGGATGCTTATTTCCCAGAACTTATAGCTAGTTTTGTTGCAAACCTCTTTGCAGATGTTTTAGTTTACCCACTGGAAACCGTGCTTCACCGTCTTCACATTCAAGGAACTCGTACCATAATTGACAACACAGACCTTGGGTTTGAAGTACTTCCAATTAACACTCAGTATGAGGGAATGAGAGACTGCATTAACATAATCAAACGTGAAGAAGGAATATTTGGCTTCTATAAAGGCTTTGGAGCAGTTATAGTACAGTACACATTGCACGTTGCTGTTCTACAGATCACCAGAATTATATATTCCACTTTGTTGCAAAATGTAACTTAAGTACGGAGTATATAAGGTACAGAGTAAATTGAATAACCCTCAGTGATGAAACGTAAAAAAGATGAATCTATGTTGTAAATGTAATGAGCACTTGATTGCTATATTTAAAATACTGAGCTGGAGAAAATCTTGTTTCACACATTGCTGAATTGATGATGTCCACAATTTGTTTTTAATATGTAAAATAACCTATAGCTGTTATGACCTATGTCTATTTCTGTGTATGCTTCTAATCTTTTAGCATATTGTATCAAATGCAATCTAGCAACAATTTCAACTTGTATAAAAGCAAGTACTGAGAGTGATGAGTAATTGAATTTTTCAATCATTCTCCAAATCAAATGCACTAATCAGCATAATTAGAGATGTTTCACCATTATTGTTTTGATACCTATGTAAAAAGTGTAACTGTACCTTTTTTTTTCCAGGTTGATTATAGCTTTTCACATTATAAATTTGTTTTTTCATTAGTCATGATATGGTGTGGTCCTCATCAATGTGAATTGAATCGTCTTTAGATCTCAAATGGCCTATTCACATAAAGAATATTTGATTTTAAAAGAAACAAGAATAGGATAGTCTTAACTAGCCCAATTTTGGTTCTAGAGCTGCAGTGCTCTTATCTACACTATTGTCATGCAGGTGGTTTCTCTTGTGAACAATTACCGGGCTGTTTATGGTAAAAGGTATCATATGTATGGATTAAATCTGTAAAAATATTGTGTTGGCTTTAAATAACATTACCATATAATTCATAAAATATATTGATGGAGATTGGTATTGTCTTACTTTGCGGTTTTTATTCCAGAAGCGAATATGGTACCAATTGGTACTTTTACAGAATATACATTGATTGATATCTAGGGAAATTAATGATGGGTATAATTGAGAATTATGTCAACCTGCACTTTACATTCTCTGGAAATGGATAAGCAAAGAGCATCCCTTTGGGGAGAGTGTACACTCCACACCAGATAAACGGAAACCATACATATAATAGACCCCTGTTATAATGTGATAGGTGGGGGGTCTATAAATCCCAACCAGCCTTCAAGTTCAAATCCCTTCACTCTCTGGCACCTCCCTACCTCTCCGACCTCTTCACTCCCCAATCCACCACCTGTCGCCTCTGCTTGACTGGCACTGGCCTCCTGTTCGTCCCTCGCACCCTCCGCCCACCATCGGAGGTCGCGCTTTCAGCCACTAAGCCCCGAAACTCTGGAACACTCTCATTCAATCCCACTGCCTTGCCCCTTCTTTTTCAAGTCCCGCCTGAAAACCTTCCTCTTCAACCATGCTTACAGCCACCCACCCCCCCCCCCCCACCCGGCTCGCTGTCAGACTCCGCCACTGTTAAGCACTCTTGAGACGCTACCCTGTGGAGGAGGGCGGTATATAAGTGCAAGCTGTTATTGTATAACAGCATGATAACTGTTCAGTACTTTCATATTATGACATAACTCATCAAATGGCTAGTGATAATGCAAATATGCACAGGAAGTTGGTTAGTTTCTTTCATGCTTAAGAAATAATAATCCTTACAGTTCAATTAACACTTTATCACGTTGTTGAGACTTCTTGAAGGGCTTCACAGGATGTATTGTAAAACTATTTTGTGGATGAAATGTTGCAGCCCGTCGCACACAGCAATGTCCCACAAACAGCCATGGAGCGAGTGACCAATTATATTTGAAGAATTATTGGCTAGGAGACCAGAAAAAACTCCCTTCTCTTTTGAAATAGTGCCATGGAATCTTTAATGTCCACCTGAACAGGGAGATGGGACCCCGGTTTAATGTTTCATCCGAAGGACCAACTTCTGCCAATGTCCCTTCCTGCGCATAGCCTGGTAGCTTTCACATTTCTGGGTCAGAAGGTTGAGGGTTCGGGCCCCACATCAGAGCTCTGAACTTGTACATTTTAGGCTGATGCTCTAATATAGTCCTGGACATCTGCTGGATTGTTGGTGGTTCCATCCTTCGCACAAAATATTCTTTGAAAAAAGGCTTTGTGCAGTCTCCTGGCCAAAATAAAATTGGTCATGTCCTTCATGGCTGTTTCTGCATAAATTGGCTGCTGCATTCATCTACAGCACACAGTCACTGAATTTAGAGTATATACTGTGAAGTGCTTTGAGACATCCTGCTGATATAAGGCTCAAAATCAAATAGAAGAATAATCATTATAGCGTAAATGTACAGCAGCAATACAATTTGCATTTATATGCTGTTTGTGTAGTGGGGGAATATTGTCAAACCAAAGTTCATAAGGCGCTTGCAATATAAGTGAACTAGTGTTCTGAGGGAGCACATTATAATTGGGTTCTACCGTATGCAAAACTCAATAGTTTGTAACAAAAACAAGTCGCTGGGAACACTCAGCAGGTCAGGCAGCATCTATGGAGAAAGGAAAGTGAGTCAACGTTTTGGGTCCACGACCCTTCGTCAGAACTCCTGTTTTTGTTTCAGGTTTCCAGCATCTGCAGTATTTGCGTTTTGTTTGGTTTGGTGCCTCTTAAGTATGGATATTAGTTTCCATGTGTGTCATGGCTGACAGAAAAAGTATAAATTATGAGTCCTCTTGACTGGCAAGCAGTGTGTTGGAATAGGCAAACCTGGATATGATACAAACTTCAATTAGGATCTCAGCAGTCCAAGAGGAGTGATAGTGGTGGAGATGGGTAACATTGCTGAGGTGAGGGAAAGCTGAGTAAAACCAGATGTGAAACTTGAAGGACAAATTGTTATGGATTCATGCCCCGCATTGCGACTTTGAGCTCATAGTCTAAGATGAAACTCCAATGCATTGCTGGGGGTGTCCTGCAGATTGGATATTAAATCATGGTCCTGTCTGTTCAGGTGAACATTTAACGATCCCAATGCACTATTCAAAAAAAAAAGGGAGTTTTTCATTGTGCCTGTTTTTTTGTTCAGCCGGAGTGTCTGGCACACGTGGAAACCCATTACCATGTTAAGAGTACCAAAGCAAACAGAGCTCCACTTATGCATGGCAGCACTGATCCATGGCAACATTTTAATTTGAATGTTTTTTAACATTAAACGTTCTACCCTACAATGCAGATCTGGTATTTTTTGCCCACAGGAGCAGAGCATAGTCAGAATGTTCAAGACATGCAAAGGGGTGCGTCTATCAGACCTCTTTGGTAACAAGGTTGCCAGAGCCTAGTGTTTGAATAGAGTGTGGGATGGGTAGGGAGCAGGGCTACACCCAGGAGTTCAGAATGATTCCTGCTTAAGTGCACCAAAATGTTGGTGCTGCAATATCTCCTCGATCTAGATAATAATTTAGATGTGGGTTGTTGGTTACTCAATCTACATTTCTTGGTATCAATTTTGTGTGGGTCAGCCGGGTGTATGCGATAATAGTTTAGATGTGGGTTGTTGGTTACTCAATCTACATTTCTTGGTATCAATCACCATGCTTAAGAGTATCCAAACCAAGCCAAGATTTCTATGCATCCCACCTACACGTGGAAATTCCAGAGCGAAATTGTTGGAATGGGATGCACTCTCCCTGGAAGGACGCATTCTGCTTACCTAATTCAGGAAAGTATTAGGCACAGGTTGGCAAGAGCCAAGACTTGGGGACCCCAGAGTGTGCGTTGGTGTACTGTTGGAGTTTAACCAGCTAAAACCTCATAGCTTGCCATTGATATTGCTGTCTGGCAAGCTTTCCCACTGCTTGTCCAGGTAAGACTACCCAACTCGTTAGGCTTTGGCTTACAGAAGCTGAGTGGGATGATTCCCTGTCCCAGTAACTGGTCTGCCCTTCCAAGTCTTGCTGATGAGCCAGATTGGCTGTGTTGTTGTCCCGTCCGCGACAGGTACATGTCCCATTGAGCGATGGTTCCAACAATTGAAAGTGCGGAGTTTAAGCAGCAGCTGCTTGGCTCCGCAGGCCAATCAAGGTGCGTTCCAGGTACTGGACGTACGAACATGTGTCCACAATGGCTACAAACTCAGACTCCACGTAACGCCTTCCAGCAGCTGTTGCCCCAAGCCTCAGAGCTTCTCGTCAGCTGAGATCATCAGCTGGACATCTGCCTTCAGCATGGTGAGTGGACCTTTACAGGACAGCTTGTGATGTGCTAGCTACCTTGATGTTCTCGAGGTCCAAGACCAATGCCACGTACCAGGCTTACTCAGTACCAAATGCTTAATCCAGGTCCTCAGTTCCTTGGTATCAAAGGAAATCTTTATAGGATCAAAGATTACAAAAACAGGTAATCTATTCTAAAACGTTTAATGCACAATGATCTAGGTTTAAATATGTGCATTTATTCTGACAGCCTTTCTCTACCCATGACCCAGGCCTACCCCTATAACCCTAACTTGAACCCTAAACTGATGACAGACACTGATGACAAAAAGCCTGGTCATTCTATAAACTCAACAAACAAATATAAAGTACAGGGAGTTCTAAATGAAGGTTTGCTTTGCTACCAGACATTTTCAGTAAAGAAACCTCATAGACAACCAATCGGAAATCCTGGTTTGCAAAATAACCCAATACAAAACATTAGCTGGCTGTGTTGATATGGAAAGTAAATTATTTAGATGAAAGGTTTATAATACACTATGTACAATATGGAAATTCCAGTCGACTACAAAATACCGTATTAATTGTAATATTGATTGTGCCACTCACGCGATTTAGTCTTGCTTTCCTTTTTTTTAGTCAGCTAGGTGTCACAAAGTCATTTTTCCCACAAAATATATAGTCAATTCATTTTACAGTATATTCTGTGGCTCTCTTTGAGACGTCTCGAATTTGTGATAAGGCGTTATATCAAATGAAAGAATCATTATTATTATGTTTCACATCAGACAAGCACAGGTTTCAGTCTTCACTAGGTGGATGCAGATACCTGGAATTCCCTGTGAGCTCGCTGGTGAGCAACACAGCATCAACATGAATGCATGGCACATGCCACCAGTATTGGTAAATTAGTAACTGTGTAAATTAGATAAATATCTTAAAAAGTGTCAACTACAGCGGTATGGGGAAAGGGCGGATAAGTAGAACTGAATAGAGTTGGCAAAGATAATAATAATCCTTGCATTTGATACAGCCCTTTTCACGTCTTCTAGACGTCTCAAAGCGCTTCACAGAGTAAACTGTAAAGTGAATTGACTGTATATTGGTGGGCGAAACACGAAACTCGCCTTGTAAGCGAGACACCTGGGTTCAATTCCAGGCAGGGTGAAATCTTGGGCAGTTGGCTGTCGCATTTCGCCCACAAATATACAGTCAATTCACTTTACAGTCTATTCTGTGAAGCGCTTTGAGACGTCGAGAAGACGTGAAAAGTGCTATATCAAATGCAAGGATTATTATTATTATTGTTATAAGGAAACTTGCCCAAGGTTTGGCCCTGCCGGGAATTGAACCCAGGTGAGAACTTGTGAGGTGAGCGCTCTAACCACTGAGCTACAGGACTCCACAAGATGTGATGAGCCAAATGGCTTTCTTCCGTGCTGTAAATTTCTATGGTTCCTGTAGCACTGCATTGGAGTCTAGATTATGGGCTCAAAGTCTTGACGTAGGACTTTAACCCACAGCTTTCTGATTCAGAGGTGAGATTGCTACAACTGAGCCAGACAGTATGTAACATACACATGGAAATGCCCTCGAGGCTGGGATGCAAAACTTACTCTCTTCGTGGGAAGAACACCTCTTGCTTACCTAATATCAGAAAGTTTTGAATGTGGGTTGACAAGTGATAGCTTGGGGAATTTAACCAACGATAACCACAAAGCGTGCCACAAATGTTAAACACATTGGCCTGTGGTTTCCAGGATTATTTCTCTGGCCTCTATTTCCTGTTTTAAAAATGTGAATTATATTCACCACCTTTTAGCTCTCTAATACAATTCCTTTCTCTACAAAGTTCATAAATACATATACCAGTTCCCCAACAGTGTCCTCGCCAGTTTGTTTACGATAACAACAACTTGCATTTATACAGCACGCTTCATATTAGTAGCGTATCAGAACACTTAACCTCAACATTGGTTGACACCAAGTCCTTCTCGACCTGCGTTTTCCTCTTTAAGGTTGTGTAATTTATCTAGTACCTCCATCCTCCCTAACGTATCTATAGTGATTTTATTCCTAACACCATCTGTATATTCTTTATCTGTCTCCTTTGTGAAAATTGAAGTAAAGTATAAATTTAGATCATAGCTATTTATTTATTATATCCTGTGATCTTATTCTTTGTGGTTCTTTCCCTACTTCAACAATTATTTTACTAACTAACGTGACTGTATAATGAATGCCTTACTATTTTTTGAATGTTACTTGATATTTTCTCTTCGCAATTCCGCTTTGACATCCTACTTTACTTCATGAATTAAGATTGTTTTATTTATCTTTTTCCTGAAATATGCTAGATAATATGGTGCCATTCCCTAAACAGATATTACTCATGTACAGTAAGCCTCCGGGTATCCGGAATTTGAACCTAGACAGACCTGGGTTTGATTCCCAGGCAGGGTGAAACATTGGGGAGGTTCCCTGACTCCACACGCCTCTGTTTACCTAGCAGTAAATAGGAACCTGTGGCATGCTTTGTGGCTACTGTTGGTTAAATTCCCCAAGTATAATAATAATAAGCTATGACTTGTCAACCGACATTCAAAACTTTCTGGAACTAGGAGAGACACCCCTTGCTTACCTAATTCCAGAAAGTTTTGAATGTGGTTTGTCGATTGGCGAATCACTTTTCTGGGGGTAATAATCCTGTAAAAATAATCATAATAATTTGGTCACTCAATCCACGACTTTGTGGTGCAAAATTGGTTGCTGCATTTCGCCCACAAAATATGCAGTTAATTCGCTTTACAGTATATTCTGTGAAGCCCTTTGAGACATCTCGATAACGTGATAAGGCGCTGTATGAAATGCAAAGATTATTATATTAGTTTTATTATTTTTGAAAGAATTAGTTTTCCCCTGCATTAATCCCATAAAAAATCTAGGTAAATTAGATAAATTAGATAAAAAATCTAATGCAGTCTAG